>NC_133463.1:28087348-28390378 GCF_048565385.1 Saimiri boliviensis
TTCAGAAGTTTTCTGATTCTCTCAGTCTTGAGCAGTTCATTTAAACCTTTGGCTTGTTATGTTTGTTTTGTAACTTTTCAAGTGCAGAGGCAGCAGGCCATTCTATAGTCCTTGTACTTTATTTTCACCAAGCATTGTATTGATACTGCTACTTGGTCTTTCAAAGCTTTGCTTAGTCTCCAGGCAACTAAGGGTGGTAATTTAAATAACTGTTTTGCCACTGAATGCCATAGACCAACAGTATTCTATTTGTTACTTGTATTGAAGTCATTACTGTCTGCACATCTCTATTTGTCTGTTTTCACGCTGCTGATAAATACATACCTGAGACTGGGCAATTTACAAAAGAAAGAGGTTTAATCGACTTACAGTTCCACATGGCTAGGGTGGCCTCATAATCATGGCAGAAGGCAAGGAAGAGCAGATCACATCTTACATGGATGGCAGCAGGCAAAGAGAGAGCTTGTGCTGAGAAACTCCCATTTTTACAACCATCAGATCTTGTGAGACCCATTCACTATCCTGAGAACAGCATGAGACTCAAGTCATTTTCACTGAGTCCTTACCACAACACATGGGAATTATGGTAGCTACAAGGTGAGATTTGGATGGGGACACAGAGCCAGACCATATCAACATCTAAGAAAGAACGAATTCAAGATTCCCATCTTAAAGATTCTTTCCCTTGGAACCACTTCTACCAAAAACTGTATTGCTATCAGGATATAGTCAGGAAAAGAGAAGCTACTCTATATACTCTAATATAAAGAGTTTAGTAATAAAGTTAGGAGCTCAAATGAATTGTGGAGGGGCCAGGGATGCAAAGCTTATGAAAACTCTTGCTAAAGGTTGAAGGTCGAAGTCAGCATTGAAGATCTCAGCCTGAAGCATTGAAGTGGGTGTTTCTCAAAAGCTCTCTGGAAATCTGCTGGAATCCTGCAGTCTTGAGAAACTCCCACCAAGTACGTCAGTGTGTAACAGTGGTGGGTGTAGGAAGTGCAGCAGGAAGCCTCTGTGCACTTCGTATCTTGTCACTTTGTATCTGTGCCTGTTACAAGTGTATCTGGAGAAAAAATAGTTTCTCCTTTTGTATTTACACATGCGTATTCTTCTCACTGGCAGATTTTTATGAGGAATCATTGAGGGAAGCAGATTCTGGGAAATGCGGATTGCAGCTTCTCTTTCATAGTTCTGAGGAGTCCTTAGAAAGGAGTGATGATGTTGCCTACTTGACATGAGATGATCTAGCACTGAATTCTATGTTAGCTTTTGAAGGAAATGCACATGCACACATTCGGCTTTTAAGGGGAGATACACACACATACACTCCCAAGAATCCAGCCCAATTTGACTTTGGGTACCAAACCAAATTAAGTTACTCCAGAGAGCCCAAAGAAACAGAGGAGAGGATAAAATATAGTTTATTGAAGTAGCTGCTTTATCACTTATTTGTCTCTTTTTCACTTATTTAAAAAGTATAAATTTGAAAGGGATTCTGCATAGATTGCTAATACTAGGAAACATTCCATGTCTTCCACCGGCTTGCTCTTCTTTCTCTTCTGTAGAAAAATATGGTGAGAAAAAGATGATTTTTCAGGTCAGGATGTGTTTGAATTCTGGCCCTTCTGGTCTATTTCTCTTCTTTTAATGACAATAATAGTGTTTTTCCTTATGATTGTGAAGGTTAAGTTTCATGATGCAACTAGTATAGGACCTGGTTTATAGTAAGAACTCAGTACATAGTAGTGTTTAAGCTCGTTTCAAAGTTCATACTAAGATACAAATGGCTTCTTCCTTCTTTGTTTTTGCTTTTAAAAACACATGAATATTCAGGTGGCTAAGTTTCAGGAGATAGGTTTTGGGCAAGTGACTATCAGACCCTGTTCCTCATTTTATTTACCTGTGTGTAGTTTTTCCCTTGAAGAAAAGGTAATGAAAAGAACATTATTTTTTTAAAGAGACCTTGAATCTGTAAATCACGTACAAGCAGATGGCTGCAGATTGCCTGCTTCTCTAACTTTGATGTTAATGTGGTCCCCAGCTGGAGGTTTTAACTGTTAAGTACTCTGAACAGAGGTGTGATTTTTTTGATATTCTGGGGGTCATTTTGCTTGAGATAGCATTTTCTCCTAATTTGAGGCTTTGGCTATTTTTAATGTACATTTTATTCTTTTAATTTCCATTCATATCTTCTTAATGCTGCATTTGTTTGAGTTGACAAAACGTTAGTCTATTTGTGTCATTCATAAGAAAAATAGGCACTCATTATATATTAACTTGATGATTTTTAAGTCTGTAGTTGAAGCAATAAAGCTAAGATATAATTCATTAACTTTTAAAATTCTTCTTTACTTTGATTTTTAAAAATCATTTAAATAGTATTTTAAACTAGAAAAGACTACAGAAAAGTCATAGTAGACTTGTAATCTTATAGTTATGATATTTGATAGGAAAAAATAATTTTTTTTTTTTTTTTTTTTTTAGGTCTTATGGAAGTGTATTTAAAGCAATACACAAGGAATCTGGTCAAGTTGTCGCAATTAAACAAGTACCTGTTGAATCAGATCTTCAGGAAATAATCAAAGAAATTTCCATAATGCAGCAATGTGACAGGTATGAAGAGATTTTATTTCTTTGTTTACCCTTGTTTTGATAAGTTTTGCTAATAACATATAACAAAATTTATTCTTTGATCATCTGTTTAGTTTTCATTTCAGTTCTTTTCTTTTCTTTCTTTCTTTTTTTTTTTTGAGGTAAAATTTTGCTCTTGTTGCCCAGGCTGGAGGGCAGTGGCATGATCTCGGCTTACTGCAACCTCCGCCTCCCGGGTTCAAGCAATTCTCCTGCCTCAGCCTCTTGAGTAGCTGGAATTACAAGCATATGCCACCACACCTGCCTGATTTTGTATTTTTAATAGAGGTGGGATTTCTTCATGTTGGTGAGGCTTGTCTCCAACTCCTGACCTCAGGTAATCTGCCTGCCTCAGCCTCCCAAAGTGCAGGGATTATAGGCATGAGCCACCACACCAGGCTTAGTTTTCATTTCTGACTTCTCATTGGAAGTGAGATTAATCCTTTAAGGAAGGTGAGGATGGCTTTGTCAAGTGTCTTTAGGAGTTACAGCTCTTTGCAGCTTTTCTGCTTACAATCAGAAAGGAGGCTGGATGTGGTGGCTCATGCCTGTAATCTCAACCCTTAGCGAGGCCAGAGCATCGAGGGCAAAGGAGCCCAGGAGTTCAAGGCCAACCTGGGCAACATAGTGAGATCCTTTCTCTACCGAAAAAGAAAAAATTAGGCAAGTGTGGTAGCTTGGACTTGTAGTCCTAGCTACGTGGGAAGCTGAGGTGGGGTGATTGAGGCCAGGAGTTCAAGGCTATGATTCCACCGCTACACTACAGCCTGGGCATTTTTAGGACAAATTTATGAGTCAAAAGAAGTTTTTGATGTTAAAAGGGTCATTTAACAGTCTGTCTTATATAATCACTTTTACAAATTAAGAAGTTATGTTTTATGTAAATCTAATTATATTCTACAAACATTCAGTGAGCATCCCCAGTTGACCGGGTACTTTGCTAAGATCTAGGAATGCCAAAAGAACTAAGATACTTTTTTCTTTTTGAGAGGCCGGTAGTGAGGTTGGGAAGACAAATATATACATAAATAGCTGTAATATAGCACACTAATTGTACAGACTCTTGCATGACTGATGTGAGAAGAAGTCAGGGCATCTTCCTCAGCCAGTAGAGCCAGGAAATTTGGAATGCTGACAAAGAATTAATATGGTAAAGACATGGAGTGATAAGGGAGAGTCAAGGGAATTAACAGGTAGAAAGGTAAAAACAGCTCATTGGGGTGTGCTCTTCTGAGAAGATTTAGAATGATTGGAGTAGAAAGTATGGGACAGAGAATAGAATGAAATGAGGTTGGATAGTTAAATGGAGCTGATGGTGAGAAGAGTTTTATGCAATGTTAAGTAGCCTAGGCTTTATTCTATAAGGGATGCAGAGTGTATAAATATGACTGTATTTAATCTAAAGTTACTTAACTACAGAGGAATTTATTATTCTTCCTTAGCAAAAGGTCTGCGGGACAGCAGCAACAAAGTAACAGCCATGTCTCAGACTTCTTTTCTTGTACTTCCCCATCCTTAGCATATGGTTTGTCCTCATGCTTATTATCTCATGGCTACAACAGGGCTGTATAATCCCAGCTTTATGTCTGCATTCCAGGCAGGAGGAAGAAAGGAAGAAGCAGAGAAGGGGATTTCCCAGAAACCTTCAGCTTCAGTCTTATTTGTCAGAATTTTTTCATGTGTGACTTAGAGCTGGTGACATAGGGTAGTCTGGATACATTGTTACCCCTCATCAATTCAGGGCCTTGTAATTAAGAGATTTATGGAAAGCTTTCTCTCCTAGCACTACATAGGATCTATAGACTATAAACTTTTTGGCTAATGAAGTGACTGAATAATCCTAGAGGAACTTTGCTGCTTTAATCTATTTAATTTTGCTTTTCTTTAGTGTATGCTGTATATTTAAATTACATTACATATTTTCCATAGCATGTGAAATTCAAGTGATTATAGAAAAAAAGGTACATTCCTCAGCTGTGGTTCCCACAATCTGATATAGAATAGGAGATGACATAGCATAGTGCTCGGCCAATCAGGTATGCTTTATACTTGCCTGATGCTAGTATTATTTTGTTATTATGGTTAAAAATAGTTCAGGGATTAGCGCTGTACTTTGAATATTGTCTAGGAAAGTCAGGGTCTCAAATATTACTATTACATATCTCTTCCCTTAATCTTCGTACGTCTTTCTTGGAACCTGTCAACTCTTGCTCAGATTTCTGTACCAGTTTCTTATTTGTTCACTTCGTCTTTCATTTTTTGCCTCCTCCAACCCATGATCTTCATTGAAGCTAGAGTGTTCTTTCTAAAATGCAAATCGAATCAAGCATTCCCTGTTTAAAACCTGTGGCTCACCATTGCCTCCTTAAATCCAGTCTCCGAAGAGTGGTGTACAGGGTCCTTCATGTTCCAGCTAGTGCTTATACCTCCAGTCTCTTACCTGAGTTTCTCATTCAAATGCCTGCTTACTTGTATTCTCTATCATCTGAGTCTTAAGTTCCTTGAGTTTGGGGATTATATTTTACTCATTGTCTTTGGATCCTGCCACATAATGGTTACTCAGATACTAATGAGTACTTCTATTTAATAATTTCTGTTTGGGCAACTCAACTAGAATATCCAGAGGGAATTACACATTTAACATTCTAAAACCAGTTTTAAACATTCCAGACAAGCCCTTCAAATTCCTATGTGTCAAAGGCATCATCATCTACTTAGTCTTTTAACAAGACTTGAGAGTCATTTTTTATTCCTTTTTGTGATACTTCTGATGATACTGAGTCTTGTAGATTTTCCTTCTGAAATGCCATCACTATCTATCTCTATTATTCTCTTCATTCCTTAAGAAAAGCAATCATCTCTATTGTTTTATTAGCACCTGTTCAGTGCCTAGCACTATGCGTTTTGATGAATGAATGAGTGGGCATAGTATGTATGAGAAGTATGAGGAAGAGCATTACAAATTGAAGGAACCCCAGGGAAATCAGGTATTTATTCTTGTTATGTACTTTAAGCTTTGAAAAGGAAAGAAAAGTAAAGAATACAATGGGAAGATAATGGGAATAGAATTCAAGAACTTTTGTAAACACTTCACAGCAGAATACCTTGCACATTCTGCTATAAAGTGGTATAAAAGTTCTAGAATTCTTTATTTGAGGTACTTCTCAAATATTTATTGAACAAAATAAATGGTGAAGCAAATATAAGTGAAAAATGGTTTCTGCCTTTTATTAGATTTTGCTGTCAAATACATATTGTAAGTATGAAGTTGCAAAGGATCAAAAAATTAGTTGATTAAAAGACGCTAAAAGATAGGGCAAGTAAAAAATAAATTAGGGCTGTGCATGGTGGTTCATGCCTGTAATCTTAGCACTTTAGGAGGCCAAGGCGGGTGCATCATCTGAGGTCAGGAGTTCGAGACCATCCTGGCCAACATGGCAAAACTCCGTCTCTACTAAAAATAAAAAAATTAGCTGGACACGGTGGTGGGCGCTTGTAATTTCAGCTATTTGGGAGGCTGAAGGAGAAGAATCACTTGAACCTGGGAGGCAGAAGTTGCAGTGAGCTGAGATTGCGCCACTGCTCTCCAGCCTGGGTGACAGAGTAAGACTCCGTCTTAAAAAAAAAAAAAAAGGAAATAACAGGAACAAACTTGGATTTGAGCTACCAATTACTAGTATTACTGTAAACATGTTATTAAGAAATTAGCATAAAAATGAGTGGAAGGAAACAGTATGAATTGAAGAATTCCCACATAATGCACTGAAATTTTGGTAATTTTGGTTAGGGAAAATAAGATGTGCGGTTCTGAAGTTTAACTACTTTCTTAATACATTCAGCTATTTGGGAATTTGGTAAATTGTCTTGCTTTCTACACTCAATAAAAATACCAAAGGAGGTATTTTAATCTTTTTTTTTTGGTTCATTTTAAGTGAATATTTAATAATGGACTGAATACTGCACGTTGGCATAAACATTGAAGGGAACCCATCTGCTTTGTTTATTGCTGAATGTTCAGTGCCCAGTTCAGTACCAGGTACAGAGTAGACATTTAATAAATAAATATTTATTTTTATTATACTTTAAGTTCTGAGATACATGTGCAGATCTTGCAGGTTTGTTACACAGGTATACATGTGCCATGGTGGTTTGCGGAATTCATCCCCTGCATCGTCTTCATTAGGTATTTCTCCTAATGTTATCCCTCCCCAGTCCTCCCACCCTCTGCTATCCCTCCCCTAACCCCCTCCCACCCCTGGACAGGCCCTGGTGTGTGATGTTCCCCTCACTGTGTCTGTGTGTTCTCATTGAATAGCACGCACTTATGAGCGAGAACATGCAGTGTTTGGTTTTCTGTTCTTGTGTCAGTTTGCTGAGAATGATGGTTTCCAGCTTCATCCATGTCCCTGCAATGTACTTGAACTCATCCTTTTTTGTGACTGCATAGTATTCCATGGTATATGTGTGCCACATTTTCTTTGTCCAGTCTATTATTGATGGGCATTTGGGTTGATTCCACGTCTTTGCTATTGTAAACAGTGCTGCAATAAACATACATGTGCGTGTGTCTTTATAATGGAATGATTTATAATCCTTTGGATGTATACCCAATAATGGGATTGCTGAGTCAAGTGGTATTTCTGGTTCTAGATCTTTGAGGAGTTGCGCCACTGTCTTCCACAATGGTTGAATGAATTTACACCAACAGTGTAAAAGTGTTCCTATTTTTCCACGTCCTGTCCAGCATCTGTTGTCTCCTGATTTTTTTTAATGTTCGCCATACTAACTGGCATGAGATTGTATCTCAGTGTGGTTTTGATTTGCATTTCTCTAATGACCAGTGATGATGAGTTTTTTTCATATGTTTGTTGGCTGTATGTCTTATTTTGAGAAGTGTCTGTTCATATCTTTTGTCCACTTTTTGATTTTTTTTTTCCTTGTAAATTTGTTTTAAGTTCTTTGTAGATTCTGATTATTAGCCTTTTGTCAGATGGGTAGATTGCAAAATTTTTGTCCCATTCTGTTGGTTGCTGGCTCACTCTAATGATAGTTTCTTTTGCTGTGCAGAAGCTCTTAAGTTTAATTAGATCCCATTTGTCTATTTTGGCTTTTTTTGGCATTGCTTTTGGTGTTTTAGTCATGAAGTCCTTGCCTGTGCCTTTGTCCAGAATGGTATTGCCTAGGTTTTCTTCTAGAGTTTTTATGGTTTTAGGTCTTATGTTTAAATCTTTAATCTATCTGGAGTTAATTGTTTAAGGTGTAAGGAAGGGATCCAGTTACAGCTTTCTGCATATGGCTAGCCCAGTTTTCTCACCACTACTTATTAAATAGGGAATTCTTTCCCCATTGCTTGTTTTTGACAGGTTTGTCAAAGATCAGAGGGTTGTAGATATGTGGATAAATCGTAGAATGTTAGTGCTGGACCACACTTTTGTGGGTCAGCTAGTTTAGTTTTTTTCCAATCATACTGTGCTCTAAGGAGGTACTTTTAGGGTTGTCTCCTTTACTGAAGAATGGAGTAGAATCAGAACCTCATTATTGCTTTTTTTTTTTTTTTTTTTAATATAGAGGACTCTTGAAATTTTTATTTGAGGAAAAGTCTTATAGTGCTAAAGCATATTTAAAAACAATTTTGCAGGTACAGAAAATGACACCTAGAGCTTTTACATGAATTACCCAAGATCACACTGCTAGTTAGTAACTGAGATGCAATAAGAACCCACGTTTACCCTACTCCAGGGCCAGTGTTGAAGAAAGCAATGCCTGTACAAAGATTCCAACAGTTCAAAGTGAAGCATCTCAAGGCATGAGGCAATAGCTGGTTAGCAATACTATGTGCCAGGTAATATGGATACGAGGGAACCACAATTGACATAGCCCCTACCCTCCCGGTGCTTATATGCCGGAGAAGGAACTTTTCATATCTAAACAAAGAGAAATACATTTTTATGACTCAGAACACACACTTATCCCCTTTCTACTCATTCAACTAATATGTATTGAGTGCCACCTACTCCTAAGTCTAGCCCGGATGTGTTCTTAGAAGAGATATAACAAAGAATGGGTCTCAGGCTTTAGAGAGACTTTCACTTAGCTGGAAGAGAGAGTTGAATGGGTAGGCTGTTTTAATACACAGTGTGGTAAGAGCTGTGATGGGATAGATATGGGGAACTCCGTGGGTTGGAAGAGATACCTGACACCTCATGTTTGGGGATTCAGGGAAAGCTTTCCCAGGGAGGTCATGCCTAAGCTGAGTCCTGATTGATGAGTTAGGTTTGCTGAGCAAAAGGAAGAGACAACTCTTATGGCAGAATAGAGCGTTTCCTCCTGGCCTGTTCAGTGTGTCCCTGAGCATCCCCTGGCTTCTGTCAGAGCGTGCTACACTCTTACCTGTTGTTTCTAGGTAAGATGCAATTTGAACACTGTTTCTGAGGAAGATTCCACATATGAGTAGAACATAATGGCATTGCATATGTAGGCAGAAGCCTGACCATGGAGGGCCTCAAAATAAAGGTAAAGAGAATGGGTTTTGTTTGATATACAAGAAAAAAAGATCAGTGAAGAATTTTAAGTAGAGGAATAACATGATGTAATTTATACTTTGAAGGTTTCTGTGGCTGCTGAATGAAAGCTCAATTGTAGGGACGCAAATGTGAATATAGGGAGACCAATTAAAAAGTGATTTTAGTCCATGCAGGAGATTGTATTAAGCATATCTTTTTATGTTCTGTATTCTTAATGCTTTGATATCTGGGACCTTGCTAAAACTGAAGCGACTGCCCTTCTCAGGGTTAGCTAATTCCTAGAGACAGCAAACTAACTCCCATGTGAGGATGTCTTTCATATGCACATCAACCTATCTAGACCCCAGACCACCCCACCACCTCCATGGTCACACTCTAGGGTCAACTTTTCCCCTGCCCAGATTGCCCCAGGGCTAGGTACCAGACAACCAGAGAAAACCCCATTCCCCAGAACCCACTTGAAGTACTCAAAGTAGCCAACCCTAAACCTGTTTTACCCTGTCTCAACTGTTCTCTCCCACAGAAACCACATAAAGATTCTTGCCCACTTTCTCTCCCCTCACTTTCTCTGCCTCCTAACTAACCCTTCTAACTGTCCCTGTGGAGCCCCCTGTGACACAGCACACCTCCTCCTCTTGGGAGCTGTACGTATAGCAGTATATCTTTTTAATAGCAATAGTCTCTTGATCTGTTGGCCTCATGATATGTGAGTAATAATAAAATACACATTTTAAAAGATGTTGGTGGCTTGGATTAAAGTGAGTATAGGAGAAATACAAAAAATTAGCCAGGTGTGGTGGCACACACCTGTAATCCCTGCCTCAGGAGGTTGAGGCAGGAGAATCGCTTGAACCCAGGAAGCAGAGGTTGTGCTGAACCAACCTGGTGAAACCCTATCTCTACTAAAACTACCAAAATTAGCTGAGCGTGGTGATAGAGGCTTGTAATCCCAGCTACTTGGGGGGTGAGGGATGAGAATTGTTGGAACCCGGGAGGCAGACACTGCAGTGAATCGACATGGTGCCACTGCATTCTAGCCTAGGTGGCAGAGTGAGACTCTATCTTGGAAAAAAAAAAAAGAGAGAATTTTTTTCTCTGGAGGATATGCAGTCTGTCCACTGGTGGAGCGAAGCTTAACTCTGAATCTGTATCAGAGTCACTGGTAGAGCTTTTAAAAACCTAGAATTAGAACCTCAAAGGAGTATGTGCTTGGGTCACAGGTGGTTCTGATGCACAGCCAGGTGTAGGAACACTACTCCCTGTAAAAGTTTCCACATAGGCTCAGTACGTCAAAGGAGTACATGTAAAGAAATTTTGTTTTTATGTTTCCCATATATTGAAGTTCTACATCTGTATTTAATTTCATTTGTTTGTAAATAAGCAGTTTTCTTAAATGGTTCATTTATGAACTCCTAATGCATACTTTCCATTCCCAAGACCTAGCAAAGCTAAGTATGCCTGGAAATTTAACGTATGAGATAGAGAGTGATCAGAGATATGGGTACAAGGTAGACTTTGGAAGAACTTATGTGTGATATGGAGCAGATAGGACCTTTTCCTTTGGGGAATGGAGAGCTATTGGAGTATTTTTGTTTAACTAGAGGAGCAGAATGATCAGCTTATTTTACGTTTGTTTTAAAGTAAGGTACCTTGTGAACTGTATGTAGCATGGATTCGAAGTGGGGAGAAAACTGAAAAAGAGACCAGTGGGGAGCAAGTCTGTGTAAGAGGTAATGGAGGGATAAAACAGGATTGAATTTAGGCCCTTCAGCTCTAACCACTCTGTTCTACCTTAGACTTCAAGACATAATCATTTTTTTTTTTGTATTTTTTATTTCTTGCCTTTGTTTTTAATATAAAATTTAATTATAACAGAAAAATTTTTAAGTTTTATTTTTAAATGACTGATATTTTTATTATTTATTTTTAACTTTTATTTTAAGTTCAGGGGTACATGTGCAGGTTTGTTACATAGGTAAACTTGTGTCATGGGGCTTTGTTGTGCAGATTATTTTATCACCCAGGTATTAAGTCTAGTACCCATTAGTTGTTTTTTTGGATCCTCTTCCTCTTTCCACCCTCCACCTTCTGATAGGCCCCAGTCCCCAGTGTGTGTTGTTCGCTCTGTGGCATGATCTCAGTTCACTTTAACCTCCGCCTCCTGGGTTCAAGCAATTCTCCTGCCTGAGCCCCCCAAGTAGCTGGGATTATAGGCACGTGCCACCATACCCAGCTAATTTTTGTATTTTTAGTAGAGATGGAGTTTCACCATGTTGAACAGGATGGTCTCGATCTCTTGACCTTGTGATCTGCCTGCCTCGGCCTCCCAGAATGTTGGGATTACAGGCATGAGCCACTGTGCCCGGCCTGTCTTGATAGTTTCTTTTGCTGTACAGAAGCTGTTTAGTTTTATTAGATCCCATTTGCCAATTTTTGCTTTTGTTATTGCTTTTGGTGTCTTCATCATGAAATCTTTGCCCATGTGTATGTCCTGAATGGTATTGCCTAGGTTATCTTCCAGGATTTTTATAGTTTGGGGTTTTACATTTAAGCCTTTAATCCATCTTGAGTTTAATTTTTGCATGTGGTATGGGAAGGGGTCTAGTTTTAATCTTCTGCATATGGCTAGCCAGTTATCCCAGCATCATTTATTGAATAGGTAATCCCTTTTCTACTGTCTGTTATTGTCACATTTGTCAAAGTTCACATATTTGTAGTATTGTGGTCTTATTTCTGGGTTCTCTATTCTGTTTCCTTAATCTATGTTTCTTTTTTTTTTTGTATCATTACCATGCTGTTTTGGTTACTGTAGCCCTGTAGTATAGTTTGAAGTCAGGTAGCATGATGCCTCCAGCTTTGTTCTTTTTGCTTAGGATCGCCTTGGCTATTCGGGCTCTTTTTTTGCCTCCATGTGAATTTCAAAATAGTTTTTTCTAGTTCTGTGCAGAATCTCAAATGGTAGTTTTAATAAGAATAGCATTGAATCTATAAATTGCTTTGGGCAGTATGGCCATTTTAATAATATATGTGTGTATATGTGTAAATATATATATATATTTTTGAGATGGAGTCTTGCTCTGTTGCCCAGTGGCGCTGTCTTGGCTCATTGCAACCTCCACCTCCCAAGTTCAAGTGATTCTCCTGCCTCAGCCTTCCAACTAACCGGGATTACAGGCATGTGTCACCATGCCCAGCTAATTTTTGTATTGTTAGTAGAGAAAGGGGTTTCATCATGTTTACCAGGCTGGTCTCGAACTCCTGACCTCAAGTGATCCACCTGCCTCAGCCTCCCAAAGTGCTGGGTTTACAGATGTGAGCCACTGTGCCTGACCTCATTTTAATGATACTAATTTTTCCTATCACTGAGCATGGAATGTCTTCCCATTTCTTTATGCCATCTCTTATTTCTTTGAGCAGTGTTTCATAGTTCTCCTTGTAGAGATCTTTCTCCTCCCTAGTTTGCTGTCATCCAATGTTTTTTATTCCTTTTGTAGCAGTTGTGAATGGGAGTTAGTTCCCAATTTGGCTCTTGGCTTTACTGTTACTGGTGTATAGGAATGCTAGTGATTTTTGCACATTGCTTTTGTATTCTGAGACTGCTGAAGTTGTTTATCAGCTTAAGAAGCTTTTGGGCTGAGGCTATGGGGTTTTCTAGATATAGGATCATGTCATCTGCAAACAGGGATAGTTTGACTTCCTCTCTTCCTATTTGGATGACCTTTATTTCTTTCTCTTGCCAAATTGCCCTTGCCAGGCCTTGCAATACTATGTTGAATAGGAGAGGTGAGAGAGTGCATCTTTGTCTTAAGCTGGTTTTCAAAGGGAATGCTTCCAACTTATTCCCATTCAGTATAATATTGGTGGTGGGGTTTTCATATATGGCTCTTACTATTTGAGGTATGTTCCTTCAATACCTAGTTTGTTGAGAGTTTTTAACATGAACGGACGTTTAATTTTATTGAAAGCCTTTTCTGTTTATGTGTGTGTTGAACCAACCTGCATCCCAAAGATAAAGCCTACTTGATTATGGTGGTTAAGGTTTTTTATATGCTGCTGGATTTGGTTTGCTAACGTTTTGTTGAGGACTTTGCATTGGTGTTCATCAAGGATATTGGCCTAAAGTTTTCTTTTTTTGTCGTATCTCTGCCAGGTTTTGGTACCAGAATGATGCTGGCCTCATAGGATGAGTTAGGGAGTATTCCCTTTTCCTCAGCTTTTTGGGATAGTTTCAGCAGGAATGGTATCAGCTCTGCTTTGTATATCTGCTAGAATTCAGCTGTGAATCCATCTGGTCCTGGGTTTTTGTTTTTTGTTTTTGTTTGTTTGTTTTTTTTGCATGGCAGGCTATTTATTACTGCCTCAATGTCAGAGCATGGCTAAAATTTTAAAGGCTGTGCTAAGAAGTTTTCCCTGACAATATTCTCTTAACTTCCACAATTGGTAGTCTCTCTACATGTTCTTTTATCATAATTTCAGTTTTTTTTCCTATTTGTTTCTATGTCTTATTTATCTTACATTGGTGCCCAGCAAAATAACTACTGTTTTTGATTGTAGCTACTACTAGATAGAAGTAGTTATCCGAACAAGTTGTCTTCTTGTATGTCGTACTTGGTTTTTCCCTATTTGTGTACCTTTGTTCATGGCCTTTCTCTTTTCTAGAATATTCTTACCCCCTTCTCTATCTACACTTTGGAGTTTAAACTTTTCTTTCATAACCTTATTCAAATCTCACTTCTTCCACAAAGTTCTCTTTGGATGATTCTAATGTTATTTCCTCATTTGAGCTCTTGTAGCATTTAAGTTGTGTTCTGTTTAGTTTCTGCTGTCTTATATTTTCTGTCTTTATGTATTTTGTGAATATGGTATTCTGCCTCTTTGAGATAGGTAAGATTTCTCATACGTCAATATATGTAGTTTATTCATAAGAAATATTACTGCCTGTGGTCATTTACCTGTTTTTAAATATTCCTGAAGACAATTTGACTATAAACATAGTTTATTCTCCTCTGGAAAACATAAGACCTCAGTTTAGAAATTAAATTGCTAATATTTTAATTCTATAAATTAAAGCAGAAAAATTTATAATTTATTTCTCTAGAATTTTCAAAATCCAGAATGAAAGAAAATTTAAAATAATTCTTTTTTGGTGTCATTGAAATGTAGATTATTTTAAAGTTGATTAATATTTGACTGAATGCAAAATCCTTTAGAAGACTTACATTTAAAACGCTTTTGTTAAAGGGAAAAATTTCCATTTATTCCTCAATAAAGAATGTTAAGTAGTACGTTCTTTGCCAGAATGAAGTCTTATTTTCTTCAGAATCACTCAAAACATTTGGGCCTCTTCTGTTTTGTAATCCTATTAAATTTATCCATGAATTAAAGCCTAATTATGCATAATTGGTGAACTCTAGATATTGAGAATTTGATGTACAACAGAAATTTACTTATTTAATTTATTGGAACATTATGAAATGTTGAAAATACTTCGTATTGGGATTAAGAAAAAAAATGCTGTTGGGAATTAACTAAATTTAATTGTTTATGTATTTTCCTTTAGCCCCTATGTTGTAAAGTACTATGGCAGTTACTTTAAGAATACAGACCTCTGGATTGTTATGGAGTACTGTGGTGCTGGCTCTGTCTCAGACATAATTAGATTACGAAACAAGACAGTAAGTATTTTAAAATTGTTTTGCTAATCTCATTTCTAAAGATCATATTTTAGAATCTGACTAGTTGGTAGTTTGTTAGAAAGAAAATGGTGAAAAAAGAAAAGATTTTAAGTAAAGCTATCTAGTAGGAGGTGTGAGAACCAGCCACATATCTTTCTGTGACAGATTTAGGAACTACATGATTATTTAACTTATTTATTACGATAATTTTTGGTATGTCACAGAGCACTTCTCTTCTTCATTTGGAATAGTGAATATGTGTTGTTTAACCATGTGAGTTTTATAAATTATGGCTAGAATTTTATTTAAAGTTTATGATAGTCATAGTATTTACTTAAATTTTCTGTATTATAATTTATGGCTGGTAATATTTGAAGAAATTACATGTTTCTGAATTTTAAAAAATAATTGAAAGCATTTTTGTGTTTCACAAATACTGTCAGGATGTGTGAAAGTGATAGAAATATACGTATTTCTATAAATTTAGCTTAGTGAAATGTATTGTTTCATAAAAGCTTTTTATGATTGTTTTAACTCTACAAGTAGAAGTGCTATTTACAGAATTGTTTACTTTAGGCTAGTAATGCATCTAGTTTATTTGGACAATTTGTATGGACCAAAGTGACCTTTTTATCTTGAATAAGAAGAGTAATCAGTGAAATAATTTGTAATTCTGTATTAGTAACATTATTATATATTGTCAGCCACGTTTCAGTAAAATACATTCAGAAAAAATTGTTAACTGCTTCAGTCAATTTGTGGTTAACCAGAATCATTTTAAAGTTTGATTTCGGAAGTACCATTGTAAGTTTAATTTACTATTTTCTTTTTCTCCGTTAGGGAAAAGAAGGTAAATAGAATTTCTTTTAAGGGAAGTGAAACAGAAATTGAAATAATCCCTGTTTTGACAGACTAGATTAAGTGATCTGTGACATTCTAATTATATGTTTGAGAATTTCTATGATGCTTAACTAGCATTTATGTAAATCAGATGACTCTTGAGTGGCGGAACAATGCTTCAGTGGAAAATAATTGTATTCCATTTAGAGAAGTGTTTTAAAATTATTTCAGGGCTAAACTCAGTGCATTTGGTGTTTAAAGTTATCAAGTAGGAATATGAAGTAAAAACGTGTGAAATGGAAAATTTTAAACCTCTGTTTTCTTGGTTTTAAGTGTTAATGTTATGATTTTGAGTAGATGTGAAGTGTTTGATCCAAGTAGTTTAATTCTTGTTGCCAATAATTACAACTATGAAGGTATACTATAGTTTTTGAAGATAGGTGTAGATGAGATCATTATCTTCAGAAAACTCTTCATCAGTTGTCAGAGAGAAGATTTTACCCGTTCATATTCTTTGCTATAAAACATTGTCCACTAGCCTGTTGGGGAGTTGTACACTTGGAATAGTGTAGTTGTCACTCTCACACAACAGGTATCCTGGGTTCTGGGGTGGCATGGTAAGAGTCTAATATCCATATATGAAAAGGAACCCAGAACTGCACAAGAGATTGATCAGCAACTGTAGGTATATGGTTTCTGAGTGTTGCCTTGATGACACCTCCTATTAAATCACAGGAATATTTGTATCTTTCTTTTCTAATGCAAGGACATTTTTCTTCATTTATTTATTATCTGTAAAGAGTACCATTATTGTTAAGGTTAGTAATACAAGGATCTGTATCATTTCATTTAAAAAATATCTTCACACTGTAAGCATTTGTTCACTGGAGGTACACTCTTGATTATCTGAATTTCAGAAGCATGACTATTTCTGATTGACTGGCTTTCAAAAATGTGACCAGTGTAGCAGTTGTCTTTGATTAAACAGGGTAAAACTCACTCTAGTAATTGTTTTCATGCTCATAAAACAATCTTTTCCTAAGAATATGGCAATTTGTTTTTAAGAGCTTGTATGGTCTTTTGTTTTTTGTGATATGCTTTGTTTCTTTAAATTCTGTATACGTTTTAAATAGCACAAGGAATTCTTGTTATTTTATATCACAGATGTTTATATTTACTCATCTATATATGCTTTTTATTGTTCGTCGGTTCTTTCTGGATTTCTTGGTTGCCTAAAGAATGTCCTTTAGTGTTTCCTTATGTGTGGATATGATGATGACAAGATCTATTTTTTTTTTTTTTTGGTGAAAATGTTATTTTACTTCTTGTTTTTCTTTTTCCTTTTTTGAAACAGGTTCTCACTCTTTTGCCCAGGCTGGAATGCAATGGCGTGATCACAGTTCACTGCAACTTTGAACTCCTGGGCTCAAGGGATCTTCCAGCCTTAGCCTCCTGAGTAACTAGGACTTCAGGAGCATGCCACCATGCCTTGCTAATTAAAACGAATTTTTTTTTGTAGAGATGGGGTCTGGCTATGTTGCCCAGGCTGGTCTTCAATTCCTGGTCCTAAGCAATTCTGCTGTCTTGGCTTCTCATAGTGCTAGGAATACTGGTGTAAGCTACCATGCCTGACCCCTCACTTCATTTCTGAAAAGTATATTGCTGGGTAAAGAATTCTAGGTTAGTGATTCCTTTTAGCCTTTTAAAGATCTTATTACAGAAATCTTGTAGTATTTTATATCCTAGAACATAATTTATTTTTATTTTTGAGGCAGGTTCTTGCTCTGTCACTCAGGCTTGAGTGCAGTGGTATGATCATGGCTCACTATAGCTTTGACCTCCTGGGGTCAAGTGATCCATCCACCTCAGTCTCCTGAGTAGCTGGGACCATAGTCATGTGCTAACATGCTTGGCTAATTAAAAAAATTTTTTTTGAAGAGACAGGGTCTCACTTTGTTGCCTAGACTTATATCCTAGAACATATTAATTATAGTCTAATTTTGTCTGCTATCCTTTTAAATGTTACTGTCCTGTGGGTCTCTCTCTATTTTATATTGTTTCTCTTGTTTTTTACTGTTTTCATCTATGCCTGGTTATCTTTGATAGAGTGCTAGACATTGCATAAAATGTGATAGAATTTATTTGAATTTCTGAATGATAATGTCTTTTACTTAAGTTTTTTGTTTGTTTCTAACTGGCAGCTAGAACTAGCAATCCTGGATCACTTTAATTAGGGTTAGAGATCATTTGAATCTGGGCTTTAGTACAGTTATATGCTCTGTAATGATGTTTCCATCAATGATGGACTGTATATAGAATGGTGGTCCCATAAGGTTATAGTATCGTATTTTCACTGTATCTTTTCTGTTTGAACATGTTTAGATACGCAAATACGTATCATTGTGTTACTGCTGCCTATAGCATTCTGTATAGTAACATGCCATACAGGTCTGTAGCCTAGGAGCAAAAGGCTATGCCATCTAGGATTATGTAAATACATTCTGTGAAATTGCCTAATGATATCTTTTTTGGAATGTATCCATGTTGTCAAGTGACACATGACTGTACTTTTGACAGTTGATTCTCCTTTATATCTAGGATATGGTCCTTTGATATTCTAGGGCTTCTCAGTTTCTTGGTAGGTTTTGATTTCCAGTCTTTAACCTTTTCATCTTATAAGTCAGTCAGAAGGTCTGTTTTGCTTCTTAGCCTCTTAACTTCTGTTCCATAATTGATAGGTGCCTCTTGAGGAAAAACAGCCCTTATTGCTAGGCTCACCTCTTTCTTTTTTTATTATATCTTGTTTTCAGACAAAAGGCACTGCTCTTCTATCTTCATTAGCTATCAGATAGACTTTTAAATGTATTTTTCCAAACATTTTAGTTCTTTCAGCAGGAGAGTGGTCTGAATTATCTAGTTTATCATGACCAGAAATGGAACTCTTTCTAATTGCATATGTTTTCTTATTAGCATTTCTGTTCTGCTATGAGTAAACATATGCAGAGCTACCCCCAAAGGCCAAGGGAGCTGAGAGGCTGAAGAAAGGGGCTGACAAATCCAGTTTTCCATAAAGAAACATTTATTAGAGACTTACTAACAGAAATAATGTTTTGGGTGGCCAAGAGGTGGTGTACTCCCACATCCACCCTACCCTAAATATCCTTTATATAGCAAGCTCCTTTGGTAAAACATGTGCAGCTGGTTACACCTCAGACTTTCTTGCTACTCGTGACCACTGGAGAGGTTAGATAAACACCTTTATGAGGGGTTATCTATGCCACAGGCGTTGTTTAACGACCTTGCTGCTGGAGCCAAACTCCTGTCATTATGGTGGTTTTACTTCGGAATGGCATCAGTTTTATCTTGCAACAGGCTGGTTTTTTACCTACCTCTTTAATCTAGCTGGAGTTTATTTCTGTATATGATATGAGATAGGGATATATAGCACTTTTATTTATTTTTTTCCTGTGTGGAAATCTAATTGTCCTAACACAATTTTCTGTTCCTTTTAAACTTGCTTATACGCCTGTTCTACAAAGGTTTTATATATATTTGGCTCTATATTTGGTCTCTCTGTTCTAGCAGAGATTTATTTGTCTGCTTCTGAAACAGAAATATGTTCTTAATTGTATGGTGGCATGTTTGATATTTGGGATGCAATTCCCTTGTCTTTGATTTCCTTGATGTCTCATGTAAGTTTTATTTTTAAATTTATTTTATATTTTATTTATTTTTTTGAGACTGAATTTCGCTCTTGTTGCCCAGGCTGGAGTGCAATGACGTGATCTTGGCTCACTTCAACATATGTCTCCCAGGTTCAAGTGATTCTCCTGCCTCAGCCTCCCGAGTAGCTGGGATTACAGGTGTCTGCCACCACACCCAGCTAATTTTTATATTTTTAGTAGAGATGGGGTTTTGCCACCTTGGCCAGGCTTGTCTTGAACTCCTGACCTTTGGTTATTCTCCTGCCTTGGCCTCCCAAAGTGTTGAGATTACAGGCATGAGCCACCATGCCTGGCCTCATATAAGTTTAGAATAAGTTGTCAAGCTCCACAAAAAGTTTTGCTGGGTTTGTGATTGGATTTAACTCATAAATTGTGTTGACTGATATTGTCTAGTCCATGATCATAGAATATCTTTGTGTTCAGTTCTTCTTTTATGTATTTAAATGCATTTTAAAATCTCCTTGAAAATTGTACAGCTAGGCATGGTGGCTCACGCCTGTAATCCTGGCACTTTGGAAGGCTGAGGCACATGGATCACCTGAGGTCAGGAGTTTGAGACCAGCCTGGCTAACATGACGAAATCTTGTCTCTACTAAAAATACGAAACAATTAGCTGGGTGTGGTGGTGGGCGCCTGTAATCCCAGCTACTTGGGGGGTTGAGGCAGGAGAATCACTTGAACCTGAGGGGCAGAGGTTGCAAAGAGCCAAGATTATACTACTGCACTGCAGCCTGGGTGACAGACCAAAACTCCTTCTCAAAAAAAAAAAAAAAAAAAAAAAAAAATTGTATACATTTTAAATTTGATTTGCTTCTAGGAGCTTTGTCATTTTTACTGCTAATATGAATGATCTTTCTTTGTTGTTATATTTTTTAGTTGGCTAATGGTAGTATCAAGAAAGCTATGTCTTATATATTTTTGTTATTCACCGTAACAGCTTTTGCCATTGGTATTTCTCTGACCCTGTTCCTTGATTTTGCTAGTCATTTGCTTATTTATTTTCTATACACGTACCTTTTTTGTGATCCAGTTAATAAGATCCTGTTTGACATTTTGTATCATTCTTGCCTCGTGCCCCAGTTCTTTCTCTTAATCTCTTTTTAGGAGTTTTGTCTCTGAAACTCATGCTTTGTGTTTGGGGTCTGTTCTTTGGACTGAGTATTGTAGACACTGGTTTACTCATTTGCTTTCATGTTTTTTTACTCCTAGTCATTTGGATATATCTGGGAAAGCCCTTGAATTGACTTTTCTTATTACATCCACTTAAATGAATTCATGTATGATCTGTGGATGTAGAAATTTATTGACAACTTTAACCTTTATAAATCTAAAAACAGATGTAAAAACACGATCACTGAAAGTCTTGTTTTTGTGCTTATCTTTAAATTGTTAATAAAAACTATAAAATAGAGGTTGCGAACAAGGTTGGATTGGTGCTCAAGTGGACTTGGATGTTGCTCTGACAGCATAATCTTGTTCTGAAGTGAGAGCTTAATTTATAGTTAATTTGATTATATATGTACTGTATATCTTAACCATATTAATAGCTTTCTCAGAGTAATGGACAGTTTAGATAACATTATTAGAAACTTTTGGATCTCGTCTGACTATGTATAATTTGCATATTCTATTTGTACATATTTATATGTAGCGAGCTTCATTTATTATAGAGAAGAAACAAAATTATGTGATGATTTAGAGAGTTAACAATGGATTCTAAACTTTTTATTTGTTTCAAGAGTAATAAGTCTTGGAAAACTACCTATTTTGTGTGTGTGTGTAATTATGCTTGTCTTTGAAAGAAATCTTTCTAGGGATAAAGTCTTTTTGGATCTGAATTATTGACTGCTGTCTGTTTTTGATCAAATGTTTCCTTGAAAATCGAAAATTAAAGGCACAGGAAAGAGCAAATCCAATTAAGTTACAGGACTTTGAGACAAAACATTTAAGTTCAGATTTTTTAAGCTGATATATAAACAGAGTTTATGTATTACCTCCTTCCTACCTGTACAGTTTCATAACTTGTCACTGTTTTATCAGGTATTTTCCACTTCAGGGTTACAATAAGAACTGGCTCCTAGAATAAGAAATAGCTTCATATTTTGGTGATTGTATGTATGCCCTTGCCTCATCCTCTGCCCTTCTTTTAGTGTTATCCCTACTCCCAGTCTTTGCCTAGTGAATTTGCATCCATGAAGGCCCAGCTGAAAATGTTACTGCTTATTTGAAAATTTTCTTATTTTATCAGGTAGTTTGTTGCGTGTTTAGTAATTCATTGATTAATTGGGCCTTTATTGCATAGTCATTCTTACATAAAAAAGGAGCACATATTCCTCATGATTGTAACTGAGTCTGAGTAGTAAAGGGTAGAGATTTTGTTTATTTAAGTGCTGATGCTTACTTAATATGGGCCAGATCACAGAGTTGGAACTTGAGCTGGTAGTGAATTATGGTAATTAATGGCAGTGGTACTAGAATTAGGAAAAAGATCAAACTCTTCTGTATCGCTAGTGGGTGATAAAAAGTTTCTCTGATTCCTCAGGTTACATTGTGAGTAAAAATCACTATTAGGTTAGTATTCATTGAGTCCTTTTGGTTTATAAGTGTTTGGGGCTCTATAAAGTAGTATAATGTGATTAAAATTTCTCATTTCTGTGATCAGACTCACAAACACAGCTGAAATCCTGGTATCATATACATTTAGTAACTGATTTTTTCAGAGTATTTTAAACTATCTTAAGTTTGATGAAACTTCTTTGTAGATAGCCATGGTATCCTGTGCTTGGGAATTACATTTAATTAGTCAGCTTTTAGTATTTGGGAGAAAAGGAGTTCTAGTTGCCTTTCACCTGCTATTAACTGCTCAAGGGCAGCAGTTTTAGCATATTTATCTTGAAATATTCCAAGTGCCTAGAATAGCTACTGGCGCCTACAAGCCTTTGACAAATGTTGAGCTGAAACAACCAATTTCTTGGCTTCTTATCCTGTGAATATAAAATGACCCTACCTCTCTATTCAGTGTTATATTTTTGTGGATAAGTTATAATTTGTGTGGCTACTATTTGGTATTAATAATGTGGATTGCTGAACAAATACGGTCATATACCAAAGGCAAGCCATAAAAAGTATCCTAACTAGTAACCTTGGCATGTGTGAAATACCAGAATATGTTTCATTAGTTTCCTGATTTTTACAAAAGTTATATATACGTCTATGTTTAATTTTTTGCTTATCTTTAAAAATGTGTATCTTGATAATTTTAATCATAGGCCTTCTGTGCCTCATGAAAAGGCTTATATTGTTGTTTGTGTAAGGTAATATAAGCATTTTTTTTTTGAGGAGTTAAGTGTTTTCAAGTTTTAAAAGAATGAAAAGTTTAGTATATTTGTGGTAATAAATTTTGAAGGTTTCCTTCTGAGGAAATTTTTAGAAAACCAATTTATATTAAATGCCATTAAACATCTCGAAACATTTACTGCAGAGTAGAAATGCGTAACTTTGTGAAATTGAAGCTCTTAAAAGACAGGTTAGATTTTTTTGATTAGAGGCTTTCCAGTGATCTTTACATAATTGTAAAGCTATGTCTTGACATATGGAAGAAATAGAGTATGTGTCTTAGATGTTTATTGTATACTTAACAACATTCTAAGAAAATGCTTAAGGTTATTCTCTCCCATTTAGGCCCATTTTTTGATTTGACTACTTGTTTTCATTCATCCTAGTATAGTAGAAATGGCATGAATCCAGGCTTTCAACAATATGGGTTTTAGTTTTGGTTCTTCTACAAACCAGTTTTATGGTCTGGAGCAAATCACTTAACTGACAAGGACTTAAGTGTCTTCTTCTGTTAAATAATAGGTAATAATTGCATAGTGCTTTACATTTTATTTGGCAGTTGATACAGTTTAGCTCTATGTCCCCACCCAAATCTCATATTGAATTGTAATCCCCAGTTTTTGGGGAGGGACCTGGTGGGAGGTGATTGGATCATGGGAGCGGATTTCCCCCTTGCTGTTCTCATGGTAGTGAGTTCTCATGAGAGTGTGTAGCACTTCCTCTTTCATCCTTTCTCACTCTCTACCATGTGCATTCAGTGCTTGCTTCTCTTTTGCCCTTCTGTCATGATTGTAAGTCTCCTGAGATCTCCCCTGCCAATGCTTCCTGTACAGCCTGTGGAACTGGGAGTCAATTAAATCTCTTTTCTTTTAAATTACCCAGTCTCAGGTAGTTCTTTATAGCAGTGTGAGAATCGTTGGATACAGCAGTTTTATTTACATTTTAGTTGAATGGAAAGGTTCAAAACACATTTATTGATTTAGGCCCAGTGCTCATCCCTAGAGGTACAAATAACTAATAAACGTTGCTGTTTTGCATTCTACACACACTAGATGAGGTAAAAGATATGTAAAAATCCAAATTCTGTTTTGGAAAGAGTTTGAGTTCTTTAGGAGGAAAAAGAAGACACACATAACTTAACAATTTAGAAAAAGTTGCATTGGTGAGATAATCCATTAGCACAGTGGTACCTTTTTGGCACCAGGGATTGGTTTCATGGAAGACAATTTTTCCATGGATGAGGGTGATGGTTTCAGGATGAAATTGTTATACCTCAGATCATCAGGCATTAGATTCTCATGAAGAGTGCACAACCTAGATTTCTTGCGTGTGCAGTTCACAATAGGGTTTTTGCTCCTATGAGGATCTAATGCTGCTGCTGAGCTGACAGGAGGTGGAGCTTAGGCAGTAATGCTTATCTACCTGTCACTCACCTCTTGCTGTATGGTCCAGTTCCTAACAGGCCATGGACCAGTACACGGGTTGGGGACCCCTGCATTAGCAGATTATTGAAAGAGTAGGAGTTATTGAATGTAAGCTTCAAAAGGGCAGGGATTTTTCTTATTTTGTTCATTGTTTTATCTTCAGCTTCTAGGACAGGTGCTCAGTAAATATGTATTGACAGAATGAATGAATAAATGAATGAGTCAGAGTAGAGAGGGCAAGGAACATCTTGGAAGAGGAAACAATGATATGCTCAAATTTTTTTTCTATCTCTAAATATCTAAAGTTGTACTCCTAGGTTACCCAAAGGAGAATGTTTCCAACATGTGGTCTAAATGAATTTACTTTACTCGCCCTTAATCAATTGCTCAAAATCACTGCCACATTTTAGGCTGATGGATCTATGTTAGGATCATGTTATATTATTTTCTGTTTCCTGAATTTTTTTCTTTTTTCTTTTTTGTTACTTTAAGAAAAGCAGTATATGCATCTTTTATCATTTTGCTATTATCTTTGAGCTTCTTACTCAGTATATCTGTTTCCTGGAACGTATGTGATTCTTCTTTGAGATTTTCCTGGTGCTTCCTGACTTCTTGTTGTAATGTGGACTCATTGCTTTGAGGTCTGCTTTATAGCTGTATCCTTGGAATTTTTTTTCACTTGACTCTTGATTAGTGCAACCATTTAAAAAAAGTATATTTCCTGTTTTCCTGTTTTTGCCTTTGTTTTGTATTCTTCCTAAACTGTCTTCTTCATGAAACAAAAATAAGAGGTCAATTATGATTTGAGTCTTTACATATCTGGAAATGTCTTTATTTTGCTTTTATTCTTGGTTGATAGCCTCTGGAGAATTTTACAGTGAAAATAATTTTCTCAGAGCTTTGAGACTTTCCTCCATTTATCTTCTAACATCTAGTGTTGCTAATGGCTGTCAGGGTCTTATTTATTTTTAGTTTTCTTCCCTTTCTGGAAATTTTTGGACTTTTCTTTTTATCTTGATGTTTCTGTTATTTCAGACTGGGGACAAGGAGCCAATTCTTGTTTCATTTTCTTCTTTTCAGCTTCCGTGAAACAGTGAACTCCCTTTCACTCTTGTTCTCCCTACCCTATGGTTCTAAGCTTGGAGTCCTTCTGGGATTTACTTGGTAGATCCCTTCTTTGTCAGATCTTGGCTGTGACCATCTCCACAGAAATGCTCCCAAATTTATTATACTCACCTGTGCCTTATATATACTTTATAGCCTATCATACTCTTAGGAGTTTAAATTAGTACAACTGCTTTGAAGAGTAATTTGATAATCTCTTATTGTTGAATATGTATGTACTCTAGGATCTATCCAGTGGTTTTCCTCCTCCTCCTTCTGTACTTTTGAGACATCTCAGCACAATTGTATAGTGTGCCTGTGCAAGAATGTTGTCACAACAGAAAACTATTGATAGAAGCATATTTAAGTGTCGATCAGTGTTAGTCCCTGGGTTAGAGGATGGCTATAGTTCTTTCAGTCTTCATACTTTATAGCTCTTTGGTGAAGCCAATCTCTGAGAGTAGTATTCTGATTCAAGAGTAATTAGCATCCAGCTGTATAGATGAGAATTACATGAAAATAACACACAGGTGTTTTTTTGTTGTTGTTGTTTGTTTGTTTGTTTGTTTTTGAAATGGAGTCTTGCTCTGTTGCTCAGGCTGGAGTGCAGTGGCACTATCTTGGCTGACTGCAATCTCCGCTTCCCAGGTTAAGCAGTTCTCATGCCTCAGCCTCCTGAGTAGCTGGGATTACAGGTGTGCACCACCATGCCTGGTCAATTTTTATATTTTTAGTAGAGGTGAGGTTTCACCATGTGGGCTAGGCTGGTCTTCAACTCTTGACCTTGGGTGATCCACCTGCCTTGGCCTCCCAAAGTGCTGGGATTATAGGCATGAGCTACCATACCCAGCCTAAAATGCCACATAGATTTTGTGTCTTAAAAGTTATATAAACATTAAGTTTAGTATATAAGTGACATTTTCACTATATACTTTTAACCACGATGAGATCTAATTCTGTAATGTTGGGTGGTTGTGGGAACACAAACTAATGGGGAAGAAATTCCCGACTGGAGAGAGCAACTCTTGAATGACTTGTACATTTTCTTGAAGGCTGGTGGTAGACTTATTTTATAATGAAAATAATTCAGGAAGTCCAGTTTTCCTTTAGTTACTGGTGTAAAGGGCACATTAAGACTATTCTGCTTGGCAAATTCTCACTGATTGTTACAGTTTTAGAACAATGGTTCTCAACTCCAGTGACAGACATTTGGTATATATAATATAATATAATATATAATAACAGATGTATATATTACTTTTATGTGCCAGGTACTTTTCTAAATGTATTATGTATATTATGGCATTTAATCCTCGTGAGGATTGAAGAACTCTATGAGGTAAGAACTATTATTGACCCATTTTCCAGATGAGAAATGGAACCATACAGAGGTTAAATGGATTATATGGAAAGAAAGGTTGGAATTATAGTGGATGGCTACAATTGAGCTGAGAACATAAAATCTGGAGCCATATTGCATGGCTTTGATACTGCCTCTGCTACATACTACCTCTGTGAACTTGGCCAAGTTTTTAAACTTCTCTTTGACTTAATTTCTTCACCTGATAAATGGGATAAGACCACCCTAGCTCCTTGAGTTGTTCTGAAGATTACATGTATTTTGAATGCCAGAATAACACCTGACACATAAAAGGCCCTATATATATTTGCTTTTGACATTGTCATCCTCATCCTGTCATCTCACTTACATAGATAAGAGTGTCTTTGCATTTTGAACATTGTCTATCAGATGTATTTGGGTAGAATAATGCAGAGGACTATAGAACCAAGGATAGAATCTTAGTATTCACCATTGGTACTTTGAATTATTGTTGTTAATGAAGAAATTCCATAACATAGACCTCTCATTTTTAGGTACAGTGTTAGTTTCTTTAATAAAATCAAGTGGTGGTGGCTGGGCTCAGTGGCTCACACCTGTAATCCCAGCACTTTGGGAGGCTGATGCGGGCAAATCACCTGGGATCGGGAGTTTGAGACCAGCCTGGCCAACATGGAGAAACCCCCTCTCTACTAAAAATACAAAAATTAGGCTGGTGTGGTGGCATGCATCTGTAATCCCAGCTACTCGGGAGGCTGATGGATGAGAATCACTTGAACATAGGAGGCAGAGGTTGCGTTGAGCCTGGATCGTGCCACTGCACTCCAGCATGGGCAACAGAGTGAGACTTCATCTCATTAAACAAATAAATAAAATAACCAAATAAATAGAAGAATCAGGCAGTGGCTATTCAAAATATACTAGCATATTTTATCCAAGTGCCCTTAGAATCAGTACCTTGCATGTAATAGCGTTTATGGTAAATGTTTGGTTTGTTGTATTTTAAAAATATGTATATGTTCTGCCTTGATGTTAAGTCCTTCTTCAAACATTTTTTTCTTGGTAAAGATATATCAAGTTCTCATTATTGATTATTAAGATTTATTTGGAGCTTAAAAACTTGATATATCATTGTCAGTAATAGACATCTTTTTGATATGTGTGGATTTCTGTTCAATAAAGTGCTCTTTGGGGTTTCTATTTGCCTTTTTGTTACTAGACAATTTCATGTTTGACTTTCCTAATCACTTTGTTGCATGTCCCTTCTTTGTGTAATAGATACTGCTTCATACTGGATTTACAACTCCATATATATTGAGTGCTTTTCTGTTGTCTTCTGATCTCTTTTTCAGGAATCTTTTCATGTGGGAAAGGATTTTAAATGTGTACCCACTGACCATTTTCACAGTAGAGTATCAGTTCTCTTTCTCTGCAGATCAAGAGATTATAAGCAGCGTGTATATATATATATTTACATATGGTGTAAGTAGTGAAAGCTTTCATTTTGAATCACTAGTTGTGGGGCTTTGTGATATATTATTAATCTTTTTTTTCCTTGCCAGACATATGCAATCCAGATTTCATGAAAGACAACCTCTGTCTGCCCTCTTGTATATAATAATGGTTAAAGTATTCTAGTTATTTTTTCTAATGTATGTACTTTGTGTTGAACAGAGATTTGTGTTTTTCTGGACACATCCCATAACTTTTTATTATTATTTATAACCTTGGATATTTTATATTTTCAATTCTCTTTTTTTTTTAGGTGGAATGAGATAGATTTGTAAGGGTAGAAGGGAGTTACTGAGTTGCTATGCTATTTTCCCCAGAGTATTTTCCTCATCCAGGATACCTGAGAGTCCCATTGAATGTATGTATTCTTTTTCCTAAGACAGAAGGAGAGGGGGCAGGAGAGCTTTTGGTTGTAAAGAAGTTGGAATATGAAGTTTGATGAATGATCAGATAAAATCTTACAAGTCGGCTTAAGTATTACTTTTGAGAGTTAAGTATTTCAGAGATTGCTGCATATTCACCAAGTTTCTCTAAACCACTGATTTTTCTGTAAGGGGTTTTCGTAACTATTGTATGAGATGATAACATGTATGTTATAAAAATGAATGGAAACTGAAATGGCTGAGAGTTTTGTAAAATGAGAAATCCAAATGCAAATTAATACAATGACAAACATTAGCTAGGGGAGGTGGTAGTAGGAAAACAAAGGAGGCAGGAGACTTTAAAAAAAAAAAGACTGCACATGTTCCTTTTAAAAGTTTATGTTCCTTTTAAAAGACATGTTTATTCTGCTTTTCTTGCTGCCAATTATTGTATCCCTTTTTGAGGTGGCAGAAAATAGAAAATAGATTAGACATCTAATGCTGTTACACATCTGGAATAACCTCTAGCATTTCTATAATTAGTCAGTGGTTTGTGCTTTATACAAACCTCTTTTCCAAGAACTTCTCCTGTTTGGTATTTACTTCAAGTTTCCTGCATCAGTTTCAACTTTAGGTTATAAATTACAGAAAACCCAGCATAAGCCACCTTAAGCCAAACAGGGAATTTATTTGTTCACGTAACTCTCACTCATTGCAAAGTTAGTTTTGTGCGTGGCTTGATTCAGGGTGAAAGGAAATTACTTGAATTCGTGTTTTTGTTCTGTTATCTCTTTATTGGTCTCACACTCACACAAGCTCTTCCCTCAGTTACAAGATGTCTGCCAGCAGTTCCCTGGGTTATACCTTTCTAGTTGAAGTCCAGCAGAAAAGAGTGATAATTTTGTGCTTCTGAGTGGGTCATGTGCTTTCCTTGAGCAAATCATTGTGGCCATTTCAATGTGATTTAGTAACTGACTTAGACCTAGGTCATGTGTTCAGCCCAGATCTAGAGTAGACTTGACTACTAGAAATACATGGTCTGAGAATGAGGAAGCAGTGATTTCTTAAAGGGAAATCACAATATTTTTAGCAGAAGGGTGAATGGGTGCTAGACTGGCAAAAAATAATGGATGTTTCTATATATTTATTAAATGTAAAAACAAAACACACCAGGAATAACAGACAGTAATTTAAAAACTCCTCTAAAATAGCTCACAAAATAAATCTTAAATTGTGGAAGATATATCTGGTGACATTGAGTCAAAGCTTTTGAGTCCTCTTCTCTTTGTTCTTTCTGTCACAGTAAGGGACAGTAAGGTTGATGTTTCTCAAGGATCCTGTTCCTGCTAGGTCAGCAGTAAATGTTTGCTAGGATTTTCCTGGAAAGTACTCAGTGGAAAGACCCATGGTTCCCTTTAGACCACGATGGCTTGACCCTCGCATTATTTCTGGTCCCTGGCCCCTTCTTACAAGGGTTTTCTCACTCTGAGTGGCTACTAATAATCAGTGCTATACTAGAATCTTAGGAGAATGAGTCCTTTTGTGTAGAAAGTGATACTTTTTGCTCCTTATTTGGGGTGTCACAGGGAGTGAGATTGAGTTCTGAGTGTACTTCATACTTCCCTCTTCAAGTTCCAATCCACAGCATTAACAGGATCATGGGTTGTGGGGTTAGACCATTGAAATTTTCATAGCACTCATGTGCTGTCACATCTTAATCTCTGATTAAATACAACATACACATCATGCTCCATTACATCTTTTCTAAATCTTTTGATTGAATTATAAACACTTTATGATTTCTTCACATTATAATATAGTCCCCTCAATAGACTATCCCTTCTACCTTAACTAAGTAAATTAATTTCACAAAGGTATTTCCTTGGCTTCCCTTATTGGTAAGTTGCCCAGTTTTCACCTTTGTTGCTATTCTTCTTGGCATTTCTCCCAGTCCTATTTCCCTTTCATCAGGCCCACCTTCATACACTTTATTTTTATATTGTATATTTCTCTGCAGACAGACTGCTTGTTATTGCCAGATCGGCAGTGAGCCTTTCTTCCCTGTCAGAAGCCTGACCCCATAGCATGCTGTAACAGTGGTTATTTGGAGTGATGTGGTTTAATGGAAAGACCTTTGGATGCGTAGCAGGAAGACCAAGCTTCAGTGCTTGGGTTGTTACTTATTAGCTCTGTAACCCTGGGTACATTGTGTAACTCCTCTCAGCTTCAGTTTCCTAATCCTAAAATTGATCTAATATCATATTACTTGCCTTACCTACATCAGTGTTTTCTTGTGGGGAAAAAAACATGGTAAGTGTCAGAGGATTCTGTAACCTGTAAAGTTCTGTACAAATGTAAATTGCCACTTTTTATTGTTAAGGAAAAACTTTAAAAAGTATCATTTAGTTTTTCTTTTTTTTTTTCCCTAGTATTTAGTTTTAAATCACAAGTGATTTAAGAATTGTATGATATTTGTTGAAATAGTGAATATTCTTCAGCATTAGAAAAAAATATTAAAAGATCATTGTGTCTTGTCTTAGTTTTGTTTAATCTTAGGAAATCAAGAAATACATATGTTAATTTTCCAGGAAATGGAAATTTAGTTCCTTGGATGGCACATTTCTAATTTTAACAATTTTATATGGAGATCTTTTAAAATTGCATTGCCTAACTATCTGTATTTTTATGTAGAGTGTGTAAACTTCTCCTTTCCTTTCAATTATATAAATTGTACAGAAAAAAATAACATGAGCACATTGTAAAAATTTCAGACAGTATAAAAGGGTACAAAAGGGGAAGTTAATGTCTTCACATCCACCCTCAATTTTACTTCCTTGAGGTTATGTCAGTTAATTTCTTGTGGATTGTTTCAGCACATATGTATGTAAAACTTGTTTTACACCAGGGATTCATACCATATGTGATGTTTTATACCTTACCTTTTTTTCTTTTTCAACTTCTGATATGTCTTAGATACCTTCCTATTCCAGTACATACAGGTCTTATGTGTGTAACAGAATGTATTTTTTTCAGTCTGCTGGATGAAAGTGACTTCTAACTTTTTAGTGTTTTGCTGCTACAGTCAAGGACGCAGGCAACTTTTGTACATATGTATTGGCATATTTGTGTTGTGGTCATTGGATGCATTATATGAAATGGAATTACTGAGTCAAAGGACATGTTTATTTTTTATAACAATTTTTTTTTGGAGAACTGAGAGGATGCTAACTAAGTAATATATGATTCTTTAGTGCTAAGGCACTTTCAGTTGTGGGAAAAGACTGTAGATAGTCTTTAAGACCTACCTAAATTAGGAAAGATGGATTTTGCCATCGGCACATTTTGGCTTCTCTGCCTGCTCTGAACCTCTTCATCTTCTGAATAATTTTGCTTTAGGTGTTCACTATTAATTCCACCACACAAGTCTCCCTTATGATTCTAAGCAAGGTTATAGATCTGTTACTGCTATCCCTACTACTACTCCTATTATTTTTACAAATTATTTTATTATTAAATTCTCCACTTTTGTTTTGCTCCTTTTAGTCTCTGGCTGAGAGCCTGCTGTTGGAGCTTTCTTCCTAAAAGTTCAGATGTGATCATGTCATCTTTCTACTTAAAAATATGTAGGTGTATAAAACATTTTGGCACTAATCTGCCTTCCCATTTTGCACTATTTTCCCGTACACATTATGTTCAAACACAAATAACTATTCACTGGTAATGCACTTTATGTATTTTTATGCTCAGTACCTTTACACATGCCTTATGTATCCTTCTCTCTTTGGTCACCTGATAAATTTTGTTCAGTCTTCTAGAGTCAGCTCAAAAGTTATCTCCTCTGTGAAGCCTTTCCTGAGTGGTAGAATGGTAAGGTAGATGGTTGAGGCTGGCAGGAACTCGATCATTCAAGGACTTAAATGTTGTATTAGATGGTTTGGATTTTAAGAGTACTGGTTCTGATGCATAATAAACTTTAAGAACTGCTGTCCTGGATTGCTCATATTGCTAATCCTGTTGTTGCAGACATTGATTAATGTTGTAATTGATTGTTCCTCTTCCCTTCCCACAAAATTCTGAGTGTCATGAAGACAGGGATCATGTAACAGACTTTTAGTAAATTCCTGTCAGTGCCTACTTTCTACAGTTCTGTTTGGGTATTAAATGAGATGAAACCTGTGGAGTGGCTGACATAGTAAGAACTCAATAAATGCAAGCTGTTACTGTTATCACCATTGTTAACACTGGAATAGATTAATCCTGACTTGAGGATATAGGGTGATTTCTTGAAAGAGGCAAAGTTTGATCCAAGCCTTAAAAGCCTATATGAGGATTACATTGGTGAGTTTTGATCAATTTTTAAGACCTTCTGCAAAGTATTTATGAAAGTAAAACTTAAAATATTTTTAAGAAGTATCTATACTTACCTGCCTGTTTATCGCATTTGAAAGAGGGAACTGTCTGATGTTTCGTGTTCTTATATCTAATAGGTACTAAATGTGGAATTAATGTATCACTTTATATATGTAAATAATTATATCAAAAAGGTAGAGTTTAGCTAAGATTGTGAAAGTCTTATTATTAGAAAATTAAAATTCTTAATTTTTTGTGACCTTAAAACCTCACTTGAATTCATTTTTACTGACATAAAAACATTAAGGCAGTATATATATTTTAAAACCATTTGTGCATGTGCCCTTGAGACAAGTTGGTGGGTGCATTTTTATCAAAACCATATACACAGTGACATATTAAATGTATCATATTGTTATACTAATCATGTGACTATAGAAACAAAAGTAACCAGAGGACTAAAGCCTATCAAAACCATCTTTTTGTTTTTGTATAATGAAATTCTTCTTAAATTTGCCAGTGAATTCATACCAATTGAAACCAGATGTAGACTTCCGTCTTTTAATGTATTAACTCAGCTATAAATGTCTTATTTTCATCCCTGATTGCTGAGTATTTTATTCATAGTTTGTTATCTCTCTACCACCCTTCTTTAGAAAAATACAACAAAACAGACTGTAAAATATGATTCAAAGGATTTAAAAATGACATTTCACTGTTTGTGTAGTGACATAAATGAAATTAAATCTGTAATGTATTGAGGATAACTTAATTAAATCAATGAATGAAGTACTCTGTTGATGAAATTTTTTTTGTTACCATTAATGGTGTCCACAAATTTTTTTTTGTTTGCTTTAAGGGATTCTTAACAGATACCACTGAAGGAAGTGTTAGCTGTGATTTGAGAATGGATCTAAGGCTTTGCCATCTTGGAACTGAATTCTTACATTACCTTCTTCTGTATGAAGCAGATCCTGTCTCTCATGTGTTTTATCCCCTTGGTGTTTTCAGTATAAATCTGACCATTTTAAAATAGTTGAGTATGGACCTATCCAGTCTCTTGAAAAGTCTTACAGATATGAGAAAGGTACTGCTTTAAATTTTATGTCATCATAGGAAGAAGTAGTTTTCTTTGTTGCCAATAAAAATCGAGCTACTTTTGGTAATTGGCTCTGTTTATATGTAAATGAAATTTGTTAAAACAGCTAGAGTTTATGTGAAAACAAAACTCCATCTGCCTAGGAAAATGACAGTCAACTTCTTTATTTTTTATTAACAAAATGGTTAACATATGTCCAAATGACATGAAATAAGCATGATATAAACATATAGATCAGAACCTGCTATATGGTGTCCACTAAATATACCTTATTATTTCCTTCCACTCTCCTCCTTTTCCATTAGTGACACATAATACTTGTAGAGTGGCTTAAATCTTGATACAGATACCCCTCTTGTCCAAAGTTCATTTGGTACCATTGATATTTCAAAGAGACAAAGGGAACATTTATATTCCAAATTTGCTAAGATTTATCTGCGTTTTGGCACAGCAAGGCTGAAATTTGGCCTGTCACTTTTTGTCATTTTTTTTTATTGCAGGGGAAGGAAGAAAACTGGTCCTGACTTGGTTTCTGAGTGCCATTTTGTAACTGTTATATTTCTGTTCTTTAGTTCATTATTTGAGTTACTCTATTAGTAGTTTTTCCTTTCTCTGGATAGTGAACTACTTTTTTTTTATTTAGAGCTTGCTTTTAATGCCACTTCCTCTATCTGTCCCTAATTAATTGCACTCTCTTTTGGTTATGTTTCGCTTTGAAAGAGCTTTATATGATCGTTTGTAAGTTTCTAAGTCTGTATTTTCTGCTGGATTGGAGCCGCATGATGTTAGGTTAGAGATTTTTTTAAAAAACTGGAAGCTAGAGTAGGTGCTCAATAAATGATTTTTCAGTGGATGAATGTTACCTAGTGCTTCTTGGAAAATACTTCTGAATTCTTATGTTACTTTTACACTGTGACTTATACTCTGATTATATATGCTGTTATTCTCAGCAATGTTGTAATCCATGGGGCAATTTTATATTTGATACTTTATTTTAATTTGCTTTCTCTGAATTAGTGCAGTGTAATAGTTTCCATGTATATTAATTAGATCTCTCTCTCTCTTTTTTTAGTTTTGTTAATTGTATGTTCATTTCTTTGACCTATTTATTGAGATTTTATTTTTTCTTCAGGTTTTATATGAGCTCTTTGTATTCTAAATAAATAATTCTATACATTAATGTCTTGCTATGACTATTTTTTTCTTTTAAAAAATTTATTTAGCTTTTTTTTTTTTTTTTTTAGAGACGAGACCTCACTATGTTGCCCAAGCTGTACTTGAACCAACTCCTGGGCTATGTGATCCTCACACCTCAGTCTCCTGAGTGGTTGGGACTATAGGACTGTGCTACCATGCCTGGCTATTTTTCTGAGTTTTCTAAGGTTACTGTTTTTATGTAGACAAAACTAATACATTCTTATAATTATTTCTTTGCTTTTTTGGATTAAAATGATTCTTCCTGCTTAGTGACTTGAAACTTTCTTTGATTTTCTTCTAAGTATTTTTTTTTTTTTTTTTTTTTTTGAGAACGAGTTTCGCTCTTGTTACCCAGGCTGGAGTGCAATGGCGCGATCATGGCTCACCACAACCTCCGCCTCCTGGGTTCAGGCAATTCTCCTGCCTCAGCCTCCTGCGTAGCTGGGATTACAGGCACGTGCCACCATGCCCAGCTAATTTTTTTGTATTTTTAGTAGAGACGGGGTTTCACCATGTTGACCAGGATGGTCTCGATCTCTTGACCTCGTGATCCACCCGCCTCGGCCTCCCAAAGTGCTGGGATTACAGGCTTGAGCCACCGCGCCCGGCCTTCTTCTAAGTATTTTTAAAATGTTGATCAGTGATTTTAAAGTCATTGATTTATGTATTTGTTTTAGTAGAATTAAGCATCTGTTTTCAATAAAATGCTCATGAAGTCACCCATAATGTTCTCAGGGTTACTTTTTAGGCCAGGTGAGTGTACTTACTTCCACAATTCATTAATAGGTATATTTGTTTTGTTTGGCTGGCATACCATTTAAAATAATTTAAATTTTAATGCTGAGCTGGGGCAGGTACTCTGCCTGATAGTCAGGGAGGATGGTTTTACTGCTTATTTATGCCTGGTGTCTGTTCTTCCTGTTGTTTACCATGGTAGCTGTTCATGGTAGCTGTTGATTGGTTTTTATTGTGGTTGACAGCTATTCTGATTAGACATTTGCTTTACTGACTGTCAGATATTTTGAGTATCACCTTTGAAACAAGCCTCAAACCCCCTCCCCCCCGAATTTTTCTTATATTGAGACCAATTCATACATTTATGTTTGTGACATCTGGCAGTGGTGGGATGGAAGTAATGTTGACTATAGAAGAAGTACGGGCTTTGCCACTTCGTAGTTGTATGACATTTCAGTAGTCCATTTAATTTCTCTGAATTTGTTTCCTTATCTACTTACTTGAGTAGAGAAATTACAAAATGTTTTCTATAAACTGTAAAGAAATATAAACATTTAAGACAACAGTATGCCTCTATGTTCTAGAAAATATTTCTCCACCTGTTTATTGTTGTTTAAAATGATTTTATTGAGGGATAGAAACCTTTAATTTCATAATCGAATTTAAAAGTCTTAAAGTACAGATACTGCTGTTAAGCCTTAATACTAAATTGGATTGTTAAAATAAATTTAAGTTAAGCTTTATTCATCTACTAGTATGAATGACTGGATATTGCATCATTTGTTGATTGAGGAGGATATGAAGTGGATGAGAAGATACTAACTCTCTGAAGTAGTGGGAAAGATTTATTACCAAAGGGAGGAAAGTATAATGAAAGAGAGGCTGTATAAATTCAGATCTGCACTCTCCACCTTTAACAGTTCAGAGCCAAATTCAGGTTATGCCCTCAGATAGTCTTGTCTGCTTCATTAGGAATGGGATTCTCAGTTTCCTAGTCCATGTATACCCAGCACCTTGAACAGTATCAGCACAGGAGTAGAGCCAGACAAGTAGATATTTGCTGAATGAGCACATAGATTGATGCCCAAATGAGTGAGACTTCTATTTAGTTAAAATTGGATCTACATGAAGATACTTTGATAACATAGAATCACAGAGTTGGAATGACCCTTTCAAGTCATCAAGTAAAGCCAGACAGTTCACGATTAGTATAATGACCCTGGAAAACCCTCTTTTTGTCTTGCTTTGGATTTGTCCAGTGGCTTGATAGCACTGAAATTAGACAGATCCTAAGACCCTGAAGTATAGTCAGTCTATTAAATTCTGAACATTCTTTAGTAGAACAGTGAAATATAGGGTACAGGAGTAGAGATAACAAATCAGACTTAATAGAAAATTAGTGACTTATTGGTTGGAAATAGTGCAGTGTTAAGAGATAAAAATTGAAGTCTAGGCAACTAAAAAGATCGGTACTGAAGTAACTAAACAAGACATGATTTTATGGGCTGATGCTGCTTTTGTTAACACCCCAAGCTCTTTTATCTTTTTAAATCTTTATACGAAGAGCGGAGGGTAAGGATAGAGGAGAAAACCTGGGTACATATGACAGCAGCACCACCTTGCATACTATCTGTAGTGGTCCATTGTGGTGGCCCTAAACAACACTGCTACCTCTCCCTCCCTCACATTTGGCTGCACACCACTAATTTAGAAAGATTGGGAACATCGGATGCGGGTATCTCCTTTCTTTTTGTATCGACAAGTCTGTACCTATTCATTAATTATTTACCAAGTGCTGTCTGTATGCCAGGCATAGTTCCAAGCGTTGTGGATACATTAGTGAACAAAGTGTTCTTGTGGACCCTTTCTAGTGTAGTACTGTCCAAAAGAAACACAAGCTACATACAATTTTAAATTTTTGAATAGCCACATTAAAAAAGTGTAACTTTCATAATGTATCAAACATTAATATATAGCATTAATATTATATAATATGAAATACCATATCTAATACATATTATATTAAATACTAACATTTTATATGTTCTATATTAATATTATAACAATATGTAAATATTTAGTGGGTAATATGCAAATTTTAACATGATAGCTTACATTCTCTCTTTTTATACTAAGCCTTGATCTGTGGTGTATATTTCACATTTTTGAGATAGAGTCTTGCTCTGTTGCCCAGGCTGCAGTGCAATGGCACACTCTCAGCTCACTACAACCTCCACCTGCCAGGTTCAAGGGATTCTCCTGTCCCAGCCTCCCGAGTAGCTGGGATTACAGGGGCATGGCACCACGCCTGGCTAATTTTTACATATTTTTAGTAGAGATGGGGTTTCATTATGTTGGTCAAGCTAGTCTTGAACTCCTGACCTCCTTGGCCTCCCAAAGTGCTGGGATGACAGACGTGAGCCCGTGTGCCCAACTGATATATATTTCACTTTTACGGCATATCTGAAATTATAATACTCACATTTCAAATGTTTAGGAGCCATGTGTGGTTAGTGGTTACTGTATTGGATGGTGTGGCTTTAGAGTATGGTGCTTGCTTTCCCTGCACTGTCAAGTCAGACCATCTAGTTTGAGGTAGAGAATAAATTCCTGGAAGTACCAGAATTTTCAAATAATCCAGACTCCTTACTTGTGGTCAGTAAAGACTTACATGATCTAGTCCTTGCCTGTCTCTCAGATCTCGTCTAAAGCTAGTCGTCTCCTGGTGCATTAAACTTCAGACTTCTTTCTTCAACTCAGATATGGTGAGCTTTTTCTTGAATCAAGGCATTTTCCTCCCTCAGTTTTATTTTTATTGTGCCAAGATACACATAAGCAAATTTTCCCATCTTAGCCATTTTTAAATGTGCAGTTCAATGGCATTAAATACATTCATAAGGTGGTGTAAGCATACCCATTATCCATCTCCTTAAGTCTTTTCATTTTGTAAGACTGAAACTCTCTACCCATTAAACACTAACTCTCCATTCCCTGCTACCTCAGCCCCTGACAGCCACTGTTCAATCTCTATGATTTTGGCTACTCTAACTATTTTATATAAGCAGAATCATACATTAGTTGTCTTTTTTGTGACTGGCTTACTTCATTTAGCATAATGTACTCAAGGTTCAGCCATGCTGTAGCATATTGCAGAACTGCTTTCCTTTTTAAGGCTGAATGAAATTCCATTGTATGTCTCGACCACATTTTACTTACTCATTTGTCAGTCAGTTGATATTTGGGTTCTTTCCACTTTTTAGCCATTGTGAATAATGCTGCTGTGAACATGGTTATACACCCATGATGAGGTGAAACTTGTTTAAAAATGCCTCGTTGAGATCCTGCACTTAGTTCTTTTGAGTATTTATCCAAAAGTGGAATTACTGGGTCAAAAGGTTTCTATGTTTAACTTTTAAAGGAATCTTAATACTATTTTCCAAAAAGGCTGTACCATTTTACATTCCCATTAGCAGTACGCAAATGTTCCAGTTTCTTTACTTCTTCACCAACATTTGTTCTTTTCTGTATTTTGATAATAGCCATCATAATGGGTGTTTTGTAGTATCTCATTGTGTTTTTGATTTACATTTCTCTTATGATTAATGATGTTGAGGATCTTTTCATGTGCCTCTTGGCCATGAAAAGATATCTTTGGAGAAAGGTCTATACAATCCTTTACCCATTTTTGAATTGGATTTTTTTATTGTTAAGTTTTAGGAGTTCTCTATATATTCTGTATATTAATGTCTTATGAGATATGTGATTTGTAAATATTTTCTCTCATTCTGTGGGTTGTCTTTTTACTCTATTGATACTGTGTTTGGATGTGCAACTTTTAAAAACTTTTCATCAAGTCCAGTTTTTTTTTTTTTTTCTTGTGTTCTCTGTGCCTCTTTGGTCATATCTGAGAAATCATTGACAAATCCTATATTATGAGACCTTTGTCTTATTTTTTTTTTCCCAGGAATGGTATAGTTTTAGGTCTTATGTTTAGATCTTTGATCCATTCTGAATTAATTTTTATATATGGTATTAGGTAAGGGTTCAACTTAATCTTTAGTACACGAATATCCAGTTGTGCCAGCACCATTTGGTGAAAATACTGTTTCCTGTTAAATGTTCTTGATGCTGTTGTTGAAAATAATTTGATACAAGGGTTATTTCTGGGTTTTCTACTCTGTTCCATCCATCTGTATGTCTGTGTTTATGGTAGTACCACATTGTTTTGATTATTATAGCTGTGTAATAAGTTTTGAAATCAGGAACTATGAGACCTATAGCTTTGTTCTTCTATTTTCAATATTGTTTTGGCTATTTGGGGCCCCTTGAGATTTCATATGAATTTTAGGATATGTTTTTCTATTTCTGCAATAAACATCATTGGGATTTTGATAGGGATTGCATTGAATCTGTAGGTTGCTTTGGGTAGCATGGACATCTTAAACACATTAAATTTTCTTACCTATGAAGATATTTATTAATGTCTTAAACATTTTTTTTCAGCAGTTTTGTAGTTTTCATTGTACAGATATTTCACATCCTTGGTTAAGTTAATTCCTAAGTATTTTATTCTTTTGATTCTATTGTAAATAGAATTTTTAAAAATAGTTTCCTTTTCAGATTGCTCATTGGTAATGTATAAAAATGTAACTGATTTTCTTGGGTTGATTTTATATACTGCTACTTGTTGAATTTATTTATTAATTCTAATAAGTTTTTTTGTATGTGGAATCTTTAGAGTTTTCTACATATTTTATCATATCATCTGTGACCAGAGATAATTTTACTTCTTTTTTTTCTAGTTTGAATGCCTTTATTTATTTTTCTTGCCTAATTGCACTGGATAGAACCTCCAGTACTATGTGGAACAGAAGTATTAGGTTGGTGCAAAAGTAATTGTAGTTTTTGCCATTTTTTAAAAGTAATGACAAAAATCGCCATTACTTTTGCACCAGCCTAATAGCATCCTTGCATTATTCCTGATCTTTGAGGAAAATTCAGTCTTACATTTTGAGTATGATGTTTACATTAGGTTGTTTGTGTATGGCTTTTACTATGGTGAGATAGTTTTCTTCTATTCCTATTAGTTGTGTGTTTTATTATGAAAAGATGTTAAATTTAGTCAAATGCTTTTTCTGCTATCATTTGAATTGATCATGTGGTTTCTTCTCCATTCTGTTAAGGTAGTGTATTACGTTGTTTGATTTTGTATGTCAAATCATTCTTGCATTCCAGTAATACATTCCAGTTGGTCATGGTGTATAACCTTTTAAGATCCTGTTGAAGTGGCGTGCTGTATTTTGTTGAGGATTTTCGTATCAATGTTCATAAGGGCTTTTGGTCTGTAGTTGTTCTGTAGTGATGTTGTGTGGCTTTGGCATCAGATAATCCCTTTTAACATGAGTTTGGAAGTGTTCTCTTTTCCTCAATGTTTTAGAAAATTTGAGAAGTTGAATCAAGATATTTTAATCTTTTTTTTTTTTTTTTAATAATCCTTTTTGTGGAATGTATATTCCCAGATAGCCATTCACATGGTTGGCTTCCTTATATCATTTAGACTTCAGTAAAATGTCTTTTGGGCCTTCTTTAGTGTCAGTCTAACTTAGCTTCTCAGTCATTCTCTATCAGTAGCTCTCTATTATTGTGCTCATAGCAATTTTCGCTGACATTTTCCTGTGTTATCCTGTTTTCTCTCAAATTATCCTTTTGCTTATAGATAGAATATAAGCATAATGAGAGCAATCCCTATCTTTTCGAGTTTTTATGGTCAGTTCTATTATGTAGTCATGATTGATTAAGTTTTTGGACATTTGTACTTAACTAAAGCTCTACCCACTGTCTCCCCACGGCCCTCCCATAATTCAGGGGTTGAGGCTGAAATTTCCAAACTTCTAATCGCTTGGTTGGTTTGTTTGGCAACCAGCTCCCATCCTGAAGCTATGTAGGCTCCTACCAAGAGTCACCTGCTCAGTATAAATTCTGGTATGGTTGAAAGGAGCATATTATGAATGACAAAAGACTGTCCCTCTCACTCTTGTGAGAATGGTGAGAAAACAAAGATAAAATGTCTTGATTCAACTTCTTACTCACTCAATTCACAGGGTCTTAGGAGTTTTTGTGCCAAGAAACTGCAAAGACCAAATATTTCCTATTATTTCATAATATCACACTGCCTTACAAGATTGTTGTAAGAATAAATGAGAGAATGCATGCAAAACTCAGCACATTGCCTAGTACGGTTAGCAGTGGCTCTACTGCTCAACTGTTAAGAATATTTCCTTTCTCATCCCTTTCTTCCTTGGCCTTCTCTACTCTCCCCTTTTTCCTTCTTCTGATAGCCTTTGCTTGTGTTTCCACTTTCTCTGACGTTTTTACTTTTGAGTTCTCTATATTAGATCAGAAATCCAGGACTTGGAAGGGGTAGGAGTGGCACTGGTGTAGGAGCTTTTTGCAGAAGATTCATTGCAAGCCACCCTCCCTCATTTACTTTTCTTTATGTAAAGCCGTTGGTTTCACTTTCATGAAGAATCTGAAATCTCTCAGGCGAAGTATGTGAATTTACTTTTTCAGAACAGAAATGAGCTGTGATAATGTCCCCCCGCCCCCCGCCCAGTGTTAGAAGATGTGGGAAATAGTGATTCCTTATATCAGGCTGATTCTTCAGATATGTCCTTTGCTTTAGGAATGATACCGATGATACTGATAATTTTTTTTTTTTTGAGATGGAGTCTCACTCTGTCACCCAGGCTGGAGTTGCAGTGGTGCAATCTTGGCTCACCACAACTTACGCCTTTCGTGTTCAAGTGACTCTCCTGCCTCAGCCTCCTGAGTAGCTGGGATTACAGATGGACACCATCATGCCTGGCTAATTTTTATATTCTTAGTTGAGATGAGGTTTTGCTGTGTTGGCCAGGCTGGTTTTGAACTCCTGACCTTAAGTGATCTGCCCGCCTCAGCCTCCCAAAGTGCTGGGATTACAGGTGTGAGCCACTGCACCCTGCCAATACTGATAATCTTAAAGAGAGAAATTTAATCATTCTTTAATGAGTAAAATGTTTAATAAGAGTAAGAAAGCATATCGTGGAAAGAAGAGGTTCTAGATTATTTACCCCTTTAGCATTTTCCTGGAGGTTTAGTGGTCATTATCTTGTGGCTAGGCGTGGTGGGTCACACTTATAATCCCTGCACTTTGGGAGGCTGAGAAAGGAGAATTGTTTGAAGCCAGGAGTTCAAGACCAGCCCAGGCAACATAACGAAGCCCACATCTCTACAAAAATAAAAATAAGTTAGTTTATTTGGGTGGCATGTGCCTGTAGTTCTAGCTACTCGAGAAGCTGAGGTGGGAGTATGGCTTGAGCCCAGGAATATGAGGCTGCAGTGAGCTGTCATCACGCCAACTGCGCTGTAGCCTGGGCAGCAGAGTGGGGTCTCCTACACACACACACACACACACACACACACACACACACACACACACGGCATACTTGTTACTAGTGCTTTTTTGTAAGAGTTTATTTAACATGGCATTTTAATATGGTTTTTTAAAATACTTCTTTCCAGTTAACAGAAGATGAAATTGCAACCATTCTTAAATCTACATTGAAAGGACTAGAATATTTGCACTTTATGAGAAAAATACACAGAGATATAAAGGCTGGAAATATTCTCCTCAATACAGAAGGACATGCAAAATTGGCAGATTTTGGAGTGGCTGGACAGTTAACAGTAAGTTAACTTTAATAATTTTCTAAACACTTGGCTAATTTGTTCAGCTTTGGTTGTAACTAAACTTTGATAACTTTTTGAGGGGAATGGAAAGAAATGTCTAACTTTTTTGTTTTTGTGGAGAAGGAACCCTAATTGAGCCAAACTTGAGTATTATTTAATTTATAATTTAGGATAATTGAATATGAAAATTTATAATCAAAATGCTTAAATGTTCTAAAAGGGAAACAACATCAGCTCATTTCTGTAGCTTTTAGCATTATAGTATCTTTAATGACTGTGTTTAAATGATGGTAGTAGAGATAAGTTACCTGTGGATTCTTGGTTATTTTCAGAATTCAGAATTCCTAACTATGTCGTAACTGGTTGAAATTTTAGCAAAATATAGTCAATTTCTGATATAATCTGTGGCATTGGAGGTTTTGACTTTTTCTTAAGGAATGTTTGGCATACAGATTTCCTTTGTGTTTTGGTAGTAGCATTTATGGCTATGTAATATTATTGCAGGATACAATGGCCAAACGCAATACTGTAATAGGAACTCCATTTTGGATGGCTCCTGAGGTGATTCAAGAAATAGGCTATAACTGCGTTGCTGACATCTGGTCCCTTGGCATTACTTCTATAGAAATGGCTGAAGGAAAACCTCCTTATGCTGATATACATCCAATGAGGGTAAGAAAATTATGGTTTGCTGAAAATGTTAGCCTTATATAAATGTTGCAGTTTTGTAATGTCAGTGTAAGTAAATAAGTTTATTTAAATTTATTCTTTTTAAAAATGGTAAAATTATCTCTTAAAGATTAGTAACTGTTAATTTCTCTTCCTTCTGCATTCTTAATTGTGAGAAAAGAAGTGAAGGCTCTGTATATCTCTACAGTCGTTGTTCTCCTCCCCCCAGAAATACACCTGTAAAGTTTTTGCTTGCTTTTCAGTAGAAGAAAGGGTTGGTAAATCCTCTTTGCTCTTCAGTTTATTGTTTCTCGATGTGGTAGTGGAAGAGTTTGAAGTAATCAGTTCTTACCCATTCTGTAATTTATACCTTTCCCTTTCTCTTTCTCTCTCTCTCTCTCTCTCCCCCCGCCCCCCGTGTGTGTGTGTGTGTGTGTGTGTGTGTGTGTGTGTGTGTGTGTGTGGTTTTTTTTCCTACCCTTTCTCTTCTTTGGTCTGAGGATGATATTAAGCAATCCTAATTTCTAATATTGTTATGCACCTGTAAAGGAATTAGGCTTTTTTTTTTTTTAAATGAATGCTTATTCAGAAAATAGAATTCCTTTTTTGAACATCATTATATGTTTCTGTGATCGCTGCAGGAAAATTTTTGAGTTTGAAATATATATCTTACATATTCAAGTCTCATTGCCTACGTTTCAGGGTTTGTGATGATATACTTTTTAGGTTTATTACTCTGTGAATCATACAGATAAGTTCATCATCATAAATAAGTACATTTATCTTTGTATACTTATTGCCCTCTAGTGGCTGTAGTTACCTCAATAAGGATATAGAAATGAAGGGAAGAGTGTATGTATGTGTATATTTGTAGAAAAGAGAAGATAATGTCATGGTGGCTGGAGGAATATGAAATAAGTAGGAAGAAGAAGAATGCATTATTTTAGGCTATCTGAAGAGGATTAAATTGGAATCACATCTGATATTATAATGCTATTGTGGGTTAAATTTTGATAATATAGGTAATAGTGTATTATATGGAAAACATTTAAAAATCTGTTGTATTGAAACATTTTAAAGAGAGTTTTTGTTTTTTTATTCTTTTGAGACAGGGTCTTACTCTGTCACCCTGCCTGTAGTGCAGTAGTATGATCATGGCTCACTCTGGCCTCAACTTCCTGGGCTCAGGCGATCCTCCCACTTTAGCCTGCAGAGTAGCTGGGAATATAGGTATGCACTACCATGCTCAACTAATTTTTTGTAGAGGCAAGTTATCGCCACATTGCCCAGGCTAGTCTTCAACTCCTGGGCTCAAGCAATCCTCCCATTGTGGCATCCCAAAGTGCTGTGATTACAGGAGTGCGCCCAGCCTAGAATTCTTTGAGTAATATAATTGTATACAATATGTACCATCTTCCTTGTGTATGTAAATTCCTTTTGGTAAATGAAAGATAAAAATGGCATCAATTGTTTTAAAATAACATGAAAAATAACAAGGTGGGCAAGAATAAAAACAGGAACATGGAGAAGTCTTACTACTTCTCTGATCATTAGTTATCTGTGGTTATTTTAGTTAGGATGTTTGTAGAGTGATCCTCAAACTAGACAAATTTGTGTTTCAATCAGTGACGGTTACTAAATTACCCAAAGCAACTTAGGTAAGTCCCAGAGCTGGGATTTAACCTAGGACTTCCATGATTACCATTCTGCTTCTTCCCTGTGTAAATCTTATTTTTCCATCCAAATAGTTCGACATGTTAAATTTGACCCTGTGCTACTTTCTCTACCAGATAGGAGAGAATTGTAATATGTGGCACCTTCCTTTAAGGATCTTATAAGATTACCTGAGAGTTTGAGTGAATACATCATACATTATTAAAAATATACCTGATGATAGTGTTTCTCTTAGGAAAAAAAATATATATATATATTGCAAACTTCCTCGGATGCCTTGCTTACTGTTGTGTTTTTTTTTTTTTAAACCAATCTAATCCTACCAATTTTTAAAGTCTCAACTCAGATTTTATTTCCGTATAGACTCATTCTTGACAGCTGTCACCCAAGTAAATTTCTCTTTTTCCTCATAATTTGTGTATATGCAATTTTTGACAGTCCAGTTCTTTCGATAGTTAATCAAGTGTTGCCTTGTACATTTCCAAACATCATATAGTTTATCTCCTATTTGAATGATGTCATTATTTAACTTTTCTTGTGTTTGTGAGCTGTCTTACGAATTAGAGTATTGAACTTCAAGTATTGGAAGCCGTTAAGATCATGTAACAGATACAGTTTTATCACGGGCAACAAATACTGCCTTTTGTTTTCCTTGAAATGACAGGTTCACTTGGTTCATTTCTGAGAAAATGTCTGTGAAGTACCCATCTGTGTAACCTTAGTTTTCTGTCAGTTATTCTTCAAGTAAAATTGGTGTTCTTGGAAAGAGCCTTGTAGTTTATTTAGCTTGCAGCGCAGTCACACAACTGCTTTTTTTCAGATTATTATTGTTCTTTGGTATGTGGGGGAAGTGCTTTATGCATATTTTCCATTTTGTCATGTAGAATACTACAAAATATGTATTCATGTGTGGAAATTTAATAAAGTTAATAACTTTTACCGTTTCTTCAAGGTTTACAGTAGTTTGGTGGGTGGTATAGTACGGGCAGTGAAAAGAGCTGTTCAAGAGAGAATAAAAAATGTAGTGGGTCCAGCTAAAATTGGTAATTGAGAAATTGTAATGTAATTACAATTTCTTTTTATTAGAAATTTGTGGTCCTTCCTGTGGTAGTGTGCTCTGCTGTGCAGTAGAGTGCATTATGGCCTTGATATGCAGGGTTTGAGTTTTAATGAATGAGTGTTCTAAAAGGATGGGGCTACAGGGAATTTAAGGATGCTGCTGAGATACACTTCAGGTGGTTACTAACAGGGCACAGTCTGGAAAGAAAAGAGAGAATGTGAGGAAACGGAGCAATCATGGAATAGTGTTCTCCATGCTTGCTGCATGGCAGTCATCTGGGGAGCCCTACCCTAAACAGATGACATCTGAATCTCAAGAGGTTAGAGTGGAGATAAAGTGGTTGTTAAGATATGAGAAAGCTGGTAGGATATGACAGTATGATAAGTAAGTGAAATATTTAAATTTTCTTTTTTAACCAACAATTTTTTTGTACTGTAGTAACTGTGAAATAAATATTTTATTCTTCATTGGGTAGATTGGATGAAATGGATAAGATTATTTGTTAAGATGACATTACTTGTCAGTGGCAGAACTGACATATGAATTCAGTTTGATCTGTGTTTTGCCTAGACACCAAAGAATATATCCTCTGTGTTAATATGCCAACTCTATGCAAGTGGAGGAGTGGCTAAAAAAATTAGACATTTTTAAACCATTTAATCACAATGTTATAATTACTAATTTAAAATCTGAACCCTCTAAGTTTTCCAGAGTAGCAGGAAATATGGATGGATTTTAATTTTTTACGTTTTGTTTTCCAGCCATTTTTTGGTAGCCATGTAGATTAATGAGATAATCAATAATCTATAAAGTTGCCACAATGAGACGAAGATGTGATTGACAAGAAGACCCCACAACTGATAGAGGCAAAAAACCCTGATAGTTCTTTTAATATAAGTAAATGATACCATTTACTACACATAGATGGCTATCTAGAACAAAGTTAGAGACAAAGTTAGGATGTGGTGGGTGATTTTCCTCAGCCCCCATATATGGGAGAGTACCCAGCCACTGGTGATATCGCCTGATTGGAGTGAGGATTCTATTCAGTCTTTCTGAAATGCCTTGCAGCCATCCTCACAGAGTTCAAACCCTTTCCACTATGCCTGCCCAGTAGACGTATATAAGTGTAACACCCCGGAACAGTGGTGCTGCCTACTAGACTGAACGAACTGGGATTTGGTTTCCCAGTCATTTTCTCAGCCTTTTACTGTGCTCAGGCACCAGGCCTGCTTATAAACTAGTCTTGCTTAGGCCAGCAAAAATTAAGGGCAAAAAGAGATGCCTCGAGCTTGGATAATTTAGAATGGAGTTGCTTCTCTTTAAGTGGCCACAAGTTAATATTGTGCTTTTTACTGTAGGACATATATTTAGTGTCATAGCATGAGGGATACGAAGAACTTAAAGATGGCACTAAATGAGAAAATGAAAGTGGTTAAATTGGAAATTTGCAGTTATTTGAGAATGGGTCCTTCAAAGGTGTTAAGTTTGAGGTCATTTGTTTTATATGTTTTGGTTTATTAGTTTTTCAAAGATTGATATTTCTTTTATCATTCCTTGGCAGAATAAGGAATATTTGGAATATAGATGTTCAAGGAGGAATTTTCTAATAAAAAGAGCTATTAAAAACACTGGATTTGTTTGATGGCAAGAAGTTAACCAAATTGTTAGTTTGATACAACTTTTCCCCCTCTACCCCAAGGAAACTTATAGTATATGTAAACTGAATCCCCACTGTGGTAGACAATAATGATTCTTTAGTACAGGGAAATGATGAAGTACACATTTAAACATATAAAGCTTTTTAAATAGGAGAGGGATGAACATGTGCTTATAAATTTATATTCAGCTATTAGATTAAAATTAGTGAGTAGTGGCAAATCGGAGTAAGTCTGATCAGAATGTTAAGTGAAACAAGTTTTTTAAAGTTAAAACTCAGTTTATTTTATAAAGTTAAATATGAAACAACCAAATTAATTTTGGTCAGTTAGATAAATAGAATAGTTTAAAAAATTTAGTTTTGAATTCTGTTAACCACATACTTTTGAGGAGATCAGTCTTTAGGAAGTTGTGTGTGTGTGTGTGTGTGTGTGTGTGTGTGTGTGTGTGTGTGGTGTCTGTGTCTGTGTGTCTGTGTGTATATTTTTTGGAGATGAAGTCTCACTCTATTGCCTGGGCTGGAGTGCAGTGGCACAGTCTTGGCTCACTGCAACCTCTGCCTCCTGGTTTCAAGCGAGTCTCCTGTCTCAGCCTCCCAAGTAGCTGGGATTACAAGTGTGTGCCACCACGCCCAGCTAATTTTTTCTATTCTTAGTAGATGTGGGGTTTCACCATGTTGGCCAGGCTGGTCTTGAATTCTTGACCTCAAGTGATCCTCCAGCACTGGCCTCCCAAAGTGCTGGGATTACAAGCGTGAGCCAGTGTGCTTGGCCTCAGCCCCCGTCCCCGCTAAGTAGCTGGGAATACAGGCACAAGCTACCATGCTTGGCTAAATTTTATATATATATATATATATATATATATGTTTGTTTGTAGAGGTGGGGTTTCACCATGTTTCCCGGTCTGGTCTTGAACTCCTGAGTTTAAGCAATCTGTCTGCCTTGGCCTTCCAAAGTGCTGGGATTACAGGCGTGAGCTACCACACCCAGCCCTGTGTCCTCTTTTTTTATCTACCTCTAATTTCTCTCTGCCTTTCTCTTATAAGGGCACTTGCCATTGGATTTAGGGCCCTCTCAGATGATCCAGGATGATCTTTTGCTTTCAAGATTTTTAACTTAATTATATCTGGATAAATTGTGTTTATTTGCCCCCAAATTATGTAACATTTAGGGGTTTCAGAGATTAGGATGTGGACATATCTTCTGAAGGTGGCCATTTTCAACTCACTACACTCCCCATAATGTATTACCTTCTTTCAAATAGAGAAAGAAAATTTAAGATTAATAATTATGTATAATTTAAGATTAACAATTACATACTATTATATAATTTAAGATTAACAATTACTACAATTATATAATTTAAGATTAACAATTGAGATTAATGAGTAATATATAACATAAAATTTACCATTTTAAACATTTTAAAAGTACTCTATACAATTCATTGCCATTAAGTACATTTACATTATTGTGCAAACATTACCACTGTTTCTAGAAAGTTTTTTATTATCTCAAACTGAAACCCTGTACCCATGAAACAATAATTTTCCATATCTTCTTACCTCAACACCTCGTAACCAGTATTTTATTTCCTGTCTCTATGAGTGACTATTCTAAATACCTCATATAAATAGAATCATAAAATATTTGTTCTTTTGTGTGTGTGTGTGTGTTTTACATAGCCTAATGTTTTCAATAATTTATACATGTTGTAGCATATATCAGAATTTGCTTCCTTTTAAAGCCTGAATAATATTTCTGTGTATGTATATGCCACATTTTGTTTATTCATTCATCTGTTGATAGACACTTGGGTTTCTTCCACCTTTTGGCTTTTGTGAATAATGCTGCCCTGAACTGGATGCACAATCATCAATTCAAGACTGTTTAATTTTTTTGAGGATCCTCCATACTGTTTTCCATAGCTGCTGTACCACTTTACATTCCTACCACCAATGTACAAGAATTCTAGCTAGCACTTGTTATTTTCTGTTGTTTTCCTTAGATAATGGCCATCATAATGGGTGTGAAGTAGCATCTCATTGTGGTTTTGATCTGCAGTTCTCTGATGACTAGTGATATTGAACATCTTTTCATATGCTTATTGTCCGTTTTTGTATCTTTCGAGAACTGTCTATTCAATTCCTTTGCCCATTTTGAAGTTGGATTTTTTGTTTAATCTGTCTCTAATACTGACCTGCTTGTTTTTCATTGCTGGTGAAGGTCTTCTGCTCCTTTGACTTTTTACTGCCTGTTTATTGTCTTTCCAGTCATCCCCATATCATTTTCTGTACCCCAATTATAAGACACAGTCTAATGTCTTCTGTGTAATCACTATCTTGAGAGATATTTGAATCAGAATGCGTTTCACTGTTTATATGCAAATGACCTGGTTGTCTACCAAGTAGAGGATTATTTTTATTTAATCATATATATGTAGTTTGCATTACGCAATAGATGTGTTCTGAAGAAGTTGCATAAATATTTAATAATTGTAAATCAGCATTTCAAATTCTTTGGAAATTATTTTTTAAAAATACATTTTCACAGTTTAAATTTCCATTTTTATTTTAGGTTTAGTGGGGTACATGTGCAGGTATATTGCATGGTGCTGAGGTTTGGGCTTCCACTGATTCTGTCACCCAGATAATGAACATAGTATCCAATGGGAAGTTTTTCGGCCCTTGTCCTCTCCACTCCTTCCTTCCTTTTAGGGTTCCTAGTGTCTGTTGTTTCCATCTTTATATCCACGTGAATCCAATATTTAGTTCCCACGTGCAAGTCAGAACAGGCAGTGTTTGGTTTTCCGTTTCTGTGTAGTTTGTTTAAGATGATGGCCTCCAGCTGTATCCACGTTGCTGCAAAGGACACGATCTCATTATTTTTTATGGCTATGTCGTATTCCATGGTATATACGTACCACATTTCATTTTCTTTATCCTGTTTACTGTGAATGGGCACCCAGGTTTACTCCATGTCTTTGCTATTGTGAATAGTGCTGTAATTAACATACATGTGCATGTATCTTTTTGGTAGAATGGTTTATTTTTTCTCGGATATATACCCAGTATTGTATTGCTGGGTCAAATGGTAGTTCTATTTTAATTTCTTTGAGAAATCTCCAGGCCGCTTTCTACAGGGGCTGAACTAATTTGCATTCCCACCAACAGTATAAGCATTCCATTTCCTCTACAACCTCACCAACATCTGTTATTTTTTGACTTTTTAATAGCCATTCTGACTGGTATGAGATGACATCTCATTGTGGTTTTGATTTGCATTTCTCTAGTCGTCAGTGATGTTGAGCATTTTTTCCTATGTTTGTTAGCTGCTTGTGTGTCTTCTTTTGAGAAGTGTCTGCTCATGACCATTTCCTACTTTTTAATGGGGTTATGTTTTTATTTGTTGATTTGTTAAATTTCCTTATAGATTCTTGTTATTAGTCTTTTGTCAGATACATAGTTTGCAAATATTTTCTCCCATTCTATAGGTTGTTTGCTCTGTTGATAGTTTCTTTTGCTGTGCAGAAGCTCTTTAGTTTAAGTTCCATTTATCTGTTTTTGATTTTGTTGCATTTGCTTTCAGGGTCTTCATCACAAATTCTTTGCCTAGGCCAATGTCTAGAAGAGCGTTTCCTAGGTTTCTTTTATAATTTATAGTTCGAGGCCTTATATTTAAGTCTTTAATCCATTAACAAAAAGTTGCTTTCTGTATGTTGTCATAGATAGGAGTTCAGTTTAATTCTTCTGCATATAGTTAGCCAGTTTTCCTAGCACCACTTACTGAATAGAGTTTCCTTTCTGCATCATTTATTTTTGTCGACTTTGTTGAAAGTGAGTTGGTTGTAGGTGTGCGTCTTTACTTCAGGGGACTTTATTTTGCTCCATTGGTCTATGTGTCTGTTTTTGTACCAGTATGTTGCTGTTTTGGTTACAGTAGTCATATAGTATAGTTTGAAGTCAGGTAAATTGATGCCTCTGGCTTTGTTCTTTTTGCTTAGAATTGCCTAGACTATTTTGGCTCTTTTTCGGTTCTGTATAAATTTTAGAATAGTTTTTTTCTAATTGTATGAAAAATGATGATAGTAATTTGATAGGAATAGCATTGAATCTGCAGATTGCTTTGGGCAGCATGAGCATTTTAACAATATTGATTCTTCTAACTTGGGAACATGGAACGCTTTTCTATTTGTAAATGTCGTCTCTGATTTCTTTTAGTCATCTTTTATAGTTCTTGTGGAGAACTACACATCCTTGGTTAGCTGTATTCCTAGGTGTTTTTTTTGTTTGTTTTTTTTTTTGTTTTTTTTGTAGGTATTGTAAATGACATGCATTCTTGACTTGGCTCTCAGCTTGAACGTTATTAGTATATAGAAATGCTACTGATTTTTGTACATTGACCTTTTATCCTGAGACTCTGCTGAAATCATTTATCAGGCCTAGGAGTCTTCTGACAGAATCTTTAGGAATGTCTAGTATACAATTATATTGTCAGTGAAGAGAGATAATATGACTTCTTTTTTTCCTATTTTAGTGTCTTTTATTTCTTTCTCTTGCCTTATTGCTCTGGCTAGGACTTCCAGTAACATATTGAATAGGAATGGTGAGAGTGGACATCTTTATCTTGTTCCAGTTCTTAAGGGAATGCTTCTAGCATTTGCCCATTCAGTATGGTGTTGGCTGTGACTTTGTTATAGATACTTATTGTGTTATGTTCCTTTGATGCCAAGTTTGTTGTGGATTTTTATAATGAAGCGGTATAGGATTTTATCAAAAGTCTTTTCTGCGTCTATTGAGATGATTATATGGTTTTTGTTTTTAATTCTCTTTATGTGGTAAATCACATTTACTGATTTGCATATGTTGAATCATCCTTGCATCCCAGGAATAAAGCCCACTTGATTGTGGTGAATTAATTTTTTGATGTGCTGCTGGATTTAGTTTGCTCGTGTTTTGTTTTGTTTTGTTTTGTTTCCTTGAGATGGGCTTACTTTGTTCCCCAGGCTGGGGTGCAGTGGTGCAGTCATGGCTCACTGTACCCTTGACCTCACAGGGTCAAGTGATCTTTTCATCTCAGCCTCCTGAGTAGCTAGGACTACAAACATGTGCCACTGTGCCTGGCTAATTAAAAAACTGTTTTTGTAGAGATGTGATGTCAATATATTGCTCAGGCTGGTGTTAAACTCCTGGACTCCAGTGATCCTTTTGTTTTGGCCTCCCAAAGTTCTGGGATTATGGACATGAACGATTGCACCTAGCTCAGTGTGCTGGTATTTTGTTGAGGAATTTTGTGTGTATTTTCATCAGGGATATTGGTTTGTAATTTTCTTTTTTTGTTATGTCTTTGCCAAATTTAATATCAGGATGATACTGGTTTTGTGGAATGAGTTAGGGAGGGGCCCTCCTCTTTGAATTTTTAAATAGCTTCATTAGGATTGGTACTAGCTCTTCTTTGTACGACTGGTAGAATTTGGCTGTGATCCCTCTCGTCTGGGGCTTGATTTAGTTGCTAGTTGTTTAATTTCTGATTCAATTTTTTTTACTTATTGTTGATCTGTTGAGGATTTCTGTTTCTTCCTGGTTCAATCTTGGAGGTAGTGTGTTTTCAGGAATTAATCCATTTCCTCTAGATTTTCTACTTTATGTATAGAAATGTTCATAGCAGTCTCTGAGCATCTGCTATATTTCTGTGGGCTTGGTTGTGACGCTACCTTTGCTATTTCTGATTGTGCCTATTTGGATTTTCTCTCTTTTTTTTAATCTTGCCAGCAGTCTATCAGTTTTATTTATCCTTTCAAAAAACCAACTTTTTGTTTCATTGCTCTTTTGTATGGTTTTTGGGTCTCAATTTCATTTAGTTTTACTCTGTACTATTTCTTTTCTTCTCATAGCTTTGGGTTTAATTTTTTGTTTTTTAGTTTCTTTAGGTGTGAGGTAAGATGGTTAATTTGAGATCCATTTTCTTGATGTAGGCGTTTAATACTTTAAACTTTCCTCTTAACACTGCTTTTGCTGTATCCCAGAGGTTTTGGTATATTGTGTCTGTTTTCATTTTTTTTCAAATAACTTTTGGATTTATGCCTTAATTTCATTGTTTACCCAAAAGTCATTCAGGAGTATGTTGTTTAGTTTTCATGTATTTATGTGGTTTTGAGAGTTCCTCTTCGTGTTGGTTTCTATTTTTATTCCACTGTGGTCTGAGAAGGTGCTTGGTGTGATTTTGATGTTTTTGAATTTATTGAGACTTGCTTTATGACTAAGCATGTGGTCAATCTTTGAGTATGTTCTATATACATACGGGAAGAATGTGTATTCTGTAGTTGTTTGGTAGAGTATTCTGTAGATGTCTATCAGGTTCAGTTGGTCAGGTGTTAAATTTAAGTCCAGAAGTTCTTTGTTAATTTGCTGCCTTGATGATCAGTCTAATACTGTCAGTGGTGTGTTGAAGTCTTCCACTATTATTGTGTGGCTGTCAACATCTTTTCTTAGGTCTAAAGTAATTGTTTTCATAAATCTGGGTGCTCCAATGTTGAGTGCATATATATACTTAGGGTAGCTGGGTCTTCCTGTATAATTGAACCCTTTTAAAAAAATTATGTAATGCTCTGGTTTGTCCATTTTTAACTGTTGTTTGTTTAAAGTCTGTTTTATCTAATATAACAGCTCGGCTCTTCTTTGTTTTCCATTTACCTGATCTTTCTCCATTCATTTACTATGAGTCTGTGCTATGGGTGTTGTACTCATGAGATGGTTCTCTTGCAGATAAAAGAAAAATGGATTTTGTTTGTTTTTTTTTTTCAGTTTGCCACTCTAAGTCTTTTAAGTGGGCCATTTAGGTCCTTTATGTTCAAGGTTAATGTTGATATGTGAGGTTTTGTCATAGTGTTGTTAGCTAGTTGCTTTGTAGTCTGTTTTGTATAGTTGCTTTAGAGTCTAGGATTATGTGCTTATGTGTGCTTTTGTATTAGTAATTGTCATTCTTTTGTTTGCACATTTAGAACTCCCTTAAGCATCTCTTGTAGGGCTGGTCTTGTGGTGATGAATTTGCTTAGCAATTGCTTGTCTGAGAAGTACTTTATTTTCCCTTCATTTATGAAGCTTAGTTTGGCAAGACATGAAATTCTTGGCTGGCATTTCTTTTCTTTAAGCCTGCTCAAAATTGGTCCCTAATCTTGTATGGTTTGTAGGATATCTGCTGAGAAGTCTACAGTTAGTCGAATTGAGTTTTCTTCTAGAGCAGGGATCCCTGGGCTGCAGACTGGTATCCTTCCATGCACTGTTAGGAATGGGGTCACACAGCGGGAGGTGAGCGGTGGGCGATTCAGCATTACATCCTAAGCTCTACCTCCTGTCAGATCAACAGTGACGTTAGATTCTCTTAGGAACGTCAACTCTTTTGTGAACTGCATGTGCCGTGCCGGGAATCCAGGTTGTGCACTCCTGCTGAGAATCTAACTGATGCCTGATGAACTGAGGTGGAACAGTTTCATCCCAAACCACCCCAACAACCCTGTCTGTGGAAAACTTGTCATCCCTGAAACTGGTCCCTGGTGCCAAAAAGTTTGGAGACTGTTGCTTCACAGGTCATATAACCCTTTTCTCTAGGTGTCTTTAAGATTTTTTATTTTGGGTGACCTTGGATGGTCTGATGACTATGTGCCCTGGGAATAGTCATTTTGTGTAGTATCTTGTAGGTGTTATCTGGATTTCTTTTATCTGCATGTTGTCCCATCTAGCAAGATTGGGGAAAATTTTCTGAATTATATCCTCAAATATGTTTTCCAAGTTGCTCACTTTCTCTTCTCTCTCAGGAATGCTAATAAGTCATATATTTGGTCATTTTATATAATCTCATATTTCTTGAAGGCTTTGTTCATTTTTAAAAATTATCTTTTTTTAATCTAACTGGGTTGATTTGAAGGACTGGTCTTCAGTCTCTGAAATTCTTTTTCTTGGTTTAGTTCGTTTTTAAGGCTTCCAACTATATTTTGAAATTCCTGTAGTGAATTTTTCAATTCCAGAAGTTCTTTTTGGTTCTTTCTTAATATCATTAGGCGGTCTTTAAATCGTAGATTGTTTTTCTGTTTCCTTTGTGTTGGATTTCAACTTTCTCTTGGGTCTTGTTGAGTTTCTTTGCCATCCATATTCTGAATTCTGTGTCTCTCATTTCATACATTTCATTCTGGTTAGGATTCATTGCTTGGGAGCTAGTGGAATCCTTTGGAGTAAAAATAATTTTTAATGAATCTTTTAGTAATGAGAATAATGCTCTTGAAACTTTTCTGCCATATAAATGTGCATATTCTCATGATGTGACATTCTCATGTTATTGTCAATACTAAATTTAATCATTAATATTACATTATTTTTGGTTTAGTATTAATGGTAAATGGAAGAAATGCATATTCTAACGTAAAGGCAATAAATTTGGCCTTGGGACCAGTTGGACAGTATATCTACTCTCCCAAACTGCTTGTTTTGTGTCGGAGAAATTAAATGTCATCTAGAGTGGCTTCCTGTATTCTTTTACTCCCTTTCCCTTTCCTTTATTTCCCTCCACAGATGTTTGGTGCACACTTACCAGGCACCAGTGGAGCTTTGGGGAAGTAGTAGTAAGCACAGCAGACATGTTCTCTGTTTTATAGTTCAGGATAAACTAGCATTTTAATGTTAGAATCATTTAGATTTCTGTTTTATTTAGTAGGAAGGGGTAGATATAAGTTTTTTCCCTTAGAATAGAAAGCTATACAATGTAACAACTTTTATTTAGCTATATGTTTATATTACCACAATATGCATAAGATCACATGGTTGTAGATAAAAATTTTATTATTTTGCCGTTATGTACTTTACCTGCATTTCTCCCTTGAACTTATCCTTATCTTCCTTTTTTTTCTCTTCTTCCTACTGTGGTCTTTTTGGTTTTTTTGTTTCCTGACAGGGTACATAGGCAAATACTCTCACCTCACCCTCTCTCCCTACCTTTGGCATTCCCTCCTTTCTCTTCCTTATTTTTTTGTGTGTGCCTATTTTAGGTGATCCAGAGGAGTGGGAGAAATGGAATTATCAGAGAATTTCAGTACTGCTTCAATACAGACATGAATTTTTACTCCATCTGAAAGTTAGAGTTCTTGGCTGAGTGTGGTGGCTCACACCTGTAATCCCAGCACTTTGGGAGGCCGACGTGGGCGCATCGCAAGGTCAGGAGTTTGAAAGCAGCCTAACCAACACAGTGAAATCTCCGTCTCTACTAAAAATACAAAAAATTAGCTGAGCATGGTGGCACGTGTCTGTAGTACCAGCTGCTCGGGAGGCTGAGGCAGGAGAATCACTTGAACCGGGGAGGCAGAGGTTGTAGTGAGCTGAAATGGCACCACTGCAATCTAGCCTGGGCATCAGAGTTAAGACTCTCTGTCACAAAAAGAAAAAAAAAAGAAAAAAAAGAAAGAGTTCTGATACACATTGAAGGGTGATGGTGGTACAAGGCGTTCTAACCCCTAAATTGGGGATTAAGGTTTATTACAGTGACAGTTTCAACATACTTTTGTCTTCAGAGTTATTATTCTTTAAGAGATGAACAAGCAAAGAAAATAAAATAAACAGGTCTCAGCTTCTCTTGGTTAAGTCTGCCGGGATCACCTCTGAGGTTTACACAGGAAAGAGGCATTCCTATTCTTAATTCTGTATTCTAACCTTGCTGTTGATATTGCCAAGTGCTCTGTACACATGATTAGTTTGGTAACGATTGAGGAAGCAATTATTTTCCTACTGACATACAAATTACATAAATATGAATTATAGTTTTGGAGACATGTTTCTATTAAGTATTGCTTAAAGTAATACTTATTGAGAAAGAATTATACTACATTTCATCTTTTTAAGATTTTAATGTGAGATACTGACAAATGCAGTATTTCTCTGTATTTGTGTGGGAGAATTTAAAGGAGATGTGTTAGACTGATTTATTAATGATTGAAAGGTGACATGTACATTTCAGACTTTTAAAATTGTGGTTCATAGTAGAAATATTTTCACATTGTGAGCCATTATGCACGTGTGCAGACACATGCACACATAAGTGAAACAATATATACATGAAACCATAGTTATTTTCTTTGTGATTCACTTTGACTTCTGTTCTATCACAGTATTCTCTTCTGTTTCATCTTTTCATTAAAAAAATGTGTGGTCCAAATCCGTTACATTGATTTTATGACCCAGTAATGGTTTGTAACTTGAATCTGTAGAGCAGTAATCACTGAACCATGCGTTTGGAAATTCTAACAAAGTCAGAATGCTTCCTTTGTTGCTACATAATAATGGTGTGACCTGATGTGTGAGACTTGTGAGGCTTGAATCAATTTTGTTATCTGTGAGTTAGTTATAATGGATCCTCATCCATCTACTTCACAGAGTTATTTTTGAAGATCAAAAGGGATTGCATATGAACAATACATGTAAAATACTAAGTACTGTAGAAATATGAGGTAGCTTTATGAAATTACTTTTGAAGTCACATATTGAGACTATATATTAGTTCAGGTTCTTAAAGAGGATTGTCTGTTTAATAATATTTACCATTGTTACTTAAGGAACTTTTGGCTGTGGAAGGATCAAGCAGTTGTTTTTCATCACCTGATTTTGTTGTAGGACATTGAGTAGGATGGGAGGTATTGGGACCTTACACAGTACCCAAAGGAATTACTGTTTCTGTGCCTGAACCTGCTTATTAACAGTTTATTGCTAGCCAGAGGAGGTTGCTGAAAACTTTTAAGCTCTTGCTTATGGCTGCTCAGATGTCTTTTGCAGCCTCTGCTAGAAACAGTATGAAAATAATGAACCTATTGGGACAATGATGCCTTTTCTCTTTTCTAATGGTGAAAAACAGTTATTTTTTACTTCTTCATTTTCACCTATACTCTATACTAGCCCAGTGATGGAAACCATGATTCACCAAAGGGTAGAATGTGCTTTTTCTGGGGCAGAGAATTCAGAGTTAGTGTATCTTATGAAATTGCACTTAAATATTGATGTTTGTGCGGTATATGTTTTTCTGGTAAGATAATTTGTAGTTTTCCATCAAATGAAAATAATGACTCCTTGAAACAAGGATTCTTTGACCCAAAATAACTGAGAACTGTGGCTCTTAATAATATCAGTGACCCTAAAGAAGGCTTCCTGTTACATTGTGTATTTAGGATAGTGTTTTGTTTACTGTTTTCTTTGTCATAGCATATTACAGTTCTGCTTTTTAATCTGGAACCAGATTAAAAAATCTTGTCATAGATTATGATGTCTTCCTCCCGTAATCTTTCTATTTCTGGAAAGCTTAGTTTAAATAAGTCTAATTGTTGTCAGAAATTCCTCATCCCACTGATGTAAAAAATCTTTTCTTTCTTTGAATTCTCATATCACCTTATTTATAATTTTCTAATGGCACTTTGAAACTTACTATGTATTATTATAGTTATGATATAAGTTGTCTTATTTTCCCTACTAGATCTAAGTTTTAAATTCAAATATGTTTCATCTTTGTATGTCTAAATGAATCTAGCAGATTCTAACATAAGAACATCCAATAAAAATTTTTGTTGACTATGTGCTTGATTTCCTTTCGTACCCTAAAGATATTTCTGTGGTGTTAATACTGAAATCTGGTAAGCTCAGATTTTTCTTTCTTAAAATAATAAGTGTTGTACTTACAACTTAGAATAAGAATCAATGAAGTAAACTAAAAAATGAAAGTAATTAAATGCTTATTAAATACAGCTTGAAAGAGCTATCATCCCTCACAGCTTGCCTTTCAAACTTTTATTTAGCACAGTTTATTTATTTAACATAGACATTTTAAATTGATATAATTTATTTTCTTTTTTTAGTACTTTAGTTCCTGTTCATTATTGGAGATCAGAAAAATCACTAGTGGCCACCCTTAATGTTGGCCTATGTTTGCTAACTGGGGATGAAAACTGTGTTAACAGAAAACTGTTAAGTCTTATTGAAGATTTATATCTTAAAAGCAATTGTGTGGACTTACTCAGTTTTTCATAGTAAGTTTTATTTTGTTCTAAGCCAGTAGTAGTAACCGTGCTAGAGATTTAACCTAGCATTTATTTCAGGAGACATAAATAGCTATGTGTATGTAGGGTGGGAAGGTGGAAGAAGGTATACTGAGGGCAGGTATTTACTCTAATTTCATGTGTATAACACTTAAAAATTTACATTTCTGGAAGAAATGGTGTCTCTGCCAGGTTTGAATTTTGAAATTATGAGTGGATGGACATTTTTAAAAAGAAAGATGAGACATACCTGACATAAAATAAATATGCATTTTAGTTAAATTGCTGTAAAAAAGAATTATTCAGCTGTCTTAGAAAACTATATTAATTATAGAGTAATTATCTAATTAAGTTGGTTTTAAGTATAACTTTTATATGAATAGAACCATCTTTATTACATCTGGGATCATTTAATTGGCATAATTAATTGTAGTTGTGCTATGCAATAGAAGGTAAGAAATAAATGACCAGAGGTGACTTTGTAAGCATTTCAGCAAGTGACTTATAAACTGAAGGTCACCGTTTTAATTGGAAGGCTTGTGAATTTCTTAAATTCTGTAATCAAATGAATGATCTCAAAGGAAGAAGTAATTTAACTTAACAATTGTGGCTTACACTGAACATATGTTCCTGTTAACAAGTTGCATCATGATCTTTAAGGACTTGTATGTAGTTAGTACATTTGGTTGATTTGATACCCAGGGTTTTTCTTCATTTTTATTAGTGAGTTGTTACAGTGGTTAACAAGAAATACACAGATTTAAGTTGCAATAGTTTTCCCAGGGTTATATGATCTAACTTCACAAGCTTCTTGAACATATGTAGATGCTTTTCTATTTTGCTTTAGTTATGACATACAATTGATATAGGCAAGCATGAAAGCTTGGGCAGATTTTCATTGCTTTTTCTGGATCTTGCTTAGGTTCTGTGGTATTTATGTAAAGCACAATTTTATTACTTGGGAATGCATGTTGAAATTATCATGTGCACTATTTTTGCTGTAGGCCCATTGGCACTGCCACAAAGGTAGTGCACTGCTAGTAGGCCATTTCCTTGTCGACTGCATTTACAATTTAATAGAAATATTACATGACTTTTTAAACAAGTGTTTTGGCAGGGAGGAAATGGCAGATTCCGTACAAACAAGCATAGCTTCCTTTCCTAAACCACACTCCAGCTACTCAAGAAATTGTAGTTGGTTTCAAGTTTGGGAGTTTAGGGGTAGAATGGGAAGTTAGGTTGAAACAGGAATGACATTGGTATTTACTATAAAATAGTTATATATTTTTAGCTGCTGAATTTCATTACTGTATAGTTTGAGTGACATCAGTATATTTCTGAATAAGTGCTGAGATTATTTTAAAAAATTATTTTTAGTTATTATGAATATGTAACAATTATAAATATTATTTTGATACAGTTCACCTGACTGGCCTAGTTTTGATTGAAAAGGTCAGGACCACCAGATAGGCTTTAAGATTTAAAAATTATAAAAAAATGTATATTAGGGCCATGCGCGGTGGCTCACACCTGTAATCCCAGCACTTTGGGAGGCCGAGGCGGGCGGATCACGAGGTCAAGAGATCGAGACCATCCTGGTCAACATGGTGAAACCCCGTCTCTACTAAAAATACAAAAAATCAGCTGGGCATGGTGGCCCATGCCTATAATCTCAGCTACTCAGGAGGCTGAGGCAGGAGAATTGCTTGAACCCAGGAGGCAGAGGTTGTGGTGAGCCGAGATGGCACCATTGTACTCCAGCCTGGGTAACAAGAGTGAAACTCCGTTTCAAAAAAAAAAAATGTATATTAAAAAATTTTTTTTTACAGTTTTGGCTTTGCTGTGTAAATTGGTCCTTCACGACACTTGCCTAAGTTAAGCCCTACTTCTTTTATGTCCACTATGATTGTATCTTGAAGATGAATCACTTTGGGAGTTAGAGAGTATAGAAAGGTGGGGGTTAGTGACTGAGTTGGTGGCTCATGCCTGTAATTTGAGCACCTTGAGGTACCAAGGCTGGCAGATCACGAGGTCAGGAGTTCGAGACCAACATGGTGAAACCCTGTCTGTACTAAAAATTAGCCGGGTGTGGTGGCACATGCCCATAATCCCAGCTACTGAAGAGAGTCACTTGAACCTGGGAGGCGGAGATTGGAGTGAGCTGAGATCACGCCACTGCACTCCAGCCTGGGCGACAGAGTGACTCCATCTCAAAAGAAGAAAACAAAGGTGAGGGTTAGAAAGTATAGAAGGTAAATTTAGTAGACTTAGTAAAACTAATGTAAAATGTAATGGATTCCCACCACATCTTTTGGTCAGTTTCTTTTTATACTCTATTATGTATTTCAAAACTTGAAAGGTCGTATTTATAATTTTTTATTTGGAAGTTATTCCATCTTATCCTTCCGTTGTTTTTTACTTAGTTCTCTGGGTCTTAAATCATTTGTAGTTTGGGGTAAAATGTTGTCTTCTCTAATTCCAAAGTAGTTTATACTTTTAGAAACCGTCTACAGAGAAAAAAAATTGTGCTTTGCTTTTCAGTCTTTATTGTGGCTACACATTCCACTTTCTAGTATAGATCCCACCATTGTCTTCTGTAGGGAAAGAGAACAGTTTTTAGTTAGTTCTTTCTCCTTTTTATCTTATTGCTTCTGACTTCTTAGGCAACTTACCTGGCAGCTGTATTAAGTTATGCTGCTGTGGTGTGGTAGAGACTGGCATTGGGTGTGTTCTTATAGCCATCATAGCATTGGCTTTTGTTATTTTCCATGTTTCAGTTTGTTGGTAATGGACATATGGACATCATATGTTCCACAGAGTAGTGTCTGAAGCCAATTTGAACTGTTTCCATTTGCCTCAAGTTCAATCATGATATTTATTTTTCCATGGCACTTACCCAGATTATCCATACCTCCTGCTTAGCTCTGTCACTGCCACCACGGACTATATTTCTTCTGATTGTCTCCATTTTTTCACAGTATCTAATTGCCTTTCCCCTTAGCTCTCTCTACACAGCACTGATTGATGTTTATAAAAGATCCGAAGATCTTTCAGATAACAGATACTCAGGTGCACAGTAGTATGACATTCAGCTAGTTTTTTGTTTACATAAGGAAAGATATATCCAGTTTCACAGACTGGAATTGAATATTCTAGTACAAAAGTTAGAAGAGTAACAATATGGTTTTAGACAGTTTTGCTTACTTTTAATACCAACAGTAACAGCAGTATGATCTCAGAGTACCTTTGTTATACCAAATCAAGTCATAATTTTATTCTTAAATTTTGAAGTAAAGATCCTAGATGCTCTCTTTTAGGCTTGAGAAAATATGGCTGCGTTATTGTTCACTATAGCTGTTCTTCAACACTCTTGCCCTGTGCAAAGTCACGTAGAAAGTCATTGATTCTCAGAATATGAATAAATGTGTCGCTATCATTTCATGACATTAATTGAGTCAACTATTACTGTAACTGGGAAGCTGTGGGTTAATCTTGTGGATTCACTGGAATGCATTTATCCATTTATTCAGCAGATACATATTGAGTACCTACCCTGTGCTTGGGACGACTGTTCTAGGTGCTAGGGATGCAGCAGCAGGAAAAAAGCGGAGGTAAAAATTTCTCTTTATTGAGTTTATATTCTACTGAGAGAGGGAGATAATATCAAAAAGAAATAAATATATTGTGTATCTTAGTAATAAGTGCTAGGGTAGAAAAAATAATAAAGGGAAATGAGGTAGGAAATTTCAGGGGCGGGGTGCTGGTTGATATGTTGTATTGGATTGAGATTGGAAGCCTTACTGAGAAGATGACACTTAAATAAAAAGCTGAAGGGAATGAAGGTATCTAGGTGTAGAATATCTAGGCAGAGCCAAGTAACTCCAAGTTAAGTGATGCTGACGTGGGAGTTTGCCTGGTGATTCCTGGTCCAGATCAGAGAGCCTTGAAGGTTGCAATCAGTGCTTAGACGTTTATTCTAAATGAGATGAGAAGTCACAAGATTTCTAAATAGAGGAGTGACATGAGAGCTGGAAAGGTGGTAAGGGTGGAATTACATAGACTAGTTAGGAGACTTTTGCATAAAGCAAGAGATGATGGTGATTTCATCTCTTGATGAAGCATTGAAAATAGTGAGTAGTTGAATTCTGTTATGTTTTGTAAGTGGATTAACAGGACTTGTTGATGGACTAGGTACATGAGAACAATGTCAATGCTAAAAAGTTACTCTGCACAGCTTTGGAAGATGGTTCTTTTCTATTCTATGAAAATATAAGCAGGAAGGCAGAAATGGAATGAAATACAGAGTTTATTCTTCAAGGAAACTCAACTGTAAATGTGATGCATGTTTGCTGTAGCAAGGAAGAAAGGTGTAAATGAAGAAAACAAGGTGGAACGAAGAAAATAAAACTCACTTGTACTACCTTGAGATTTATAGTTAACATTTTGATATATGGGCCTCTGTTACTTTGTGTGTCTGCTGTGCCCATGAGAACATACTGGTTTTTAACCAGAATTGGAATCATGAGGTTACATTGTTTTATAACTTATTTTCTTTTATCATCACATCTTGATCAATTTTCCATATCCTTAAGTTTTGAGCCTTTAAAATATTTTAAAAATTGCTAAAGTGAAATAATTTCACATACATTCTACTTTTATGATAAAAATTTAAAATGTATGGTTTCTTTGTTTAAAGCAAAAGGAAGCAACTTAGGCAAAGAAGTCATTACTAGTCATTAATCCTAAAGTTTAAAAAAAGTCCTTGATTTTAATTTTTCATACTTATAAGTTATTAAATATCATAAATTATACTTAAGAATTTAAGTATTCTGGTGGTAATGTTTAAATTAAGGTATAGCATATCAATTCTCTATGGATTTCATTTTTCTGTTTCTTTTCTACAAATATTATTTCCACATACAATGTTAGGAACTCTCTATTGGAGGAAATCATCTTTTTTTAGCGTTAAGAAATTGATATTTACATTGCAATTTATACATCCTGTCTTTAACTTTGTATCAGTAAGCAGTCTTAACCAGCTGAATGATTGCATCAAGCCTAAATAATTAACCATATCAGAAAACATGCAATTAATAATGAACAGATTGTTAGATACTTCCTTCTAGCAGTATGATCATTTTAAAAAGAAAACATTCTAAATGTTTTTTTCATTTAAAATGTATGGCACCTGCCAAAAAATACAAATATGGTTTTCTTAACCTTGGACACTGTTGTATACATGTGCAGTAGGGAAGCATACCTCTGTTGCCAGCTACTTAGTTACTAGGGTAGGCGGAATTGTTCTCCAACTACCTGACTCCTTCTGCAACCTCTTGGGCTGATGGTAACCATGTAAAATGTAAAACATTTTCATATGTTTTGCAAAGTTTCAAGAGGAAAAGTTCTGAAAAATTCCTAGGAGAGGGAAGAAAAAGGGTGAAGGGAAAATGACAAGTGCCTGCATTTGGAGATTTGGTGAAAGGAGATTTATAAGAGAGGCCAGAGAGTAAGAGACAAATTAGGAGCATTTCAGACGAGGGAGAAAATAGTTTTAAGGAGGTTGTGATTGCTGACCTTTTTCAAATGTTTCCGCCTCCCCCTCCCCCTCCCCCTTCCCCTCCCCCTCCCCCTCCCCCTCCCCCTCTTTCTTCTCCTCCTCCTCCTCCTCCTCCTCCCTCTCTTTCTTCTCCTCCCTCTCTTTCTCCTCTTCCTCCTCTCTCTGCCCCGCCTCCGCCTCCGCCTCCGCCTCCGCCTCCTCCCTCTCTTCTTTGTTCTTCTTTCTCCTTCTTCCTTCTTCTTCCTTTTTTGCCTTTAGTTTGGGCATTATGAATAACAGGTTATCAGATTGGAGGTCATAGTTAACTTTCAGGATTGTAATTCAGTCAGGTAGTGGGCAGAAGTAAATTCTTGGGGGATCAAGGAATGAATGGCAGGTAGAGGCATTTGGTAGCCTAGAAGAGGGAGTAATTGGGGCGGGGAAATTTGAGAGTTTCAGAGTCCAGGGAAGATTTTAATAGCATGAGGAGACTTAGTCTGATTTTAGAATGAGATGTAGAACCCGGAGGAGAGGATTAAAGATATAAGGAGTAGGGCCAAGGGTGACAGATAATGAAACAAGGCCCAGTCAGGTAGCAGGGAATGTGATAGAGGATTTAAGTCTAGTCATCAGCCATGGGGAAAATAGATTTAAGCATTCTCTGTTTATAATCTGCTCCTGCCCTGGACGTCAAGTGTTATATTTGAAGAGCTCACTACTTATTACTGCAGAAGTGGTATCAAGCATTTTATATGGTTGCCAGACTTAGGCAGGGCCATTGGGTTGAAGGGCAGTAATACTTTGCTAGGTAATAATTGGTTTAGTGGTGCTGGTTAGCTGTAGTGGTGGTTCAGTTGCTTACAAAGTATTTAGAAGCCTCTGAGCAACTATATTCTGATATGCCTTAAAAATAATTTAGAGTGAAGCTAATTACTGAAAGATCTTAACCAACTTTTAAAAATATTGTGGAAATAAACATAAATTCACCATTTTAACCTTTTTTTTTTTTTTTTTTTTTCCCCGATATAGAGTCTCTCTCTGTAGCCCAGGCTGGAGTGCAGTGGTGCGATCTTGGCTCACTGCAACCTCTGCCTCCCGGGTCCTGGTTCAAGCAGTTCTCCTACCTTAGCCTCCCAAGTAATTGAGATTACAGGCACGAGCCACTATGCCTAGCTAATTTTTGGATTTTTTTAGTAGAGACGGGGTTTTGCCATCTTGGCCAGGCTAGTCTTGAACTCCTGAACTCATGATCCACCTGCCTTGGCCTCCCAAAGTGCTGGGATTAGAGGTGTGAGCCACCACGCCTGGTCCATTTAAACCATTTTTGAGTATACAGATTAGTGATGTCATATACACATTTACACTGTTACACAGCCATCACTACCATCCATACACAGAACTTATTTTTTTCCTTTTTTATTGCGGCAAAATATACTTAACAAAATTTACCATTTAACTGTTTTTTTTTTGTTTGTTTGTTTGTTTGTTTTAAAGACAGAGCTTCGCTCTTGTTGCCCAGGCTGGAGTGCAATGGTGCGATCTTGGCTCACTGCAAACTCTGCCTCACAGGTTCAAGCGATTCTCCTGCCTCAGCCTCCCAGTTAGCTAGGATTATAGGCATATGTCATCATGCCTGGCTAATTTTTGTATTTTTAGTAGAGACAGGGTTTCACCATGTTGATCAGGCTGGATGGTCTCCAACTCTTGACCTTGGGTGATCTATCCGCCTTGGCCTCCCAAAGTGCTGGGATTACAGGCATGAGCCACTGCACCTGGCCCCGTTTAAAGTCACATTAAAAGGAGGCTGAGGCAGGAGAATTGCCTGAACCCAGGAGGCAGAGGTTGCGGTGAGCTGAGACCGCGCCATTGCACTCCAGCCTGGGTAACAAGACCAAAACTCCGTCTCAAAAAATAAAAAATAAAAATAAAGTGGCATTAAATACTTTCATATTACTCTGCAACCATCACCACTGTTCACCTCTAGAACTTTTCATCATCCCAAACTGAAACTCCATGCCTGTTAAACAGTTACTTCCCTGCTACTTTCTCCTCTAGCTTCAAGTTACAACTATTCTATTTTCTATTTCTATGAATTTGACTATTTTAGGTACCTCATATAAGTGGAATCAAAATATATTTGTACTTTTGTGTCTGGCTGCTTTTATATAGCACAGTGTATTCAAGGTTCATTCATCTTGTATCTTTCAGAATTTCATTTCCTTTTTATGGCTGAATAATACTTTATTTTATGCATACATGTCATTTTATCTGTTCATCTGTTGATGGACACTTGAATTGTTTCCACCTTTTGGCTCTTGTGAATTGTGCTTTGTATGAATGTGGGCATACAAATTGAGTCCCTGCTTCTAATTCTGAGTCCCTGCTTGTTTGAGTCCCTGTTTTTAATTCTTATAGGTATATACCCAGAAGTGGAATTGCTGGATCACATGATAATTTCATGCTTACTTTTTTGAGGAACCACCATACTGTTTTCCATAGCTTAGCCAATCCTTTTTTTAAATCGACATACAGATAAGATGGCATATAGAATGCATACTATTTTTATTCAAAGATTTATGGAACTCATGATGTGTAAGAATATCGGTTGAATCACATTTATATCATTTCAGGAAGCTAGCTGACTTATTTGTTTAAAGATCTTCACAGAAAAAGATAACATGCTTATTTTTCTTTTTTTTTTTTCCTTCTGCATGCATATTTTTAATATAACAATTATTGTAGTTGGAGAGTTCTTTCTCACATATAGTGTAGTGTAATTAACAGTCTTGGCATGTGTGATATAAAATCTGTATAATGCTTTATTTTCCACAAGACTTGCTCATTTGAACTACTTTTATTCATAAAGCACTTTATGTATATTTTTCTTCACTTCTTGAAACATTTGGCTGTTTTAAGAAGCTTAACCTAAACTCTGTGCTTTTGAACCAGTGAAGGTTGCTCTGGCCCGCAGAGCAACAGACAGGAACCCGGGCAAACCTATCGTGGATGAAAAGAAGAGGGACAAGAGGCGCGAAGAATGGCAGCAAGACAAGAGTTCTGATCAAGCTGCAAAATTTATTTCAAAATGGGTTCCTTATATAGAGAGGGGAGAGGGGAGGGGGAAGTGGCTCTGATAGGTTGAAAAGCGAGTGCTCAGCTTGTGATCAGCAACCCCATTGGTGCAGCCGTGCATGTACTACGCGTGATCAAATCCTTATTTGGTGGCCCGCCACCACGTCTGTGGTATGCTTCTGGCGGGAGGCTGATGCAATCTTTTGCTTCGATTGCAGCAGCTTAGCCTGGGTTCCCAACATCTCCTCCCTTTTTCTTTTAAAAAGGGGGCGGACCTTAACCAGCTAGGGGAGGTAGAGGCTGTGCTCCTCCTGAGCCTTAATTTTCAGGCTTGTAGGTACCTTTTTGGGAGGAGAGGATTTTTCGAGTACCAACCTCTATGCAAGCCAGCTTACCTCTCAGGAGACTCGACAGTAGCCTTAGTAAGGCCTTTCCTTGCAGTGCTTTGCCTTGCACCTAGCGGTGTCCATTACCTTCGTAAAGCATAGTGTCGAGCGGTATGCTGCTCCCGTAGGAGGGGAACCGGCTACAGTCTGCTATATTTTAGATCACGCGTTGCTAGTTGGTGATAGTGGATTTGTATGGGCTTTCCCAGTAGGGAATTAAGCTGATCCCTGATTAACGCTGTTACTCGTTTTAGGATCCAGGGGGCAAAAGAGAAGAACAGGATGATAGCGAATAAGGGTCCAAGGAAGGGGAGGAGGTAAGGGAGAAGTCCATTGAGGCCGGTGAGGAAGGGATTATCTGCAAGTGCCTTGCGTCTTCGTTCGAGGTCTTCTTGTAGATTTTTTATTTTATCTCGGACAATTCCTGACTTGTTGGCATAAAAGCAGCAACGTTCCTGTAGAGCCAAACAGATACCTCCCTGTTCTGCAGTGAGTAGGTCTAAGCCTCTTTTGTTTTGTAGGACTACTTTGGCTAGGGAATCTAGTTGGTCCTGTAAGTCATTGATGGTGCTAGACAAGGCTTGGACGTCGTTAATAAGTTGATGGGAAAGTTTTGTGTAAGATTGAACAGCTACCCCGAGTCCTGCTGTACCGGTGGTGACTGCTGCAGAGACACCTAATCTTACTAGCAGGGGGATCAGTGTAACAGCTCGTTTTTGCCGCCCTGCAATATAGTCAAAGGTAGGGATAGGGACAGGGTCATCACCAGAAATAATGTCTATATCTGGCAGGAGGGCGGCTAACACACATGACCCTGTCCAGTTTGCAGGCAGAGCAGTAAAGGCGAGGTTGTTGCCGCAAACAAAAGCTTGGCCTGGGCCAGGGCAAAGGGCCTCACTGTAGTTGGAACTACTGGAGCAGTTTACAAAGTTGGCAACGCCAACCGGAATATCAAAGCTGTTGTTTTGTGCACCTTTAAAGAAGCAAGGGTATACTTGGGAAGGCATGGGCTGGACTCTAAAGGGTAAGCTGGGGGTGCAATTATTTTGTGAGGCATTAAAACTAGATATATTGACAGGGAAGGCTAGGGGCATGGAGGTACCTTGATTTAAGCATAACCAGCAATTCTGGGCTAGGCTGGGGTTGGAGATATTGAGGGCCTGGTGGGTGGCTGACAAAATATCAAGCATTTGCGCATCAATGTCAGGTCCTCTTGGTTTTGAGCGAGCTAGGGGGTGGTAGGATAACTTAGGGAATTGGTTTTGAATAATAAGCTCTATTTGTTTTTGTACATAAAGCTCTCTCACAGCATCTTGGGGTCCGCCACCGTCGGAGACGTGAATAGGGGCTTGCTGATTCCAACAAACAGATTTTCCAATTGTGCCATCGCATCCGGCCTGGAGGACCCCATGAGGTTGTAGGCCGCTGGTGACAGGATTGGTTTCTGAGGTGCTCTTTGTTCTTTGTAGAATGGCAGTAAAATAAGTATTATTGCCTTGAGTACACTGTGAGAAACTAGAATAGCAGGAGGAGTGCATCTGGGATTTAATGTTGTTTGTGCACTCGCTTGGGCACGGGCCTGGGCGGCCATTAATGACCGGTATACTAGGGGGCTTGCGCACACAAAGCCACTTAGGTGAAGATACTCCATTCCAATTGGTGTCATGGGTAAGATAGGCATTTTTGTCCCCACAATCTGTTACCTGAGTGTAAGTTGGGGTGGCGTAATTATTGGCCTGAGTCCCCCCTTTACAGTCACATGGCGCTCCAAAGAGGTCAGTGTAAATGTCTCCGGATGGCTTCCCAAGTCCTCCCTTTGTGACTGGGCAGAGGCGTGGGTGCAGTAGGAGGATGAGGATGCAAAGCATTCTTTCTGGAAGAAGAGAAAAGGAGCTCCTCAGGGCGAGCCTTCTGGCCCTGGGGCTGTATTTGGATTCCTTGGCCTGTCACACAAGGGGGCTGTCTGATCATTGACGTGTCTAATTAGTCGCTCAGGGAGCCAGCGGGGGCCATCCTCCTTTTGATCGTATATGCAGGCTGAGCCTCGCCCCCATATGAGGACAGGGTCAGGGCCCTTCCAAACACTGGTGAGAGGGTCACGCCACATAACCGTAGCATGCTGCTGAGAAGTTTGAGGATGCCATAGACGGTCAGCTGCCGAGCGACCTTGACTGTCAAGCTGTAGAAAATTTAGTTGAAATAGGGCATGACTAAGAAGGTTTCTGGGTTGTTGCATGGAAAACCTAAGGGGAGAGCGGGCTAAGCGATTTAGGGCATTTTTTAATGTTTGATGAGCTCGTTCAACTACTCCTTGACCCTGGGGGTTGTACGGTATACCAGTAACATGTTTGATTTGGAGTTTTTGGCAAAAGTCTTGGAAGTTTTTTCCAGTATATCCCGGGCCATTGTCAGTTTTAATGGTGTGTGGTTTTCCTATGGTAGCAAGACAGTGGATAACATGAGATATAACATTTTTTGATGCTTCACCTGTTTGAGGGGTGGCTAAGATGAAACCGCTGAAGGTGTCAACAGTAACATGAACAAATTTTTGTTTTCCAAAAGGGGCAAAATGAGTGACATCCATTTGCCAAATGGCATTGGGGACTAAACCACGAGGGTTTACCCCTAGACGGGGTACAGGGGTGGCTATGACACACTGTTTGCAGGTTTTTACAATATCTCTAGCCTGTTCTCTGGTGATTTTATAGAGTAGGCGAAGGGTGTGTGCGTTGAGGTGATGTAGGGTGTGAGCCTGGGTAGCGTCATGTATTGAGTCACTCAGAATAGGAAAAACCTGTGTGGCAGCATCGGCTAAGGCATTGCCTTCAGCTAGGGGTCCTGGAAGATTTAGATGGGCCCGAAGATGCCCGATAAAGAAAGGGTGTTGTCTGTTTAAAATTAGCTGTTGTAGTTTAGAAAATAAGGGGGTAGCATTGGTTGAGGATTTGATAAAGGGGACTGTCTCCAAAAGGGGGACTGATTGAGCAATATACGCACTGTCAGTGTACAGGTTAAACGGTTGGTGGGCTAGAACTGTGAACACCTGGAGAATAGCATAGAGTTCAACAAGTTGAGCTGACAGGTAGGGGGATTTTATTGAGATGGGTTGATTATCAATAACGTATGCAGCAATTCCGTTTGAGGATCCATCAGTGAAAACTAGCGCGGCTTGAGGAATTGGGGCAGATTTTGTGATCTTGGGGAATATGAACTGGTGAAGCTTGGCAAATTGGATAACAGGGTCACTGGGGTAATGATTGTTTATGTCTCCTGTAAAGGAGGATAAAGCAATGGCCCATTCGTCAGAGGTTTGCAGGAGCCAGGTTAATTGATCCTGGGTGTATGGAATGATTATAGAGTGGGGGTCCCTGCCAAACAGTTGGCGGCCAGTGTACCGACTCTTAATAATTAACATGGCGAGGAGCGAAGGGTAGGTGAGTAAGACCTTTGATGGGGAGGCAGGTAGATGGAGCCAAAGGAGGGGGCTTCCGTATTTAGTAGGGTCTGCACTGTTTGGTTGCCAAAACACCGCGGTGGGTGTATGGGGAGTTGGAAGCAAGAGGAGTACTAGGGGAAGGTTATACGAAATCTGTTGAACACTTTGATTTTGGATGGCCTTGTTAACGAGGGCTAGGGACTGCTTTGCTTCCGGGGTCAGTGTCCGAGCCGATAAAGGATTTGGATCACCCTTTAGAATATTGTTAAGGGGAACAAGGGCACTGGTGGGCAATTTTAAATAGGGTCGAAGCCACTGAATGTCTCCAAGTAATTTTTGGAAATCGTTAAGGGTTTTTAAGTGATTAGTTCTTAAGCAGACTCGCGGAGTAAAAACCTGCTGGTGGTGCAACTCAAATCCTAGATAGGAAAACGGCTCAGACACCTGTACCTTGTCCGGAGCAATTTTTAGCCCATATGAGGTAAGACAGGATATAATGTGAGCATAGCAGGCTTTGGCTGCCTCGGCGCTGTCACAAGCAAGAAGGATGTCATCCATATAATGGAGGATATAGGCCTCTGGCCACTGGGTTCTTGCTGGGGCAATGGCGGCAGCAACAAATTTTTGGCACAGCGTGGGACTGTTGGCCATGCCTTGTGGCAGAACCTTCCATTGATAACGAGGCATGGGACTTTGGAAGTTGATTTGAGGGACACTAAAGGCAAAATAAGGTCTGTCTTCAGGGTGCAAGGGGATGGTAAAGAAACAATCCTTGAGATCGATAACAATTTTGTGATAGTTTAGGGGAATGGCTACAGGAGAGGGAAGACCAGGCTGAAGGGCTCCCATGGGGACCATAACCTTATTAACGGCTCTTAGATCCTGTAAAAGGCGCCAGCTGCCTGATTTCTTCTTAATGATAAATATAGGAGTGTTCCATGGAGAATTTGTAGGCTCAACATGCCCTGCTGCGAGCTGTTCCTGTACTAACGCAATGGCAGCGAGGGTTTTTTCATATGTAAGTGGCCACTGATCAACCCACACAGGGTCTGTAATTTTCCAGGAAATTTTATCAGCGTGGGGTACAGGAATGTCAATGGCCGCTACGGTAAATTTTGGTGGAATCCCAGGCCTGTTTTGTCTTTTTTGGGGGTAATAGAAATGGGCTGGGTGATTCCCTGATTATTTTTTCCCAACCCTTGGCCGGGGAGATACCCCTGGCTTAGCATTTGAGTCATGACAGTATCGTTGGGGCTGCACATAACAAGTTTCATTTGAGAGAGGATGTCCCTCCCCCAGAGATTGACCGGCAAATTAGGGAGGACATAAGGGGTAATGTGACCATTGTTACCTTCAGAGTCTTCCCACCTAAGTACTTGGGCACTTTGTTGAGGATTAGTGGCTTGGCCAATACCGCGCAGGTGAGTAGCAACGGTCGTTAGCGGCCAGTTTTTTGGCCAGTGAACGTAAGATATAACGGTGGCATCGGCTCCTGTATCAAGGATGCCAGAAAAAGGCTTACCATTTAATTTAAGTTCCAGGGTAGGCCGTTGTTGGGAAATTTGTTGAACCCAGTAGGCATCAGAAGACCCAGGAGCACTAGCCCCGCGGGAGGGCATATGGAAATTGGAGTTAACTTGTTGGAGGGGGAGGATGACTATTTGAGCTAGTCTGGTGTCCTTTGGGATGGTGACTAAATTTTTTGTCGTAGAGAGAATAATATGGATTTCTCCCTCAAAATCATTGTCCAATATGCCAGGCAGAACTTGGATCCCCTGAAGGGTAGAGCTGGCTCTGCCTAGTACGAGGCCGAATGTCTTGGGTGGTAGGGGTCCATATATTCCAACTGGAAGTGTTAGTGGGCTATTTTGGGCAGTTAGTATTGTGTCGGAGGTGGTACAGAGGTCCAGTCCTGCGCTGCCCGCTGTGGCTCGCCAGAGGTCGGTGACGTAGCGGCGTGGCTGATTACTGGGAGGGCAGGGGTTGGTTGGCGGTATTGGGGGATGGACTGTGAAGCCCCGGAGTTTATCCCGACAGTGGGGCCCTGGGGCTGGCCCCTGTTCAAGTTTCCCTGCCTGAGAATGGGTTGTCCATTAATGTCTAATCGAGAGCGGCATTCCGAAGCCCAATGGAATCCCTTTTTGCAGCGGGGTCATTTTGTTGTGGGCCCTAAATTTTTTGTAAAGCTGGCCTGTGGGGCATTAGGTTGAGTTGGCGGTTGAGCAGGTGGCTGTATTTTTTGGGGGCAGTTCCTTGAGAGGTGGCCAGGTTGGTGGCAATTATAGCAAAGACGGGCTTGGGTTCCCAGCGGCTGCGTGGGGGCAAAATTTTGGAGGGCAGCTCCTATGGCCAGGCCAACAGCATGGGCAGAGCCAATACCAGAACAGAGGCGAACATAATCACAAAGCTCCTTCTGCCTAAAAGGCCGAATTGCATTTTGGCAAGCGGGGTTAGCGTTTTCATAAGCTAGGTGTTTCACAAAAGAGCTTTCACTTTCCCCGGAGCCAAAAAGGCGATCTGCCGCCTCCTGGAGGCGGCTTACAAAATCACTGTATGACTCGTCTGGGCCTTGTCTGATTTTTGCAAGGGAAGTAGTGGCCGCTCCTTTCTGGGGGAGTCGCTTCCAGGCTTTTAGGCCTGCGGACTGAATCTGGGTTAAAAGCCCTGGGGGGAATTGGGCCTGTTTGTCATTGCTTTGGTAAGGGCTGGTGCCTAGGAATTTTTTAAGGGTCCATCCTTTGGAGGAGGCTTTGCGTGCATTGCGCTCTGCAAAGCACTTTGCGGTTTCCTCATACTCACTTTTCCAAAGGATGAAGTCACCGCCGCTTAGCGCAGCACGGGACAGGAAAAACCAATCGTTAGGAGTGAGCCATCTTTCACTGAGATTTTCTAGTAAGGCCATAGTAAATGGGGCAGTAGGACCATAACTGGCAACAGCAGTTTTTATTTTTTCTATTGTTTTTAAATTTAGGCGCTTATAGGTATGGGTGTATGAAGGCTCGGTGGGCTCTAGGCTTTCCTCCTCCTCCTTCTCTGAGTCAGACTCTCCAGAGTCTGCTTCCTCCTCATCGGGGGTGCTATGTGTGTCAGGGCGAGACTCAGTCTCTTGGCCCGCGGTGTTGGAGCTAACATTTCCCTGACTTCTGGTAACGGGAAAAGCCATAACTCCCGTGGTGGGTAGAAGGGCCAAATCAGACAATTCTGAAGCTAGAGTTTTAATTTCCCTGAGGATGACTACAGCTTCTCGAATGGAGGTTTTATTGGGTAAAGTCTGAGCTGTGGAGGAAACGGAAGCATTCAGGGTAGGGGCGTGTAAAACCGGAGCCGCAACTGCCACTGGGGGCACTGTTGTAGGAACATAGGGCGGCGGCCGGAAAGGTGGCAGTGCCGGGGTGTTAGTCAGTTGAGGCCAATCTGTGTTGTTATATTGGGCAGCTGCCTCTTCCAGATCCGCTTGATCGGCGGAATTTAGTTGATCATCTTGACTACCCAAGTTATGCAAAACTTTAGAATCAGTAAGCAAGGGCGAATGTTGGGGTGGAGTATGTGTGTGAGTATGAGAATTTTGAATGGGGGGGTCTGTAAGGGTTGCGAGGTTGGGGTACAGCGAAGATTGTCCTGTACCGTCCGAATTAATATTAATCGCAACCGAGGGGCAGGTAGAAGGGGCCCTAGAGGGAGGGCGAGAGGGGGCCTCTTCACAGGTGATGGTTGTTATGGGGGCCTGTCTAGATGGAGGTCGGGAGTGGCTAGTAAGAATTTTTTGACCCTCCCTGCAGAGGAGTTGAATGTCAGGGGAATCGCCCTGGTTAGTAAGGACGTCCCTGATTAAGTTATAGTAATTGAAAGTGGTGATCGGAATAGTCTCAGGACCAAAGACACGGTAATAGTCATTCAGACAATCACCAACACGTCCCCAAACACGGGAGTCAATAGATCCTTCCTGGGGAAACCAGGGACATGTTTTAAAAATGAAACTAAAAAAGGAGACAAGGTCTTTTTTACGAACCCGAATTCTACGCACCTTGAGAGACTCTTTTAACTGACTTATAAAGAGATCATTTTCATTATGTGAAGATGCTTGTCCCATGATGGGGTCTTACCTTAGGAATGCCGCTGTCGAAACAAGGGACGAACTCCAGGAGTCGGCTCGCGGTCGGGTGGTCCGCGGTGCTCCGTGCGGGGAACTGGTCAACGGGGACGGCGGTCCACGAAGGAAAGCATCGAGCCCCACGTTGGGCGCCACTTGCTCTGGCCCGCAGAGCAACAGACAGGAACCCGGGCAAACCTATCGTGGATGAAAAGAAGAGGGACAAGAGGCGCGAAGAATGGCAGCAAGACAAGAGTTCTGATCAAGCTGCAAAATTTATTTCAAAATGGGTTCCTTATATAGAGAGGGGAGAGGGGAGGGGGAAGTGGCTCTGATAGGTTGAAAAGCGAGTGCTCAGCTTGTGATCAGCAACCCCATTGGTGCAGCCGTGCATGTACTACGCGTGATCAAATCCTTATTTGGTGGCCCGCCACCACGTCTGTGGTATGCTTCTGGCGGGAGGCTGATGCAATCTTTTGCTTCGATTGCAGCAGCTTAGCCTGGGTTCCCAACAAAGGTTATATGCGTCATGCCCCAATTCTTTGACTGCTGTCAACTTATATTTGAAAGTTTATTCTAATAATTTAATTTCATATTAAAATTAATGACAGTTTTCTCTTTTGTTGTTTATAAATGTGTATTTGAAATGTAGTTATCATTCCCAACAGGAACTTTTGGTAACACATTTGGTGGAAATTTATAAGATAAACATCAGGCATGACAAAGAAAACCAAAAGACAGCCTTCTAATAGTAACACAAATATGTGAGGCAAAGATGGAAAATATGAATTATTCTCTTGCTTTTGATTATTTCATGTTTTTTCTTTTGAGGTATTAGTAGAAAGTGCCTCATAGTCTCTTCTAATAGCTTTTAATTTGAAGTGGAGTATTTTTAGACTCAATCTTTTGGCTGCTATAATTATTTGGGAGGTGTGATCTCTTCATTTGTTGACATATTCTTTAAACTACAGTATAAATGTGTTAAGTTTGATATATAGAATACTTTTTTTTTTTTTACTTTTACCTTTTTAAAAATTTCATTGTTTTGAGACAGAGTCTTGCTTTGTCACCAGGCTGGAGTGCAGTGGTGTGATCTCAGCTCACTGCAACTTGCGCCTCCCAGGTTCAAGCGATTCTCTTGCCTCAGCCTCCCTAGTAGCTGGGACTACAGGCATGTGCCACCATGCCCAGCTAATTTTTGTGTTTTTAGTAGAGACGGGATTTCACCATTTGGCCAGGATGGTCTCGATATCTTGACCTAGTGATCCACCTGCCTCGGCCTCCAAAAGTGCTAGGATTACAGGCATGCACCACTGCTCCCGGCCTTACTTTTTACCTTTTTCTTTGGCCTCAAAAAAGGAAAATGAATTCATTGATTTCTGATATCCACAAATCTAGCCTTATGATTTTGTCCTTTTTAAATTTGCATTCTCCAGACTGATCCAGCTCTAAATTTCATTTTTGTATTCTATTATGAAGATGTTTCCTCATTTTCTCTGATTCATCACAAATTCAGCCCTTTATTGAGTCTGTAAATATGTGTATGAGTCTTTTAGTGGTATTTTATATATTATATTATTTAAACAACCAAATGTAACAATATAATATTTACAATTTGTGGGGTTAAATTTACAAAATAATTATTTAGTTGTCATTTTGTGTGTATATTCTTCATGATTCATCTCTTAATTTCCCAGATAGTTTAACACATAAGCACTGTATGTTAAAATAACATAACTTGGATGATATGTAGCAGTAAATATGCAAAATAAATTTTTAGTTGCCATTTTTCATATGTAGTTTTTTCTCTGAGTGTCTCTTTTGGAGGAAATGAGAGTTCCTCGTAGATGAGCTACATACTTTCATGCTGAATTTAAAATAAATAAATTATTAAAATAACAGAAACTCCAAACCTATGTATATTATTTGAATCTTTGGGATGTAACATAGTATTCTACATATTTACCAGTTTATGTGGCATTTATAATTATTATAGTGTACATTTACTGAACTCATTTTTTATCACTACCATTGTTCTAAGTATTTTTTTGGATGGTGTCTATAAATTGTTTTTTTAAATTTCTTTTTTTAAAATAAGAAATTATTGAGGTGAATTTCATATAACATAAAATTAACCATTCTGAAATGAACAGTTCGGTGGCATTCAGAACTCTTATCTAGTTCTAAAACATTTCTTTCACTCCAAAATACAGCCTGGTACTTCTTAAGCATTGTATCCCCATTCTTTACTCCCCACCCCACCCCACCCCCAGTCCTGGCAACCTCCAGTTTGCATTCTGTCTTTATGGATTTATCTATTTTATACATTTTATCTAAATGGAATCATGCAATATGTGACCCTTGTGTCTGGCTTCTTTTACTTAGCATAATGTTTTCGAGGTTCATTTATGTTGTAGCATGCATCAACATTTTATTCCTTTTTATGGTTGTGTTCTAAATATTTTGTGAATACTAACTTACTTAATTCTCACATCAAATCCTATTTTGTAGGTATTATTACTATTATCTACAGCTTACAGATGATAAAAGTAAGGTATAGAGAGAATAAAGAACTAGTAATTGGTAGAACCAGGATTAGAACCCAGACACTGTATTTTATATCCTGATCTTGTAACCTAGATGTAAAATAGTGTTTTATTCATCCTTGTATCAAGTAGGTCCTAAGTATGACTGAACAAAATTGAAAAGGGAATTATGTAACATTGAAGCAACTGGAAAAATTTAGGTTGAATAGTTGAGTGTCTGTGCTATGAGAAAGTTTAGAAGCCATAACCAAAATATGTAATGTGAAATATTAAATATAAACCTGTTCTTTCTGATATTTTTGATATTTTTGGAACTAATTACCACCCAAAGTCAGTAAATGTGCATTTTGTTGTTGTTGTTGTTATGTTTGTTTAAAGAAACGTGTAGCTGAGAAAAGTGAATTAAAGAAAAAAAAATAGCTTTTTCTTGGATCCCTTTAAGTATGTCACAATAATTATGTGTCTTCTCTGTATGTAAAATTTAAACCTGCATAAAAAGTTCTTCATGAGTGCCCCCCATCTCCAGTAAATAGTAATAACTTGATGATTGGAATGTGCCAGAATTTGGCAGTTTTCCAGAATTTTGGTCTTTAACCGTATTACCACCTAACTTTTCACTTTTTTCTTAGAGAAAAGTTAAATAATCTTAAATTATATGGTTTGGCTAATAGGAAAGCATTCTTTTGATTTACTGAGGCAATTGCTTTGAAGTCTTTGGGAAAATAATTGTTTCTTTATTTAGCTGAACTTTTGAGCACAGGAAAGAAAACAAAACAAAACCCCAAACCTCTTTCTTTTCTAAATGTGCTAGAGCCTGTGGAAGAGATAGTGATGTTTAAGTGAGTAGCTTGATGACATGTAGATGAGAGACTTTATGTAAAACAAATTTCAGAGTCATTATATTGCAATATCAGATATATGATTCTATAGAAAAGATCTTTCCCAAAGCTGTAAAACAAAACAAAACGAAATTCTTTCTTTCCCACACAAGGTTTCTCTCTGTTGCCCGGGCTGGGGTGCAATGGTGTGATCATAGCTCACTGTGACCTCAAACTCCTTGGTACAATCCCCTCCGCTACCCCCCACCCCTCTGTCTCACCCTCCAAAGTGATAGGACTATGTGTTTGGGAGGCTGAGGTTGGGGATCGCTTGAGTTCAAAACCAGCCTGGGCAAGTTTGAGAGACCCTGTCTGTACTAGTTTGTTCTCACACTGCTTTGAAGAAATACCTGAGAGTGGGTAATATGTAAAGAAAAGAGGTTTAATTGACTCACAGTTCCACATGGCTGGGAAGGCCTGAGGAAAGTTACAGTTATGGTGAAAGGCACCTCTTCACAGGATGGCAAGAGAAAGAATGAGTGGTGAGCACAGAGGGAAGCCCTTTATAAAGCCACCAGCTCTCATGAGAACTCACTCACTGTCATGAGAACAGCAGGGGGGGAAGTGTCCCCATGTTTCAGTTATCTCCACCTGGTCCCACCCTTGACACATGAGGATCATTACAATTCAAGGTAAGATTTAGGTGGGGATACAGAGCCAAACCGTATCGCTGTTATCTACACAAGATTTTTAAAAAGTAGCCAGGTGTGATGATGTGTGTCTGTGGTCTCAGCTACTCTGGAAGCTGAGGTGGGAATATCTTTTGAGCTTAGGAGATTGACGCGGCAGTGAGCCATGACTGCACCATTGCCCTCTAGCCTGGATGACAGAGTGAGACCCTGTCTCAAAAAAAAACAAAACAAAACAGAAAACAAAAAACCCCAAACCAAAAAATTTATATACAAAAACCTCAACATTTATGTCAGAGAACTTTATCAGTGAGTTCTTAAACATGTTGTTTTCATATAGTATAGAATATTATATTTCTTGCTATCTTTGTATGCATACAAATAACCACATTGCTAATTTCTTCTACGTATGAGCTTTTATGTAATTTGTGGCATTTCCATTTGTATCTAACTGTAATGAACTTTGTCTCTGCTTTACTCCTCCCCATGGAAGTGGGTTTTTTCCTGCTCAGATGGATTCAGACAATAGTTCTGGGTGCCAAGTCTTCATGTAAGGAGTTAGCCCTTCTTTTTACAAAGGCTGTCCTTAATTTCATAGATGTTTCTGGAAGTTTAGCCATTGACAAAAATCTTAGAAGATTCTTATCCCAGAGAGCTTTACTGTACATTCTCTAATTTCATTTTGCCTTATCAGTTAATATATTTTTAGCATGTTATACATGTTATTTATATTGACTTTTCCTTTACCGTTTAAATAGTGTTGATGCAGGATTTTTGGCCCTTTTGTGTGGCTTACAGGAGGAGGTGCCCCATCTATTCAAGCCTGCCAGGCCAAGTCTGGCTTGCACTCCAGTGCGGATCCCACAGCCACCCGACTGCACACTCAGTCCCCACATTCAGTGAGTCCAGAGTTCTTGTCCCACGTCCAAGGAGAATGAGGTCACGATGAGAGTTGAAGGATGATGAGGGTGGAGAATTTTACTGAAAGACGAAGCAGCTCTGAGTCTAGATAGGGGAGAGGCAGGTGATCTCTCACCCTAAGTTGGGTCATCTCTCAGTGCGGCTGGATCTGGGGTTTTTATAGGCACAGGATTGGGGGCTGTGGGCCATAGGTAGTATTGGAAAAGGCAACATTTGAATAGTTAAAAAGCATTATTCAGAAAGAACCAATTGGGAAAGAGCAGGCAAACAGTTCTCTCTCTGGGTCACAGGTTTCAGGCTGTTTTTGGCTTGAAGGTGGGGTTTCACCCTGTTTGCCTAGGATTTGTCTGCTTCCTGCCTCTGTCAATGGTGATTGACTTAATATTTAGTGAGCTTCCATTTGAGCCTAAAGATGATATATTAAATGTAATGATTTTTATTTGCATCTAGATTATTGCTTCTTACCACACGTGAGTACTTTTCTGAGTCAGCACTTCTTTCCTTTCCTTTTTCTTTTCTTTCTTTTTTTGGAGACTGGGCCTCACTTTGTAACCCAGGCAGGAGAGCAGGGGTGCCATCACAGTTCACTGCAACCCCTTCAGCGTAGGCACCTGCCTGCCTCAGCATCTGGAGTAGCTGGAACTATAGGTACACACCACTACACCTGGCTAATATTTGTATATTTTTGTAGAGATGGGGTTTCACCATGTCACCCAGGCTGGTCTCAAACCTCTAGACTCAAGTAATTCACTTACTCTGGCCTTCCAAAGTGCTGGGATTTACAGGCATGAGCCACTACGCCTGACCTCTATTCATTTTTATAATACAGTGTAGCGAATACCAATTTTCAAATATTTGTTAACCTGAAACCCTTCAAAAGGGTTGAAAAGTTATCTAAAAGTACAGTTAACTACTACAGATACAGGTGGAAAAGCTTATGGTTGAAGAATGCTAGCAGCTATAGCCTTCTGAACATCTCTTCATTTTATCAGTGAGTTATTTCTTCTGTCATGTGAAAGGCATCTTTAATCTTTCCTGTGTTTGGATATCTTGGAAGGGCTAGGCCATAAATAGAACAAGGTAGGAGAAAGGAGGTAAGTAAGGTGAAAGGAGAAACAGATTTGTTTGACACAAGTGTTGCAGGGATTGATACTTGGTTACTTTCAGTTGTGTACCATGTTGCTTGATTCTGTTGAAGACCCTGTATTCAGGGTGTTCATTGATTTTTTTGGGGATACTTCCTTGATTATCTGTGTGAAGCACCCTAAGAGAACATGTTAGATCAAGTAGTTTCTCTAAAAATTCCACTTTCAATTTTTGGAAGACTGCTTTGTATTAGTCAAAAAGTATTTCAGATAAATTTCTTTCCCCTGCCTTCTTATTCTTTGATTAATTAGTCAAATTTATACAAAGGATGTCTTCCTGTGTTTTAACCAACGAAAAACACACGTCTGTACTGTCAGCTAAGGGTAGGCTTGGTGTTACTTGATCAAGTAGAGGAGTCTTACCTCTAGAACAATAAGCACTAGAACAATAAAAAAATCCAGGTATTTTGTTTTTATAACTGTTCATATGATTCAGAAGAAAGATTAATTTGGCTCGTGTAATCAAGTAGCAGAGGCAGTTTGAAAGCTGAACACAATTAAAATATAAGTGGAATTCAATAGAAAACATTTATTTCATATTCTTAAATGAGGTTTTAATTAAAGTAAAATTGACTCATCTTTTTTTGATGTGCCTCTGAGAAGGAAATTTGAAACACACTTCAGTTGATGGTTGGCTTTCTCTGACTTTGATTAATCACTTTCAAAGTAAGCAGTAGATGAGTATAGTAATTTTATAATTGCACACAAGTGAGATTACTTGAAACTGTAACTGTAAAGGAAGTTTTACATTGCTCAACATTATATAATACTGTATATTTTTCTTTTGTGATTCAAATACATGTACTAATCTGAAAAAATACTTCATTCGTATTATTTTTATAAATACAATTTAAGGGGGAAAACTTGAAGCTAGAAATATTAGTTTCAAAGACATTTATCTATTATTACTGAAATTTTAAGCTTTTTTGAAAACTAGTTGATGAAACTAGTAAGTATTGGAAAGAATCCAACTAGTAAGTTATGATTCCACACTAGGGAACCAACTTCTTGTGCTTCTGTAAAGCACTGCTAAAAATAAATCTTTGAACTGTCTGAAAGATGTGAAATGACAGTAGGATTTGATTATTCACAATCAATATAAAAGGACTCTCCTTAGTGCAAGATTAAATGCCCCTAGAAGCTTAAAAAGTTCTCATGACTCAAAACTGATACAAAGAGAAATCACTTCTGTTTAAATTAATACTGAAGAATGTACAACTCATCTTACCTGTATGTAGAATCCTCACTGGGAACAAAGTATTTAATCCATTCTGAAAGAATCTTAAACAGTTTTATTAAGAAGAACATTAACCAATATACAATATTACCATTTAAAAATTTCTTATACGGTCATTTAACAAATCAAGTATATTTTGTCACTGAAATTGTATTAAACAACTGAGAAAATGTCTCATACTGTAATATATTTTTAAATGATTAACTTTTTTATAGTGAGTCACTTGCTTCATTATCTCTTTTAAGAGCAAAAATAAGTCCTACTTAATGGTAGAAACCAAGTATTTATACTTTTTATTACCAAACTAAGAAACAAAAAATGGATTTTTTTTAAACATTAAAGATTATAGTTACGTTTATGAGGAAGTTATGATTTTGATGTTAATAATTGTATAACATTTTCCTTATATGTTGTAAATTTACATTTGTTTTGTACTTCATTTTTTAGGTTTAAAACAGCATAGGCTCGAAACAAAGTAAAATCTTTCAGAAAAGACTGTCAGTCTATATTTGCTCTCTTTTCTTGTTTTGACTTGCCTTTTATTCATTCAGATTTTAAAATGATGCTGCATATTTAATGAAAAAGTTTTTTAAAAGGAAGTGTTGCCAATCAGTCAAAATTTGTTACAGTTAAAATTTGATGGTCTACAGACAATTTATAATCCTTTTCTTGTTATAAAATATTGTCAAATTTATAGTAGTATCAGTTAGAAAGTTTATGGAAACATTGTTTAAGGTGGTTTAAAATAGAACTAAATCTTTAATTTGAATTTGATGGCACCTGTTTTCATTTTGTTCCCCCGGCAACACCACTAGTACTAAAATTGCCCATAGACCACCCTGGCTTTTGAGAAGAATGAAATCATTCTGTTTTTTAAAAATTTCATCCTTTTACTGACTGAATATTTAAACAGAGTTATAAAACATCTGTCAGAGTTTGTGAACTCATGTTGATGTAAAAGAGTTTAGGACACATAATTGGAAGTTTTGCATAAAAATCCCTGAGTACTTTTAGTTTGTCTTTCTCAGTTATGCTAAAGTTTTTATTAGAATTAAAATGAGAAATTAGAAAAGTGAACGACAGCAACAATAGGAAAAATATCTGGACTCAGTTTTTTTTGAAAGCTCTGCTTGCTTTCCTTCAGTTATTTACAACTGAGGTTTTTAAAAAAGACAATATCCTTTTTTCTGGAAGGTTCTGGGTAGGGAAGACATATGAATTAAGGTTTATACTGTTGAGACTCCTGTGAGAGAGAGGTAAAGCTGGCACAAACATTACCTCTTCTAGCATTTTTTCCACGTGCTCTATGATTGATTTATGTATTTGGGACCTTGTAAAATTTCATTATTCTATCTTTTTTAGTTGTGGATAATTGAGACTTAGATGTAATAAAACAAGTGGCTGAAAATTATTAGTTTTTCATGCCCAGAATTGTTTATAATAGGCAAATTGAGCCAGACATGTTTGGTCAACTTGTATTCTTTTGACAATTTTCTTAATCAGATGGGATTTATTCCTGTGTTCTCCAAAGGAAAATTTGTATGGGAAAGTTTTCGTTTACTTTGAAAGAATTGGGAATATACACCAGCAAATCTTTGTTTTATTTACATTTGCCTTGTGTGTTAAGAAATGTAGGTTATATCCCGTTCGTTACAGAAATATTTATGAGGCTAAATCTCTAAACTTAGCTTGATTAGGTATAACTTTATATAGAACTAACAAAGACACTGAATATTTAACATCTATTCCAAGTAATATTCTGCTGTTGTTTTTTAGTGTAAGATTACTTTTTCTTATAATAGATAAATCATTTTTCTTATTGAGAAGCATGTGGCTGAATAATTACCTGTCTATCCTAGGTTTTCTTATATATTTCTTTATTCTATATGTTACTAGGCTAATAGAGAAAATGTCCTTGGATGAATCAGAATACCTCAGTCTGACTTTTAAAAAAATACATATTTACAAAAACTATTATGTCAAGGTTAAGGAGATTATTCTAGTTTAATAGAATGCCATTTGAATAAAGAGTCAGTTTTCTACCTGGGTAAGCCAGTTATAGGAAAAATTTATTTCTTGACAGTGTCCATCATTTTAAAAGGACTAGAAGAACTCACGTTGAAGTTTCCTTAAAAATCATAATGGGTACTGGGCGTGGTGGCTCATGCCTATAATCACAGCACTTTGGGAGGCTGAAGTGGGAGGATCACTTGAGCCTAGGAGTTTGAGACCAGTTTGGGCAACATAGTGAGACCTTGTCTCTACAAAAAATAAAATTAGTTACACATGCCTGTTGTCCCAGCTACTTCAGAGACTGAGGTGGGAGGATTGCTTGAGCCTGGGAGGGTCGAGGCTGCAGTGAGCTGTGATTGTGCCACTGCACTCCAGCCAAGGCAGCAGAGCAAGACCCCATCTCAAAAAACAAACAAACAAAAAGAAACCTTGATAGTTTGTATAACCAGCTACTTCCCTGGGGATACAACCCTTTGGTAACATTTAAAAATTTTGGCTTCTGCTTCACGGGATCAAATACAAAGATCCCGTGTGGTAAAATAGAAAGAACTGTCTTTGAAGTCAGACCTTTAGTTTTAAGCATTTTGTTCTCTCTAATACTATCTCTGTGAAATAAGTAACTCAGTCATCTGTAAAATAGATGTAACACCTTTCAAGTTTGTTTTGAGAGTCAAATTAGAAAGTAGGTAAAGACGGTGTCTGACACACAGTAGGAATTTAAAGTTAGTTCACATATATCCTTACATTCTTCATTCTTTATGGGAGTTGGCCTTCTTAGTAATGAGTACCTTGGCAAGAAAGCAGAGTACATATAATTATAAGAATGTAGTGTCCTAGTGGGATTTAGGGTAGGAATTAGGATCCATGTTTCTAAGATTATTTTTAGTTAAGCTACTTACTATAACTAGATACTTGACCTAGCAATCCCATTATTGGGTATATACCGAAAGGATTATAAATCTTTCTGTTATAAAGACACATGCACACGTATGTTGATTGTGGCACTGGTTACATAGCAAAGACTTGGAATCAACCCAAATGCCAATCAATGTTAGATTGGATAAAGAAAATATGGCACATACACACTATGGAATACTATGCAACCATAAAAAAGGATGAGTTCATATCCTTTTCAGGGACATGGATGAAGCTGGAAACCACCATTCTCAGCAAACTGACACAAGAACAGAAAACCAAACACTGCATGTTCTCACTCATAAGTGGGTGTTGGACAATGAGAACACATGGACGTAGGTAGGAGAACATCACACACTGGGGCCTGTTAGGGGTTGGGGGCCTAGGGGAGGGCTGGCAGAGGGTAGGGGGATTGAGGAGGGATAGCATTAGGAGAAATACCTAATGTAGATGATGGGGGATGGAAGTAGCAAACCACCATGGCAAGTGTATACCTGCACAATCTGCACAATCTGCACATGTACCCCAGAACTTAAAGTATAATTAAGAAAAAAAAGGAAAAAAAAAAGAGAATCCTCAAAGCCAGCGATTATCCTCTCTCCTCTTAGTCATTTATGCTTTAGGGGAACTTATTAGTTCATTTAATCTCTTTTCAGTTAATATGGAAAGCTTTTCTTATGCATAGTAATATAAGGTATCCTTGGAGGGAACACCTTATAAGATGTCTGTGTATATATCCAAACCAAATAAAGTTGGGCTAAAGAGTCAAGACCTGGTTCTGAAGGAAGCAAGGACGATCTACTTAAAATGTGGAATATATATTATTTGGCATTTTACAGCAATCGTAGTATTAACCTGTATTTATGTAACATTTTCAAGGTTAGCAAACAATTCTACACAAATTATAATTTTTAAATTCTCATAGTTAACCCTATGAGATCAGATAGGTACTGTGATTGCCTTTGGACAGATCAAAAAATGAAGACCCAGACTAGGGTAGTATCTGATCATTCATATTGTAATCCAGGATTGCGATTAAGTGCTGATCCCACCTTTTTTGGTGGTGGTTAAATTTTCATAGGACTTTATTAGAGAAATGACTTAAGAGCCAATCTACAGAAGAATACTACTCAAATCTTTCTTCAATTAGATGGGAATCAATAGAAAGAAATGGGGACAGGTTTGGTGTGTAGATACATTCATTAATGAATGTAGACTTATCTGAATGGTGTGCTCTTTTTTCCTCTGAAAAGCATACTACTGGTAACGTTTTGGGACTTGGACATATCATAATAATTATAGTAATAATAATACCTAAACATGTACAAAGCTTTTATTGTGTGTGAGACCAAAGTGAGATATGTGAATTCTAGTCTTTGCAACAATCTTTTGAGCAAGAGGTACTATTTTTGCTCTATTTTATGTATAAGGAAACATTTAATTCAAAGGAAAAAATATTAAAGACATGTAACTTTTCTTCTACCTTAGAAATACAACTTGACATACAGCACATTATACATGTTTAGGCCTGCTGGAAATTTTGCAGTTTCTACGGCTTCATAACACAATTGCAAAAGCACTGATAAGAGTGTTACTTGAGCTTACTTTTCCACCTTAAAAATTTCATTTTCACTTTTTAATCCATGGTGTTAAAAAAATCCCTCCAATACTGTTAATAGGACAAAATAAGTTTAATAGTCAAGGCCTACATATGGATCATAGATCACATTGTTTAATTTGCTGTAAGGTTGCTTTGGAATTCTGCATTAAAATTTGAAAGAAGCTCATTTCCTGGTTGTAATGAGCTTGAAGAACGAGCTACAAAAATTAAGAACTACAATAGTATATTGATTATTTACTTATTTTTACTGATTACAAAGTTAGTAAAGATTAATTTTGGTATTTCAGTTTTACCAGATTATTAATTTTGATGCTTGATTTTGAAATAGATAGTAAAAATTGAATAGCTTCTCCATAGGTCTCTCAGTGTACAACCTGCTTCATCCTTTCATTCATTTTTTCAAACATTGATTAACCACTTACTTCATGGCAGGCATTTTGTGCATATACTAGGGATAAAAAAATAGGAGTCAGAAAACAGTTCTTATGCTCAAGTAGCTTACAGTCAGTGAGATAAATACATAGCAAGCAGGTGTTTGTAGTACATTTTGGTAAGTACTATGGTAATTATGACTAGAATCTGTGAGATGATATAACTCAGCATTGTTGGGAGTTAGGGTGGGGGTGGCTGTAGGTATAGGCACTGAGTCCTGAAGAGTAAAGAAGTAGAGATCGGGGTGTGGTACCAGGTCAGGTTTTTCTAATCAGAGAAGGTAGCATGTATAAAGGTAGATGTGTGGTATTCTGGGATCCTATTTTAAATAGCTGTTAAGGGTTGCAGCAGAGAAGGTGGGTGTAGATTATTTATGTATGTGGTGATTCTAATGCTGGAGACAGAGGTAGTGATCATGTCCTGACCTGCATATTATTTGGGAATTTAAATTTTTCCCCTGAATATGGAAAATTATGGAAAGCCACTTGAAAATTTTGAGTAGAATGATGGTATCTGATTTTTGTTGTTGCTGTTACATCACTGATGACATCAGTGTAGGAAATGGATTAGAGTAAAGCAGGACTAATGTTAGGAATACCCATTAGGAGGCTGCTAGTAATGCAGGGGAGAAATGATGATACCTTGGATTAAGTTATTAGCTGTGGTGTTAGAGGAAAGGGGACAGATTCCAGAGATATAAAAGAGATAAAATAAGATGAGGTCAGAGTTTTAAAACTTCATTGAACCAAATGATCAAGTTATAAGAGTACTATATATCTACGACATGTAGAAGGGTAGTTCATCTACCACGAGGTTGCTTTGAAACATTTCATTATTTTCAAAGATGCTGTATTTCCTTTAACTGTCTCTATTCTAGAAGTGAAATACTTCTTAAAACAGATTCAGTGTTTACCTATTAAACTGTAGCCTGACATTTAAAAATTGGTAATTTATATTTATGGTAGGAGAGCTCTAAAGAGTTACAAAGAAAAAAAAGACATTTATACTATATTTTACATTTACCTCTGTAGTTACTTTTGCTGTACTCTTGATTTCATTGTGTGGATTCAAGTTATTTTGTGTTTTTTGCAGGGCATGTGTGCTAGCAATGAATTCTCTCAGTTTTTGTTTATCTAGAAATGTATTAATTTCTTCTTTATTTTTGAGGATGGAGAGGAAGTCCCAGGTAGTAAGGGCTTCTACAGTGATGATGGGAAAGTGAAGAGAAAGGAAAGGGTAACCTAATGTGGTATCTTGACTGACAAATACTGGATGGCAGGTTGTATGCTGGGTGCTGATTGCACTGGTGAAGGGCTTCAAAGCAGATGGTCTTGGCTTGGAATCCAACAACATTGGTGGGACAGCAGTGAATGAATATGGCTAAGGAAATATTTTAAGAAATGAATTTGATAGTGTTTGTCAGAACTGATATGGAAAGAGCTGCTATATCACATTCATTGGGCATCAGATATTAAACCTTTGGCTTCCCTAAAGTTGTAACAAAAAGCATACGTGTTTTACCTGTAAGATGTACGATTTCTTTGCCTGTAAGAAAAATTGTGCTACAGATCTTCCATTTTTACTCTACATTCTTTAAAAAAAAACTTTTATTTTGGAATACATCTCGTACAAGATTGAATTTAGATGATCCAAGATGGCTGAATAGGAACAGCCCTGGAGTGCAGTTCCCAGCGAGAACAACGAGGAGGGTGAGTGATCACTGCATTTCTAAATGAGTTATTATTGCCCAAAGACCAGGAGATTCCTGGGCTGAAAAGTGCCGTGAGTTTCTAGCATGGCTGTTTCAGCTGGCATAGCAGGTCTCTGCACAAAAACACACAAATCTGGGTGGCCATTTCAACTGGCACCTGGAACACCTGGGAGACAGAGCCACCCATTCAATTGAAAAAAAGGGGGCTGAAATGGAGCTAGTTGATCTGACTCAGCAGGTTTCACCCCCACAAAGACCAGCAATCTGAAATGCTCTGGATTGAGAGTTTTACAGCAAGTGCAGCTCGACCATGGATGGTCCAGCTCTGCCAGGGTAAGGGTATCAGCCATTAGCAAGGCAGTCCACCACTACCAAAGCAGACTGCCAATACTGAGGCAGTCCGCCATTACCGAGGCAGTCCACCATTAAGGAGGCAATCTGCCATTACCGAGGCAGTCCACCATTACCGAGGTAGTCCACCATTACTGAAGCAGACTACCATTACCAAGGCAGTTCTAACTATACCTCTCTAAACAAAACTGCAAGGACGTTTACGTAGCAGCTGGGCAGAGCTCATGGCAACCCAGCAATGCCTCTGCTGGCAGACTGTGACTGGGCTACCTCCTTGCTGGGCAGGGCATCTCTGAAAAAAGGCAGCAGCATGTCAAGAACTTGTACATAAAGCCCTACCTTCCCAGGACAGAGCACCTGGGGAAAAAGGCAGTTATGAGTTCTGCTGCAGCAGACTTAAACCTACCTGCCCAGCAGCTCTGAACAGAACAATGGAGCTCACAGCTCAGCACTTAAGCTCCTATAAGGGACAGACTGTCTCCTCAAGCAGCTCCCCGACTCCTGTATATCCAAAGAGACACCTCATAAAGGAGAGCTCAGGCTGACATCTGGAGGGTATCCTTCTGGGACAAAGATAACAGAAGAAGAAATTGGTAATAACCCTTACTATTCTGCAGCCCCCAGGGGTGATCCCCAGGAAAGCAGGATCTGGAGTGGACCTCCAGGGGGCCTACAGCAGAGGGGCCTGACTATTAGAAGGAAAACTAAAAAACAGAAAGAAATAACTTCAACATCAACAAAAAGGATGTCCACTCAGAGACCCCCATCCGAAAGTCACCAACTACAAAGACCCCAGCTAGATAAATCCACAAAGATGGGAAGAACCCAGCACAAAGAAGATGAAAGCACCAAAAACCAGAATGCCTTATCTCCTCCAAGGGATCACAGCTCCACACTAGGAAGGGAACAAAGATGGATGGAGACTGAGTCTGATGAATTGACAGAAACAGGCTTCAGAAGGTGAGTAATAACAAACTTCTCTGAGCTAAAAGAACATGTCCTAACCCAATGCAAAGAAACTAAGAACCTTGAAAAAAGGTTTGACGAAATGCTAATGAGAATAAACGGCTTAGAGAAGAATATAAATGACTTAATGGAGCTGAAAAGCACAACATGAGAACTTCGTGAAGCATGTACAAGTTTCAATAGCTGAATCGACCAATCAGAAGAAAGGATATCAGAGATTGAAGATCAACTCAGTGAAATAAAACAAGAAGGCAAGATTAGAGAAAAAAGAGTGAAAAGAAATGAACAAAGCTTCCAAGAAATATGGGATTATGTGAAAAGGCTTAGTCTACGTTTGATGGGTGTAACTGAATGTGACAGAATGAATCCAAGCTGCAAAACAGTCTTCAGGATGTTATCCAGGAGAACTTCCCCAAACTAGCAATGCTGGCCAATATTCAAGTCCAGGAAATATAGAGAGTACCACGAAGATATTTCTCAAGAAGAACAACCCCAAGGCCCATAATCACCAGATTCACCAGGGTTGAAATGAAAGGAAAAATGCTAAGGGCAGCCAGAGAGAAAGGTCGGGTTACCCACAAAGGAAAGCCCATCAGACTTCTATTCAATATAGCATTGGAAGTTCTAACCAGCACAATTAGGCAAAAAAAGAAGTAAGGTGTAGTCAGTTAGGAAAGGAGGAAGTCAAATTGTCTCTATTTGCAGACAACATGATTGTATATTTAGGAGATCCCATTGCCCCAGCCCCAAATCTCCTTAAACTGATAAGCAAGTTCAGCAGAGTCGCAGGATACAAAATCAACGTGCAGAAATCACAAGCATTCCTAGACGCCAATAATAGACTAAAGGAGAGCCAAATCAAGAGTGAACTCCCATTTACAATTGCTACAAAGAGAATAAAATACCTAAGAATGCAACTGACAAAGGATGTAAAGGACCTCTTCAAGGAGAACTCTGAACCACTGCTGGATGAAGTAAGAGAGGACACAAACAGATGGAAAAACATGCCATGCTCATGGTTAGGAAGAATCAATATTGTGAAAATGGCCATACTGCCCAAAGTAATTTACAAATTCAACACTATTCCCAAAACAGGTGGAAAATATAACCATTAAAATGGCTTCCATCCTTTCAGTAGGAAGTAGCTTAAAAAAACAAAATAAATAAAATAAAAACAAAAAATAAAATGACTTTCAAAGAACAAACCAGGCAAATGGTTTATGTCTCTAAATAAGCTAAAGCCTAAAGAAATTTAATGGGTAAAAATGAAAGATAATCTATACTAAAAACAGCACTAAACAATGAATGAAGATGATGAATGGATAAACAAAATGTGGCACAATCATTCAACTGAGTAGTATTTAGCCTTAAAAAGGAAGAAAATCACATGCTAAATACAGGTGAAGCTTAAGGACATTATGCTAAGTGAAATAAGCCCATCATAAAAGGAAAAATACTCTATGATTACGTTTGCCTAAAGTAGTTAAATTATCATAGAGAGAGAAAGTAGAACAGTAGTTACCAAGGGCTGGAGGGAGGAAGCAATGGGGAATGGTTACTTAATGGGTAAAAGCCTAAGTTTTGCTAGATGAAAAATAATCGGCAGATCTGCTGTACAACAGTTTGAATACACTTAACTACTAAACTGAGCACTGAAAAGTGGTTAATATAGTAAACTTATTATTTTAACAACAATTAAAAATAAACTGTTACATATATATATATATATAATTGCACTTTATGTACTGGGTTGCATGTGCAGATCATGCAGAATTGATGCATAGGTACATACATGGCAATGTAGTTTGCTTCCTCCATCCCCCTGTCACCTATATCTGGCATTTCTCCCCATGTTATCCCCTCCCCAACCTCCCCAGCTCCATGTTGTCCATCTCTTGCCCCCACCCAACAGACCCTAGTGTGTGGTGCTCCCCTCCCTGTGTTCATGTGTTCTCATTGTTCAGCACCTGCTTATGAGTGAGAACATGCAGTGTTTGATTTTCTATTCTTGTGTCAGTTTGCTGAGAATGGTTTCCAGATTCATCCATGTCCCTACAAAGGACAGGAACTCATCGTTTTTTATAGGCTGCATAGTATTCCATGGTGTATATGTGCCACATTTTCCTTGTCCAGTCTGTCATCCATGGACATTTGGGTTGGTTCCAGGTCCTTGTTAATGTAAACAGTGCCGCTATGAACATATGTGTGCATGTGTCTTTATAACAGAATGATTTATAATCCTTTGGATATATACCCAGTAATGGGATTGGTGGGTCAAATGGAATTTCTCTTTCTAGGTCCTTGAGGAATTGCCACACTGTCTTCCACAATGGTTGAACTAATTTACACTCCCACCAACAGTGTAAAAGTTTTCCTATTTCTCCACATCCTCTCCAGCATCTGTTGTCTCCAGATTTATTAATGATCACCATTCTAACTGGTGTGAGATGGTATCTCAGTGTGGTTTTGATTCGCATTTCTTTAATGACCAGTGATGTTGAGCATTTTTCATATGTCTGTTGGCCTCATATATGTCTTCTTTTGAAAAGTGTCTTTTCATGTTCTTCACCCACTTTTGAATGGGTTTGCTTGTTTTTTTCTTGTAAATCTGTTTTAGTTCTTTGTAGATTGTGGATATTAGCCATTTGTCAGATGGGCAGATTGCAAAAATTTTTTCCCATTCTATTGGCCGCCGATTCACTCTAATGATTGTTTCTTTTGCTGTACAGAAGCTCTGGAGTTTAATTAGATCCCATTTGTCTATTTTGACTTTTGTTGCCAATGATTTTGGTGTTTTAGTCATGAAGTCCTTGCCTATGCCTGTGTTCTGAATGGTTTTGCCTAGGTATTCTTCTAGGGTTTTTATGGTATTATGTCTTATGTTTAAGTCTTTAATCCATTTGGAGTTAATTTTAGCGTAAGGTGTCAGGAAGGGGTCCAGTTTCTGTTTTCTGCACATGGCTAGCCAGTTATCCCTACACCATTTATTAAATAGGGAATCCTTTCCCCATTGCTTGCTTTTGTCTGGCTTGTCAAAGATCAGATGGTTGTAGATGTATGGCGTTGCCTCCGAGGCCTCTGCTCTGTTCCATTAGTCTATATTTCTGTTTTGGTACCAATACCATGCTGTTTTGATTACTGTAGCCTTGTAGTATAGTTTGAAGTCAGGTAGTGTGATGCCTCCAGCTTTGTTCCTTTTGCTTAGGATTGTCTTGGCTAGGTGGGCTCTCTTTTGGTTCCATATGAAATGTAAGCTGGATTTTTCCACTTCTTTGAAGAGGGTAATAGGTAGCTTGATGGGGATAGCATCGTATCTGTAAATTACTTTGGGCAGTATGGCCATTTTCACAATATTGATTTTTTCTAACCATGAGCATGGAATGTTTTTCCATCTGTTTGTGTCCTCTCTTATTTCCTTGAACAGTGGTTCATAGCTTTCCTTGAAGAAGTCCTTTACATCCTTTGTTCGTTGCATTCTGATGTATTTTATTCTCTTTGTAGCAATTGTGAATGGGAGTTCTCTCTTGATTTGGTTCTCTTTTAGTGTGTTATTGGTGTATAGGAATGCTTGTGGTTTCTACACATTGATTTTGTATCCTGATACTTTGCTGAAGTTGCTTATCAGTTTCAGGAGATTTTGGGCTGAGACGATGGGGTCTTCTAAATATACAATCATGTGGTCTACAAATAGAGACAATTTGACTTCCTCCTTTCTTAATTGAATACTCTTTATTTCTTTTTCTTTCCTGATTGCTCTGGCTAGAACTTCCAATACTATGTTGAATAGGAGTGGTGAGAGAGGGTATAGTTGTCTAGTGCCAGATTTCAAAGGGAATGCTTCAAGGTTTTGCCCATTCAGTATGATATTGGCTGTGGGTTTGTCATAAATAGCTGTTACTGTTTTGAGATATGTTCCATCTATACCTAGTTTATTTAGAGTTTTTAGCATAAAGGGCTGAAGGTGTTCTCTGCATCTATTGAGATAATCATGTGGTTTTTATCTTCGGTTCTGTTTATGTGGTGGATTACATTTATAGACTTGCATATGTTGAATGGGCCTTGCATCCCTGGGCTGAAGTAGGCTTCAGCCTACTTGATCGTGATGGATAAGCTCTTTGATAACATTTTGCAATGAGTTTGCCAGTATTTTATTGAAGATTTTTGCATCTACGTTTATCATGGATGTTGGCTTGAAGTTTTCTTTTTTTGTTGAGTCTCTGCTGGGTTTTGCTCTCAGGATGATGTTGGTCTCATAAAATGATTTGGGAAGGATTCCCTCTTTTTGTGTTGTTTGGAATATTTTCAGAAGCAGTGGTAGCAGCTCCTCTTTGTATGTCTGGTAGAATTTGGCTATGAACCCATCTGGACCTGGGCTGTTTTTGGTTAGTAGCCTATTAATTGCTGCCTCAACTTCAGTCCTTGTTATTGGTCTGTTCACAGTTTCAACTTCTTGGTTTAGGCTGGAATGATGCAGGTATCCAGGAATTTATGCATTTCTTCCAGGTTTACTAATTGAAGGGTTGTTTGTAGTAATCTCTGCTTGTAGTTTGTGTTTCTGTGGAATCAGTGTTGATACCCCCTTTATCATTTTTTATTAAATCTATTTGATTCTTCTCTCTTTTCTCCTTTATTAATCTGGCTAGCGGCCTATTTTGTTGATCTTTTCCAAAAACCAGCTCCTGGATTTATTGATTTTTTTTGAAGGTTTTTTTTGTGTGTCTGTCTCCTTCAGTTCTTCTCTGATCTTAGTTATTTCTTGTCTTCTGCTAGCTTTTGAGATTTTTTGGTCTTGCTCCACTAGCTCTTTCAATTTTGATGATAGGGTGTTGATGTTAGATCTTTCCTTGCTTCTCATATGGGCATTTATTGCTATGTATTTTCCTCTAGAGACTGCTTTCAGTGTGTCCCAGAGATTATGGCATGTAGTGTCTTTGTTCTCCTTGGTTTCAAAGAACAGCTTTATTTCTGCCTTCATTTCATTATTTATCCACTCAGCATTCAAGAGGCAATTGTTCAGTTTCCATCAAGTGTGTAGTTCTGAGTTAGTTTCTGAATCCCAGGTTCTAATTTGATTGCACTGTGGGCTGAGAGACTGTTTGTTGTGGTTTCCGTTCTTTTGCATTTGCTGAGGAATGATTTACTTCCAGTTATGTGGTCAGTTTTAGTGTAGGTGTGATGTGGTGCTGAGAAGAATATATATTCTGTGGATGTGGGGTGGAGAGTTCTGTACATGTCTATTAGGTTTCCTTGGTCCAGATCTGAGTTCAGGTCCTGTATATCCTTGGTAATTTTCTGTCTCATTGATCTGTCTGTTACTAATAGTAGAGTTTTAAAGTCTTCCAGTGTTATTGTGTGGGAGTCTAAGTGTCTTTGTATGTCATTAAGAACTTGCTTTATGTATCTAGGTGCTCCTGTACTGGGTGCATATTTATTTAGGATCATTATCTCTTCTTGTTGGATTAATCCTTTGACCATTATGTAATGCCCTTCTCTTTTTTTGATCTTTGTTGGTTTAAAGTCTATTTTATCAGAGACTAGGATTGCAACTCCTACTTTTTTTTGCTCTCCATTTGCTTGGTAAATCTTCCTCCATCCCTTTATTTTTAGGCTATATGTGTCCTTTCACGTGAGATGGATTTTCTGAATACAGCAGATCGATGGGTTTTGAGTTTTTATCCAATTTGCCAGTCTGTGTCTTTTTATTGGGGCATTTAGTCCATTTACATTTAAGGTTAATATTGTTTTATGTGAATTTGATCCTGCCATTTTGATGCTAGCTGGTTGTCTTGTGTGTTTGTTGACACAATTTCTTCATTGTGTCGATGCTCTTTACAATTTGGTACAGTTTTGGAGTGGCTGGTACTGGTTGTTCTTTTCTATGTTTAATGCTTCTTTCAGGAGCTCTTGTAAGGCAGGCCTGGTGGTAAGAAAATTTCTCAGCAATTGCTTGTTGGTAAAGGATTTTATTTCTCCTTCACTTATGAAGCTTAGTTTGGCTGGATATGAAATTCTAGGTTGAAAGTTCGATTTCTTTGAGGATGTTAGATGTTGAATATTGGCCCCCACTCTCTTCTGGCTTATAGGGTTTTTGCTGAGAGATCCATTATGAGTCTGATGGGCTTCCCTTTCTGGGTAACCTGACCTTTCTCTCTGGCTGCCCTTAGCATATTTTCCTTCATTTCAGCCCTGGTTAATCTGACAATTATGTGCTTTGGGGTTGCTCTTCTTGAGGAATATCTTTGTGGTGTTCTCTGTATTTCCTGGACTTGAATGTTGGCCTGCCTTGCTAGGTTGGAAAAGTTTTCCCGAATAATATCCTGAAGAATATTTTCCAGTTTGGATTCATTCTCTTCATCACATTCAGGTACACCTATCAAACGTAGATTAGGTCTTTTCACATAATCCCATATTTCTTGTAGGCTTTGTTCATTTCTTTGCATTCTTTTTTCTCTCTTCTTGCCTTCTCATTTTATTTCATTGAGTTGATCTTCAGTCTCTGATATCCTTTCTTCTGCTTCGTCGATTCGGGTCTTGAAGCTTGTGTATGCTTTACAAAGTTCTTTTCTGTTTTTCAGCTCTATCAGGTCATTTATATTCTTCTCTAAGCTGTTTATTCTCATTAACATTTTGTGTAACCTTTTTTTCAAGTTTCTTAGTTTCTTTGCATTGGGTTAGAACATGTTCTTTTAGCTCAGAGAAGTTTCTTATTACCCACCTTCTGAAGCCTGTTTTTGTCAATTCTTCAGACTCAGTGTCCATCCAGCTTTGTCCCTTCCTAGTGTGAAGTTGTGATCCCTTGGAGGAGATAAGGCATTCTGGTTTTTGGTGCTTTCATCCTTCTTGCGCTGGGTTCTTCCCATCTTTGTGGATTTGTCTACCTGGGGTCTTTGTAGTTGGTGACTTTCGGATGGGGGTCTCTGAGTGGACATCCTTTTTGTTGATGATGAAGTTATTTCTTTCTATTTTTTAGTTTTCCTTCTAATAGGGCCCTCTGCTGTAGGCCTGCTGGAGGTCCACTCCAGATCCTGCTTTCCTGGGGATCACCCATGGGGGCTGTAGAACAGTAAGGGTTATTGCCAGTTTCTTCTTCTGCTATCTTCGTACCAGAAGGGTACCTGCTAGATGTCAGCCTGACCGCTCCTTGAGGTGTCTCTTTGGATATACAGGGATCAGGGAGCTGCTTCAGAAGACAATCTGTCCCTTATAGGAGTTCAAATGATGAGCTGTCAGCTCCGTTTTTCCGTTCAGAGCTGCTCGGCACGTACATTTAAGTCTCCTGCAGCGGAACTCAAAACTGCCCTTTTCCCCCGGATGCTGTGTCCCAAGAAGGTGGGGCTTTATTTATAAGTTCCTGACGTGCTGCTGCCTTTTTTCAGAGATGCCCTGCCCAGCAAGGAGGTAGTCTAGCCACAGTCTGCCAGCAGAGGTGGTACTGAGCTGCTGTGGGCTCTGCCCAGCTGCTGTGTGAACTTCCTGTTAGAACTGCCTCGGTAATGGTGGTCTGCCTTAGTAATGGCACAGTGCCTCTGTAATAGCTGATTGCCTCAGTAAAAGTGGATTGCCTCAGTAATGGTGGACTACCTTGGTAATTGAGAACTGCCTTGGTAATTGCAGACTGCCTTGGTAATGGTGGATTGCCTCAGTAGTGGTGGAGTGCCTTTGGTAATGGCTGACACCCTTACCCCCCATCAAGCTGTAGTATCCTGGGTCCAGCTGCACTTGCTGCAAAACTCTCAGTCCTGAGTGTTTCAGATTGCTTGTCGTTGTGGGGGTGGGACCCACTGATCCAGATCACCTGGCTCTTTGTTTCAGCCCCCTCTTTTTCAGTTGAATGGGTGGCTCCGTATCCCAGGCATTCCAGGCGCCTGTTGAAATGGCTGCCCGGATTTGTGCAACTTTTTGTGAGCAGACCTGCAGTGCCGGCTGAAACAGCTGTACTGGAAACTCATAGCACTTTTTTAGCTTGGGAATCTTCTTGTCTGAGGGCAGTAAAAACTCATTTGGAAATGTTCTTCTTGGTGGGAACTGCTCTCCAGAGCTGTTCCTATTCAGCCATCTTGGATCTCCCAATTCTTATGATGTTGTCTTGCCATGCAAAAGCTCTTTTATCAGAAATTACCTAAAATTACTTGTAGTTTTAATAAAAAATTTTTGGGGGGTTTAGATTGGAATTGGGTAAAATAATGTTCATGTTTGTTGACTAAGAAAATTAAGGAGAAAAAAGTGAAAAACGTATAGCTTTACCATATATGAAACTCTAAAGCTACTTAATTAAAATAGTACGGTAGGAATTTAATATGATAAAGATGAAAATTTGAACTCAGTGGGAAAATGATAATCATGCTGTCAGAATTTTATCTTTCATCTGAAATAAAATCGAATCTTTGGTCTCTTACAATACCTAAATAAATTCTAAGTGTACTAGAAACTTAAATCAAAGAATATGTGTTCTAGACTATATGCATGAATTTGAAATTGGAGAGAAATTTCTAACTGACATAGGAAACCCAGGAGCTATGAAAGAAAGAGAAATCTAATCATATAATGATTTTTTGTAACTTGTGTGTGGGATCTCATTAGCAGCAAACTCAATAGATAAGCAATAGGTTGGGGAAAATATTTATAGTTCAAAATGGTTGATATAGAAGATATAAAAGGAATTACAAATTAGTACCAAAAGACTATCAGACAATCAAAAAGAGAGAGCTGAATAGTTGACAGATGTGCAAATCCTACTAGACTAATAAAACATGGGAAGATGATAAATAGTACTTTGGAAAATGTAGATTAAAGTAACATTTAGTTTTTTTGTTTTTGTTGTTTGAGATAAGAGTCTTGCTTTTGTTGCCCAGGCCGGAGTGTGCAATGTGTGGTCTTGGCTCACTTCAACATCCATCTCCGGGGTTCAATTGAAGTGATTCTCCTTCATCAGCCTCCTGAGCTAGCTGGGATTACAGATACCTGCCACTATCCTGGGCTTTTTTTTTTTTTTTTTTTTTTTTTGTAGGGGGTGGATGGAGTCTAGCTCTGTCACCCATGCTGGAATGCAGTGGGGCAATCTCGGCTCTGCCTCTCAGGTTCAAGTGATTCTACTGCCTCAACCTCCTGAGTAGATAGGACTACAGGTGCGTACCACAACAGCCGGCTAATTTTTGTATATTTAGTAGATACTGGTTTTCGCTGTGTTAGCCAGGCTGGCCTCGAACTCCTGATTTCAGGTGATTCCCCCCTCCTCCGCCTTCCAAAGTGCTGTGATTACAGACGTGGGTCATGGCACCAGCCCCAGATATATATATATTATATATATATATAAATAAATAAATATAATTATTTATTTATTTATTTATTTATTTACTTATTTATTTTTAGTAGAGCTGGGGTTTCACCATGTTGGCCAGGCTGGTCTCGAACTCCTGACCTCAAGTGGTCCACCCACCTCGGCCTCCCAAAGTGCTGGGATTATAGGCTTGAGTCATCATGCCTGGCTGAGGCATCATCTTATATCCAAAGTTAAAAGTATTGTGGCTCCACTCAGTATTGTTGGGTAATTAGAGCAAAAGGCATTAGTGATAGAAATGTCCCATTTAATTCTTTTTTTGGAAAGTAGTTTTGGCAGTTTCACTTCTGAGAATTTATCTCATAAAAATAAAAGCATAAATATGTAAAGATATTTGCATTTTTTACAACAAGGCTCTTTCTGCAGTATTTTTATTAGTGGTTACAAAACTGGAAACAAGATGGGGAAAAAGTTGAATACTTATACATTTGGTCTCATCACATTATACAGCCATTAAAAAGAGTGGAGTTCTGTGTATATCAACTAAGTGATTGTATTCCACTGTTTGCTATGAGATGAGAAAAATAAGATGTGAAGAAGTATGTATGCGGACGATCTCATTCCCGAAGAAATGAAACAGAGTCTGAAATCTCTACATTATGTTTGTACATGGCTATTTAAGGATGGAGAAGAAGTTATGGAATGATACATATCAGGTTGTCATTGTTGGTCACTTGGAGTTGTAGAGAAAGATAGGGGAAAAATCAAGAATGGGAAAGTAGGAGGGAGAGAAAAGATTCAATAGTTATAGCTTGTATTTAAATGAAGCCCAGGTAGAATACTAACCATGCATTAACAAAAGGCATTGAGGCAAAAAAGGTATTTCCTGATGCACACAGGATTTATGGGGCACATTAAAGGTCTAGAGTTGTATTTTAAAAGTATGTTAGCCACAATTTATTAAGGGCTGTTCACAAGTTATTAAGCAGGAGACATTAGAAAATGACATCAAGGCTGGGTGCAGTGGCTCATGCCTGAAATCCCAGCTACTCAGGAGGCCTAAGTGGGAGGATTGCTTGTATCGAGGAATTCAGCACCAGCCTTGGCAACACGGTGAAACTGTGTCTCTACAAAGAAATACAAAAATTATCTGGGTATGGTGGCACTTGCCTGTAGTCCCAGCTACTTGGGAGGCTGAGGCAGGGTAACTGCTTGAGCCTGGGAGGCTGAGGTTGCAGTGAGCTGAGCGAGATTATGCCAGTGCACTCCAGCTTGAGTAACAGAGTGAGACCCTGTCACAAAAACAAGCAAACAAACAAAAATAGAACATAGTATATATTTATTATATTTAAATATAGTCTAGTATGTTTTCAAGTATTCAAATTTTTATTCAGTATCTCTCCCAGATACTTTTCTAGGCATTTGGGATATATCATAGATTACATCCTGGAAGAAGGCAATAGATTTTAAAAAAATGTATAATAAATAATGTACATAGAATATTATAAAGTGATGTTTTGGAAATGATTAAAAAAAAACTAGAGTGCACAGTAAGAAGGATAGAGGGAGTTTTGGTGGACAAATTTGTGATTTTAAACATGGTGGTTAGGGACTCTGCGAAGGCGCTGTTTTCAGTAGAGGCTTGCAGGTATTGTCAGAGTAAACCACACATATACCTTGGGAGATCATTTCGGGCAGATGGAATGGCCAGTGGAAAGCCCTGTGTGTTTGGAGAGGCAGAAGGGAGCAGAGTGCTCTAGGGGCAGAGAAGTAGGAGATAATGTCAAAGAAAGACAGGAAGTTAGGGAGATGTTTGGGGTAGGTGAGATCAGGAGTAGTGCCTTGTAGACAGACACCTGTCAGGCATTGAACAGCCGAGCAATAAGATCTGATTTACATTTTTAAAGGATTACTTAGGTTTTGTTGAGAATCAATTGTGGTGGTGGCGGGATGCGCAAAGGTAGAAGCAAAGAGGCCTATTGAGAGGTCACTGCAGTAATCCAGGCGAGACATGATGGTGGCATGTGCTAGGTTGCTAGCAGTGGGGGTGGTAAGACCTAGTCAGATTTCGGATATATTTTGAAACTAAAAAACCACAGAATTTTTTTGACAGGTTGGATGTTGGGTGTAGAAGAAAGAAGAGTTAAGTTAGCTGGAGAGAATTATCATAAAACAGAAAACAGATAAGGAGGTAAGAGTGAGAGAACAAATGAGAGGGAGAGAGGAAGAGTAAGAAACTCAAGAAGCAGGAGTTAACACAAAGAAATGTATGTCTAATTTGGTCTATAACAGGTGTGTGTGTTTGTATGTATATGTGTTTGTATATATTAGGGTTGGGATCTTTCTGCACTAAGTCAGTCACATCTAAAGCCTGCTGATTTCTCTTTTGTGTAGGCTATCTCTGAATAGATAATTGGATTACTACAATTAAATAGAATTAAACAATTGAATAGATAATAGATAAAATGCAGTTAAACAATTCAACAGATAAATGGGTTATTAATATTACAAATACTAAGATACTAGGTGAGAAAAGGAAAACTGCGTGTTTTGTGAGAGCTACTAGGTCAAATACACACTGAAACCAGTGTGGAAAGTACAGTCAAGAAGGGGATGAGATAACAACAGGAATTATGGAAAGGGTAAGACTAAGGAAAGGAGTTTAACCCTAGCAATGAAATAGTTCATTACAGTGATAGCATTTGAAAAGTTATAACCTTGAAGAGTTTAGTCATAGCAGTCTGCGAAAAGACTGATGTCCAGCTGGCTGGCTGACTTTTTATTTTTCTACAGATTATGCCATCTACTCCTAGTGATGATTGTTAGTTTAGGCTCGATTTAAAGTTTGTTCAGAACGGTGCGATTTTCATTTTCTTGAAGTTGACATTGAAAAGTAGTGAAACACGGCTGGGCACAGTAGCTCATGCCTGTAATCCCAGCACTTTGGGAGGCCGAGGTGGGCAGATTGATTGAGCTCAGGAATTCTAGACCAGCAACATGGCAAAACCCTGTCTCTACTATCTTCATCTATATCTATATCTGTATCTATATCTATATCCATATCATCTATAGCTACTTATATATGTATGTATATATATATATATATATAATTAGAAACGTAATGAAAGTGTTTTGTAAAATCAGAAATCTCATTACATAATTATTCATGTTATATTTATCTATTCAATCATTATTTACTGAATATCAACTCTGTATTTGAGTACTGGGAATTCAAAGATGAATGAATCAGACACTGTCATAAAGTGCCTCACGGTTTAGAGGTATGTCATTATGTGAGTACTTGAAAATTTCATCTCAGTTTTCCTCATAGATTGATTCACCTTTGCTACAGTTTAATATATAATACAGTGTTTGGCAAGAAAGGGTGTCTGAAATGTGCCGTTTAGCCTACAGCAACTTTATACACTTACTAACTTCACAGTATTTGAGATAGCAGTTATTTGTTAGGCCTTATATGTTCCCTTAAGTCAGAGGTCCATGTTTTTGCTAGGTATTTTTTCTGAAAATGTTCTGAAGCTATTATTGGAGTCCCTGTTTGTTTAAGGACTCTACTGAGCAGGAGGCTGACCACCCTGCTAAAACATACTGCTGATTTTTGATTACAAGTTGATTTGGCTAAGTCCCTGCTTCTGGTTCTGTTGATTAAATGAATCTGATTCAGCAGAGCAAAACAAAAATTGAAATGTTTTAAATCATTTTGGTACCTGTAATTGCACATAAACAATCAATCTCAACTTCATGAACTCCCAAATCTTTGGTACACCGAGGGTTGTACTAATAACTGTTGTAATGGGTCTTTGTGGCTGCGTGTTTAAATGTTGGAAATGAGACTTTAATATGAACATGCAGTAAATCTTAACCACAGAGCACACACACGTCCCAGTGTAATGTGGAGCGGGAAAGAGACACATGTAAACAGACATATTCCTCATCTGAATATGTGGAGCCATACTTCCATAGAATTGCATTCAATGATTATATGGAGAGAGATGGCAATGAAAAACTTCTGTTTTTATGGTCTTACTTTGTATTTTGATCTCTAGGTTATTTACTTCTTCTAAATGTGTAGGGATGATATTAAAACATGCTGGTATCAGTTAATTATTTAATTCAAATAATAAAAAGTTGTATAATTGGGGAGGAGTCGTATGCCTTCATTTACCTTAGGAGAAAAAGATTATTGTTGAGAAAAAATAATAAATAGTTTTGGATAATAGATTTTTTTTTGTTAAACATAAAAGACATAGATAATTTAAAGCTTAAGTTATGATGTAGCATTATAATTTCTATTGCATTTGGTACCCTTTATTCATGAGAATGTCCTCAAAATATTTGGTCACAGACTGTAAACAATGTAAGGAACTCAGTTTTCTCAGAAGCTTTTCTAAAGATTTAGAAATATTAAACAAATGCATTCAATATAATGGATGCATGAAGCATCAGAGAAAATCTTAATTTTAATATTTAATCTAGAAATTACTCTCTCAAAAGATTATGGGTTTAATAATAATAGTTTATTGAAATGAGAGCTAATAGATGTGTCTGCACAAGTTTGGTTTCATTCATACTTTGACTTTTAAAGTCAAACACTGATTTTTATCATGTTAAACTTCTAATGAGCAATGAAAAGAAGATTGTTGGCCAGAATAAGGAGGCAAACATTTTATAAGAATAGAGAGTTTAGTATGTGCCAAATAATATAAAACTATGCTTTAAAAGAAATCTTTAATTGAATTATTTAGCAGTGATGAAATTTAACTTACATAAAAACCTCTTTAGGTTGCAAATAATGAAGCTCATTTATTATTGTTGTTGTTATTATTTTTGAGTTGGGGTCTTGCTCTGTTGCCTATGCTGGAGTGCAGTGATATGATCATAGTAACTGCAGCCTCAAATACCTAGGCTTGAGAGATTTTCCCACTTCAGCCCAAGTAGACCTGAATAGCTGGGACTACAGGTGCATGCCACCGCACCCAGCCAATTTTTAAGTTTTTTTGTAGAGATGAAGTCACACTATGCTGCCCAGGCTGGTCTTGAACTCCTAGGCACAAGCAATCCTCCCTTTGGCCTGCCAAAGTGCTGGGATTATAGGCATGAGCCACTGTACCTGGCCACAAAGTTCATTTATTCAGCCAACTGATATTTGTTGTGCATCACCCACTTTTCTAAGGGCAGGATATATAGCTTTGAATAAAACAAAAATTACTGCCTTCATTGTGTTTATATTCTGGTTGGGTCAGGCATAATAAATGTAACAAGTATGTAAAATATATCATTGGATGGTGATTAGTACTTTGAAGAATACATAGGGAGTATGAAGGTCTGATTGTACTTTTAAATGGTAGTCGAGGATGCCTTGTTAAGAAGGAGATATTTAAGCTAAATACTGAAGAACACAAGGTAGTGAGCCATCTGTGGTAAGACTGCCTTGGTTGGAAAGAACAGGCAGTGCAAAGTCTGTGTGAGATGGGAACATGCTTGGCTCTTTGATTTTTAGCCAGGAGGCCAGTGTGGCTGGAGTGAACCAGAAGGACATTAATAGAAGATTAATATGGGGATAATAAAGGTGTTACAAAGTTCTCAAGGTAAGTTTATTTTTTTTTAATTGTGCTTTTATTATTTATTATTTTTTGAGCTCTCTGTTGCCCAGGATGCAAGGGAGTGGAAAGCAATCATGGCTCACTGCAACCTTGATCTCCCAGGCTTAAGGGATCCTCCCACCTCAGCCTCCAGAGTAGCTGAGACTACAGACATGTACTACCACACCCAGCTAATTTTTTTTTTTTTTGTGGGGGGGACAGAGTTTCACTCTTGTTACCCAGGCTGGAGTGCAATGGCGCGATCTCGGCTCACCACACCCTCTGCCTCCTGGGTTCAGGCAATTCTCCTGCCTCAGCCTCCTGAGTAGCTGGGATTATAGGCACGCACCACCATGCCCAGCTAATTTTTTGTATTTTTAGTAGAGACGGGGTTTCACCATGTTGACCAGGATGGTCTCGATCTCTTGACCTCGTGATCCACCTGCCTCGGCCTCCCAAAGTGCTGGGATTACAGGCGTGAGCCACCGTGCCCGGCCACACCCAGCTAATTTTTAAACTTTTTTGTAGAGACAGGGGTCTCCTTATATTGCTCAGGCTGGTCCCAAACTCCTGGGCTCAAGTGATCTTCCCGCCGTGCCCTCCCAAAAGCTGAGATTACAGATGTGAGCACTGTACCAACCTAATTGTTCTTTTAGAAATAATGTCAGTCAAATGGACTTGCCATTGAATATTTATAAGAACACTGCAGTAAACAGTTTTGGATATCATTATACTTGAGATTTTGTTCATTCTTCCTTCTGCCTGTCTAGGTTAGGAGGCTAGGTAATCATATGTGATTATGTTTTCAACAAGGATATAAACTGTTTTAGATTAGTTTACATATGTATCTGCATATAGGATGGTTAGAAATAAACATAGAAGAGGAATTAATATTCTTCAATATTAGATTCTTTATGGGAGTGGGCAGCTATGAGGTAGAGTGAAAAGATCCTTGGCTTTATGTTCATAAGGATTTTTTAAATATTCTGGGCCAAATGGTGTACAACCTTGGGCAAATTATACAATCTCGCCCACCCTAAGTCTTCATACATGATAAACTGGGTAATAAAAGACTAATCTTCTGAAGGTTTAAGCCTTAGAAATAATGTTATATAAAGGATGTACACAGTGCCTTTCCTGCTGAAGGCACTTAGTAAGTGATAACTAATGTCTTAATGTAAGAGGTAAGGATGGTAAGGATAATTATTAATATTACTATTGAAAATATTTTTAAAATTTACCATCTTCAACACTTTTAAGTATACAGCTCAGTGGCAATAAATACATTTATATCCTTTTTAAAATCCATTTTCCCCCTCCCTCCCCGCTCCCCTTCCTGGCCTCTGGTGAGATGGTAAGGTTACTCTGTCATGAGATCCACTGGTTTGAGCTCCCACATAAAACTGAGAACTTGTGATATTTGTCTGTCTGTATTGCAATGGTAGGGATTATTAAGGCCCATCGTTAACCTAGAAATTGTATATGTTAATTTTTTAAATTGTCGTTCTTTGGGAACTTTTCTTGGCTACTAACAGGTGTCAGTATGTAGTGATTAGAATTTTTTCTCCTTTTCCATTAACTCTTGAAGATGCTAAGAGGACATAAATTATGAAGGTCTATAAAGTAGCACCTTGATTTAGCCCTGAGAAACATAACATAGAGTTAGATATGAAGCTGTATTACTGTCTTAGGCATATCTGTTCTCAAGTTGGAATGCCTGATTGTTACAGACAAAGAGAATTATAGTCTTTGTGATACTCAGTAACATCTTTACAGAAGCTTCTTCCTCTCTACTCTCATGGAACTTTGTATATGCTTTTGCTACTATTTACCTATATATATTTTAGCATTATATGATAAATTGCACTGATGACTTTTTTGTTGCCTTAAGTAGATTAAATCTTCTTTAAGGAAGGTGTAGTATCTTCATTTTTGTATTCTTGGTGTGGAGCACAACACAGAGTTTGTAAATTGGCAACACTAGTGTAAGCTACATGAGGGCAGGAATTTTTTATTCTTCTGTTCACTAATGTATGTTAAGCACTATAACAGTGTTTGGCCCATAGTGGTTACTCAGTACATATTTGTTGCATGAACGAATTTTATATGCCAGAGATAAAAGTCTTAATATTTAAGGATGTTCTTTTGGCACTAGATTGGGTCAGATTTGACAAAGTGGTAGAGAACTGATGAATAGATAAATTTCAGCAGAACTTAAAGTCGTTAACACCTTTGCTTTAGACTGCCTCCTGATTGGGAGGGCAAGAATTTAGCTAATTTGGATCTTTAGCTTAATAAAACAGTAACATGGTCCAAAATTAGTTAGCAGGAGAGAACAATGGAAATAAAAGATCTAAATATTTTGCGGATTCAGTAACCAACCTATAATTAACTAATCCTTAAACATTCTATGTTAGTAACCATTAGAAATGAAATCTTCTTGTGGGGAAGATATAGTGCTAGGAAATGTGTAAATTATAAACTACAAACTTAAAGTAGTAAATAAAGGAAATTAGGAAATGTATTTGGAAAGCCAGCATTATATGTAGTAATATTTTTATAGGTATATAAATACATATTACTATAGTGTATAATATATAGACCATATAACATATAAATATAGCGGTATAAATAAGCATAGTATTTTACTCTTAAATATTTAAGACTGGTATAGTTTAATCATCCTTTTTTTATGTTTTTTCAATGAACTAGAAAATAGTTTTTATAATTAAATTCCATTATTTGAGCATATGTTTTCCTTATTAGAATAAAAATGATAAAACTTGATAATATTTATAATTATGCTTATATAGAAATTTGTTAGGTATACTATATTTATAAAGAAGGAAATATGAGCAAATGACCAAGAATAATTAAATTATACTGGAATGTTCCTTTCAAGTAGGTGCTTTAAGTTTTAAATTTAATACTTTAGTAATGAATGCAGATTGTTAATTATTGTATTGTTTATTGGTACAATGAAATGTTGAAGATATTTTCATAAGAAGAATGGTAGTATAAAATAGATTGAGAATAAAATCAAAGTTAATTAGGAACCCTTCACTAGTGTGTATCATTAACATTTGTTTTTTATATCACTTTTTTCCACTAGATCATAGAACTACAAAAGAATATATTCTTCCTTGAAATTTTGCCACAATTTTGTATATAAAAATTTTTTGAATGAAATAAATATGGAGGCCAGGCATAGTTGCTCAAGCCTGTATGTAATCCCAGCACTTTGGGAGGCAAGGTAGGTGGATCACTTGAGCTCAGGAGTTCTAGGTCAGCCTGGACAACATGGTGAAACCCCATGTCTTCAGTATAAAAATTAGCCTGGTGTAGTGGCTTCTGCCTGTAGTCCCAGCTACTTAGGAGGCTTAGGTGGGAGAATCGCTTGAGCCCAGGAGGTTGAGGCTTCAGTGAGCCGTGATTGTGCCACTGCACACCAGCCTGGGTGACGTGTGAGATTGTCTCTGAATGAGTAGAATAGAGTAGAACAGGGAATATGGAATAACGTGTAACAAATAAGTCCTGTCTCAGCCTCCCAAGCAGCTTGGATTACAGGCATGCACCACCACTCCTTGCAAGTTTTTATATTTTTGGTAAAGACAGGTTTTGACAATGTTGGCCAGGCTGGTACTGACCTCAGGTGATCCACCTGCCTCAGCCTCCCGAAGTGCTGGGATTACAAGTGTGAGCCACCACGCCTGGCCAGGAGCCAAAATACTTAAATTGAACAAAGGTGTATCTTTGTTTCTTGCTATATAAAGTTAACAAATAAACCTGCACATTAACATCGAAAAACACGTAAAAAGATATGAAAGATATCATTGACATGAGATCAAATGTGGTTGTAAAAGCATAATGAACTATTACTATATGCCTGTGGTTTTGAAAAGTAAATGAAAAAACAAAAAGTAAATTTTCCCCATATCTTTAATACTCATGAAGCTTATTGAAAGTAGTAAACATTATGAAAATTTGTTGTGTGAAAGTCTAAAAATTCCTGTGTCAGAAGAAAGCTTTCATAGTGCCATGTCATTTTCAATAAAAGAAGAACACATTTCAACATTGAAACTGAGTATTGCATTTTAAAATCCTGTCTATTTCAGGAGGGTTAATATCCATATTGGTCTGGGAATGTTGCCTCATTCTTGTAATCCCAGCACTTTGGGAAGCTGAGGCGGGTGGATCGCTTGAGCCTAGGAATTTCAGGCCAGCCTGGGCAACATGGAAAAACCCTGTCTGTAAAAACAATACAAAAACAGTTAGCTGGGTGTGGTGGCATGTGCCTGTAGTCCCAGCTACTGGGGAACCTGAGATAAAAGTATCAACTGAGCCCAGGAGGTTGAGACTGCAGTGAGCCGTGCTCATGCCAGCACACTCCAGTGTGGGTGACAGAGTAAGACCTTGTTTCAAAAAAAAAAATTTTTTTTCTCCCTATTGTAATTTTTAGTGTACTATTTCGACAGATTCGTATAACTGTTGCCTTTTCACAGCTTTAGGCATAGATGTTAGACCAGTAGTCCTTTCCCATAATATGTACTATTATATTTCAGACCATAAGCCCATTTTAATTGTTAATTTTTACTTAATATTTACTGTATTTGCTCTTTTCTAAATAGTAATTACTGTATTAAATAAGGTTTCTACATAATCAACATTTTGTTATAATGTTATTTCCAGGTTTTTGGGAATAATGCTTATTGATTGAATGATATGTGAGAACTCTCCTATAAATAGTTGAGTGAAACTGACATTTTAAACCGTGTCTTCTGTGCTCCATGTTTGACTCTTAATACTGTTCTTGTGCTCTGACCCCACTCCTGCCTGTCTCTTTGCTGGTCGTGATGTCCTCTGTCCTTTGCCTCTTAATGGTCTCAGTTTTCTCTTAATATGAGCAAGCGATGGAGGAATGGTGCTGCTGTTTCTTCCACCTTGGTCACAAGCTAACCTCTACATTTTTGTCTAAAGAAGTCACTTTTATGCACTAAGTGCTTTCTATTCCCATTCTGTTTCAGTAATGCCTTGATTGGTTGTGTCACCTGTGCAGTAGTTGAAAATGGATATGAGTATACAATTTCAGGACCTCCCTGCTTCCTTGTAGATCATTTGGCCGTATGTAAGTGATTTAACAGTCATGCAGTCAGAATTGTTAGAGTAAATAATTTCCATCTTTATTACTGTATCTTTGTGTTCACGAACACTTGCAGGAATATAATATTCTTCAGTTAAATTTAGAGAAGTATTAAAAAATTAGGCTAAATAAGTGACAAATTTAAAAAATCAGGCTAATTTATGTATTTGAAAACTTCCATTTTTGTAATAATGCTGAATAAATAGTTTCTTTTGAGTACTTTTTAATTTAAAATACCAACAATTGATAAAGTGTAAATTTATCTGAGGAACTAATTAATGTAGGTTTTTGTATGAATGCAGTCAGATATCAAATTACAATTCTATGTATATTTAAACTTAGTTACAACTTTTAAAAAATTTCTTAGCCAAAAAAAAAAAAAATTAGTGAGCAGGGTTTATTATTTATTTCTAGAAACACAACTAATGTAGCATGAGTAGAGAGTTTAAAAGGAATAGTAAACAGATTTCGTTACATGATAGATTATAAGGAAATGTCGGGTGCCAACACCTGATAAAATATTTAAAAATAGTATTGCCTTTAGTTATTAATATTTCTGTTACTTCATTTATCATATGCCTAATTGTCTGTTAGTTCAGGTTGATTTGAAATTACAAACATTGATGTTGAAACTTCATAGCCTTCGACCATCTTTTTTTTTTTTGTGGGTTTGTGTCAGCTAAATCATCACTTTCATTTGCTCATTTATAACTGTAATAAGTTAAAAAAAAAAGGTTTCAAAAGGATTATTATACTTTTTTAGATATTGTGCAGATTCCATTTTAGTAGCTCCAAAATAAGACATTAGAGTTGAAGTAGGGGACAACTGATATTATGCAGGAGTGCTGTCCTCACTTTCACCAGAAAATGTATTTAAATTGGAATTTCCAAATGTGAGAGAAATCTGAAAGGAATAAAACATGCTAGTCCTTAATGTTAGCCGTATGGTTGGTGTTAGCCAAAATGAAGTTCAGGCTGTGATGCTCTGTAGCCACTGTATGACCTACCCAAAGGCAATCAGAACACACTCCTTTCTTCCTTTTTTCTTTTCTTCTCTTCCCTTTTTTTTTTTTTAAACTAATTGGCCCATGTTTAGTTTATTGAATGTCATCTGGACTCAGTAAAAAGCAAGTGACCTGCATTGAATTAGTGTAATTGTAATACAAACAGAATATTGCATAGTTTTGGTCTTATACAGGAAAGGAGAAAGTTGGAAAGATTTTTCTGTTTGATAAATAGAAACCGAAGATACGGGGATCCAGGCCTGGTTCATACTTGATTTTACCTTTCATGTCTCTTTGTAAGATCAGTATTTGGACTTTTAGGCATTTTTCCTCTGTAAAAAAGTATTGGTTTTCATTTTGAAATTTACTATGAAAGAAGTCTGCTTTTTGGGGAAAAAAAAAAGAAAATCTTACAAATGATGTATATTAAGTCATGGATCTAATTCAATCATAAGAAAGTTAGCGTTGTTCAAAATGGAAGTACTTTATGCACTACTAGGATTGTCAGGAACTTGGCATGTTATTTTACCTTTATCGTGACCAATATTGCAAGGACATTTTAAAATGCCACTTCATTCGTTTTGGATAGTTCGCATTTATTACATTCGGTGTCAGGTAGGTAGTAGCTACATTTGCTAAGGGGGAGAAAAAAGCTGACAAATTTAAATTTCATTTTAAATAATATGTCTTAAATTTTAACTATGTGACTTTGGTCTTAGAAAATTACTTAATTTGATTTTGAAAGTGTCATTTTGAAATAGAATTATTTGACACCCTGAAATTCATATTCTGTGTAACTTACACTCTTGTAAGAGGACACTGAAGGTAAAGTACAATAACTATTAACAGGTTAGATCTTCCTATTATAATCCTGGAGTACCTTGTACTTTTTGTCTTTACCACATATTTATTGAAATATTTCTGTGATTTTTAATTTAGTATTTGTCTTCTTCACTTGATTCCATGTCTCAGGATAGCAGGTACTACTAGGTCTTCCCTTGTTTTTTTAACCTGATAGTCTTTAATGCCTAACAACCTGCCTGGCATATAATAGGCAGTCGGTAAATGTCAGTTAAATAAGTATAAAAATGAATAAGGAAATTATTTACATTAGTACTTAGATAGATCTGGTATCTAAATAGTATCCAAGTATTGAACAATCTATTATTGCTTATATAGTATAATTACAGTGGTAGAATCCTAGCTTTTCTACTTGCTAGTTGTGTTACCTTGCCCAATTTAACTTCTCCATGTCTCACTTTTTTCTCATGTATTCAGTGAGAATAATTATAATCTTTATCCTGAGAAGTTGTTATAAGGATTAAATGAGGTAATTCATGTTTCGTTGGGGAATACTTTACAGAAGTTAATTGATATTATTATCATTGTTGTTCTGCTTTTTACTATTTTAGAGGTGTTTTGGAATCACAGAAGGAATGTATGGCTTTATTAGGAATGGTTGTATTAGGGAAAGCATAACAAATAGGTAATATACAAAAAGCATATTGAAAGATGAGTAATTAGATAATGCCTCATGGCCAAAGGTAAGCCATGCTGAGAACAAGTTATACTTTATTTTGTAAGTAATGGGGGAGAGATTTGCATTTGAAGTAGGAGGTTCAGCAATCTGCATTTGAACTAGCCGACCAAGAAATTCTGCTGCCTGGTAAAACGTAAGAACCATTGTTACATGTACATATTTATATAGATGAGAGCTATTGTTATATGTACATATTTATACAGATTAAAATGTACAGATGTTTTAAATAATATTACTTTTAATTCTGTATTTTTTTTTACTTTATAATGTTGTCTAGCAAGTTTCTGATCAGTAAACTCAATTTTCTTCTACATCTGTTGTTAAATTAGAAATATTTCCTGCTAGAAAATAGTTATCCTCAGATTAAGTTAGTAACCAAAAGCATTCCTTATCCACCTGTAAAGAAGTAGCATAACTTGATGGTTAAGATTATGGGCTTTGGAGGTAGACTATCTGGGTTACATTTTCAACTCTATTCTATATTTGCTGAGTATTTGAGGGCAAGTTATTTAACCTTCCTATGCCTCAGTTTTTTCTTATATGAAATGGAGAAATACTTCTTCATAGGGTTTTGGTGAGGGTTAAAATAAATAATTTTTGTAAAACTACTTAGTACGTTATGTTGTACACAGTAAGTGCTATATAGAGAAAATGTAATAGTAACAGCAATAATTATTACTACATATGCTAACATGAATGTGTCAAAAGTTACATAATTAAAGAATTTAACAATAGTGCTGAGATAGCCTAAGCACAGCATGTTTATTTCTTAAAAATGTCCTAGTTAAATGGCCATATACATGTGCCTGAAGTTTGCGGCCTCATTTTACCCTTTTCTGGCTGTAGTATTATAGAAGGGTATGCCTCTTCCTTCTTGTTTTTTTTTTGTTTGTTTTTTGTTTTTTGTTTTTCCTACTCATCACTTGTTTCCTCTCTGCTATGGAACTTTACAGGCTCATGTGCTCTTTGACTTAAAAGACCAACAATTCTCCTTTGGGCTCATACTTTTCTCTACTGCTGTCTTATACCTTTCTTTCACAGCCACATATAAAAAGACTAATGGATACTTGCTGCTTTCCTTTGCCCAGTTGCCTCTCATTTACCCCTGAACAGACTTTGGCTGTGTCTTCCCTACCACTCTACAGAAATTACTGACACCTTTACTCCTATTTGGCATTGGTAATCATTCTCTCTTCCTTAAATCTCTTACCTTTTTTGATTTCTAGGATATCACCATTCCTTGGCTTTCCTCTAGCTTTTATCTCTGTCTTGAGTTCTAAACTTATTTCTAATAATCTGCTTATATAATTTTCTTTTCTGCACTATTTTGAGATAATTCAAATCCAATATCTCTAAGTTGTTTTCACTATTTTTTCGTCAGACTTGTTTCTCCCTTTATATTTGAACCAACTATATAATTGAAGCAACTGGTTTGATAGTGGTGCCATTAACCAAGGGTATCCTTCCTCTGTCCAGTCTTCCACCTTTTTAATTTTATTTTGAGACAGGGTCTCACCTCTATCACCCAGGTTGGAGTGCAGTAGCATGATCTCCGCTCACTGCAACCTCCGTTTCCTAGGTTCAGGTGATCCTCGCACCTCAGCCTCCTGTATAGCTAGGACTACAGGCATGTATAACCCTCACCGCCTTGGTTAATTTTTTTTTTTCTTTAAGAGAAAGGGTTTCACCATGTTGCCAAGTCTGGTCTCAAACTCCTGGACTCAAGTGAACTGCCTGCCTTGGCCTCCCCAAAGTGCCGGCATTACAGGTGTGAGCCACTGAGCCTGGTCCCATCTTCCACCTGTAATCAGTCACCAGGTCCTGTTGATGTTTCCTTCCCTCCTTCCTGTCCAGCTCCACTACCACTGAGCTGATTCAAGTTTTCATTATTCACCAGTTCCCAACTCTATAACTTTCTTAATAATATCCCCTTCTCTCAAATAACATCCCCTTCTTTTCATCTACCTTTTTATTTTTCCTTCCAGTTTTTTTTTTTTTAATATTCCACATGACCAAATCATTTATTTGGAATAAAAACTAAAGGAACATTTGACATTTGTGAATGTATGTTTATTCTCAAACTTCTAGCTAGTTGTACAGCTATCCCTTGACAACTTACTAGATTCATCTTACTTTATTTCTTCAGGCCTGGGGTTTTTCAATGACTTCAAATTGGGGATCTTCAAATTTGAAGTTAGGGAATGTATTCATGTCTGCTTTACCATACACTTGCTTGAGCTTAAAAAGCTGCCTCTCCAGCTCTTGCTGGTACTCTGGATTGGTAGTACTCTGAATCAGTATCAGCAGATCCTCCAGATGTCTGTCACTTAGATTTGTATTGTCTAACCTTGTTCATGAAGAGTTTCTGTAAAGATCAAGTTCCTTATTAAACACCATTGCTGTAACACCAATGTTCCTCCACAAATGGACTGAGACTGCTGACCGAAAGACACAGGAGAACCTGAAGAGCCTCTGAAGAATCGTGTTGATTCTGTTACTTGCACTCAGTCCCGAGCTGCCAAAGTCACCACTGCCGCCACCATTCTACCTTCTTCTGGATCAGTACTAACTGATCTAATAATCTTCCGTCTCAGTCTCCTTTCCGAAGTAACCTTCATGATACTGCTAGATTGATCATTCTAAAATGAAACACAGCTCATATTACTCCCTTACTTAAGATCCTCCCCATTAACAGCCAAATTCTTAAGGATGTCTTATAAGGCCTTGGGCTCTGTGTACATCTTTATTTATGTGATACTTCCTTAGCTTTAGCCATACGATCATTTGTAGGTAGCATTAGATTTACCTCTGCCCTCTTCTCAGTGTTACTTGCCTGTATTTTCTCCCATCTTTCTTGTACACATCCTGTTTTGGGAACTTTTCTTCTGGGCTTCCTTTGCATCCCGTGTACAACAAGATCATAGAAGTTATCATTTTCTATTATAGTTTGTGTGATTTCTCTTTCACATCATGAATTTATTGATAGCAGCATGTGCAATTTTTATTTTGTGTCTTTAGTATCTAATACTATGCTTTATGATATACTAATTATTAAATAAATGATTAATACATTTATATACAAATTTGGAGTACATAATTTTCATTTGTATTTTTTAATAACTGAGAAGGTTGAAGTGGCCAGGTCTATATTGAAAAAACCTTGAAGGAAAGAATATTATCTCTCTCTTATCAGTGAACAGCTTGAATGCTACCATGTGTTCAGCCCTGGGTGAGGCACTACATGAATGAAATCAAAATATGAGGGAAGGACTGGTGTTATAAATTGCTTTTTCTTTGACAAAATGTTCTTTAAAATAATTCATTTTATACTCATAATTTGTATTTTTTTTTAGTACAGTGTAGTTTTAGGGAAACAAAACAAATCATTTAGGTTAACATCTAAAATGTTAATTTTGAACTTTACTGACTATAGTATGGCACTTGTCCAATAGAATCTGTTAAAAATTTTCTTCTAGGTCAGATCTAAGTTGAGAAGAATGCGGTAACTTTAATGTGAACCCAGACTGTAGTGCAGTCTTTCTCTCCAGTGAGTTGCCAAATTCACAATTCCATTTGTATCTGGAATTGGGGAAGCTGAGTATAATATGGATGTTTGCCAAGTTAGCAAATCTTGGCAACATAGTCTTATTCTCTGTGCTTAATTATGTAGTTTTATTATAAAGTTTTTCACATGTTCATTTGTAGGTGTTATTCTCTTGAAGTGAGTTCACATGGTTGCCAATCTCTCATTTATACTTTACTCTTTTTGTAGTTAATCATTTACTGTCAAGTCTTCCATCTTTCTTAGAAGGCTACATTTTAATTTTTACATGTTACCACTAGTGATTCAGTTTTGTCTCTTTGCTAGATTTATGGATTTTTAAGCAGTACTAATGTAAATCCCTCAGAAAGCCTGAGTTCTTGGTATATTAATTTATTTCACATTTATTGAGTGCCTGCTCAGACACTGTTTTAGGCACTCATTGATATATAGCAGTGAATGAAACAAAGCTCTAGTCTCTTAGGTGCCCATTTGTAGTTTGGAAAGACAATAAATTACACACACGAAGAAACCAGATGCAGTGACCCAGGCCTGTAATCCCAACACTTTGGGAGGCTGAGGCAGGCAGACCATGTGAGGTCAGGAGTTTGAGACCAGCCTGGCCAATAGTGAAACCCTGTCTCTACTAAAAATACAAAAATTAGCCAGGCATGGTGTTGCGCACCTGTAGTCCCAGCTACTTGGGAGGCTGAGGCAGGAGAATCGCTTGAACCTGGGAGGCCGAGGTTGCAGTGAGCTGAGATCGTACCATTGTCCTCCAGCCTGGGCAACAGAGTGAGACTCCATTTCAACAAACAAAAGAAAACAAAAAACAGAACTGTAACATATCAGGTGCTGATAACTGCTATGAAGAAAAAGCAGGATAAGAGGGATACAGAATGACAGATATGTCTGTAATATTACATATAGGATGGTCAAGAAAGGCCTGTCTGTCTAATAAGGTGATTTATAGTAGAGATGTGAAGGAGCTAAGTAAATGAGCCATGCAGATTTCTGGGGAAAGAATCTTCTAGTCAGAGGAAACTGATGTGAGAGTGTGTTTGATGTTTTAGAAACAGTAAGGAGGTTTAAGTGGCTGGAGCTGGGTAAGATGGTAAGAGAAGTAGGAGATGAGATCAGAGGGATGGAAGGGGACCAGATCACTTAAAGCCTTCATATGTCATGGCAGGACCTTTAACTTTTGCTCTGAGTGAAACAGGAAACCATTGCAAGTTTTCGAGCAGAGGAGTGGTATGGTCTGATGTGTGATTTAAAGGGCTCGTTCTTCACTGAGAAGAAGTCATAGCAGGATAAGAATGGCAGCTAGGTGAATAGTGAGGAGGTTACTTCTTCAGTAGTCCAGGTAAGAGATGATGGTGGCTTGGACTAGGGTAGTCAAGGTAAAGGTGTTGAGATGTGGCCAGATTCTGGATATCTGTATTTTCTGATTGCCTAAATGTGAAATGTAAATGAAAGTCAAGGATTTTTGGCCTACGTTTTTGGCCCAGATATCTGGATAATGAAGATAAGAAATGATGTTAAACATATTTATAGTCAGTGTATTGTAATTAAAAAAATATATATATATTTACTATGTGTCAGCTTTATCTCTTAAAACATTCTGCTTTAGTGGCTGGGCGACATGGCTTATGCCTGTAATCCCAACACTTTGGGAGGCAAGGCGGGCCAGTCACGAAGTGAAGAGATCGAGACCATCCCGGCTAACATGGTGAAGCCCTGTCTTTACTAAAAATACAAAAAAATTAGCTGGGCATGGTGGCACACACTTGTAGTCCCAGCTACTTGGGAAGCCGAGGGAGGAGAATCTCTTGAACCTGGGAGGTGGAGGTTGCAATGAGCCAAACGAAATTGCACCACTGCACTCCAGCCTGGGCAACAGAGTGAGACTCTCTGTCTCAAAAACAAAACAAAACAAAAATTCTGCTTTAGCATCTCTCATTAACTAGAAAATCTCATCTTCATGCTGTTTCTTTCTTATTTATTTGTTTTTATTTTTGTGAGACAGTTTTTCTCTGTCACCCAGGCTTGAGTACAGTGGTGCCGAGATAGCTCACTGTAGCCCCAACATCCCAGGGTTAAGCAGTTCTCCCATCTTGGCCTCCCAAGTAGCTACAACTACAGGCATGTGCCACCACACCTGCTATTTTTAAAAAATTTTTGTGGAGATGGCGTCTCATTGTGTTACCCAGGCTGGTCTTCAGCTGGGCTCAAGTAGTCCTCCCTGCTTTAGCCTCCCAAAGTGCTGGGATGACAGGCATGAGCCACCATGCCTGGGTGTTTCTTAATATCTCACATTTTATTCTCTCAGTACATGCTGTTTGTTTGGTGCTTGGTTCTGAACTCTTTTTAAAATGTGGTTTCTATTCTTATTCAAATATGGTGAAACAAACAGGTCAGGAGACAACTGCCATTGAAAAGACTGATACAGTTTCTAAGTGGAGAGGGCGTGGCACACCACACGGGGCTATGCTAGAACAGTGCTCATAGGAAAGCACCAGGGTTGGTTAGGAGGCAGAAATAGCTAGGGAAATCATGGGAAAGAGCCTTTATCATGATTTTAGTGAGAAGGAACAGGTGAGGCAGGTTAAGGAGACTTAGAATTGGCTGCTTTTAATAATTTCATTATACTCATGTGTAAGAGCAGCCCCCAAGTTTTTTGATACGTGGCCCTGTAATAATTATTAGAACAGGGGACTATCCTAATAGTCCCAGAATGTAAGAGTTCTGTGAGAGCTGAAGTAGCTAGCCTTGGGAAGGGCAGTCTTTCCTGGATCAGCATGGTTTCCCTCAAGAGTACAGAAAATAAAGTGAAAATGGTTTCTGTATGTCCAAGTTGCTTGGCTTCTGTCTTTTTAATACTACCATCCTAGTTTATGCCTTCCATTGGTCTGGTCAGGAAAATTACAGTAGGACCTTCCTTTCCATCTTTTGTTCTTATCTTTATGTTTCCCGTCTAGCGTTTATTTTTATGTCAGTTGCCACAAAGGAGAGTCTTGATTGTATCACTTTACCTGTATCCCTCTAGATTGGTAAACTTTTGACCGTGTTCTAAAGTAGTGCTTTAGGGTTCCCCGTATTTGATTTGAAGTTCACTTGATTGAACTAATGTGTGTGACAGGAAGAAAGGTGGGTATGTGGGGTCTCCAGTTTTTTTCATGCCCCTTTCAATTATTGTGGGTTTAAAAAAGGATTCTATCCTAGGGTTCTGTGTATGAGTTTATTTGGAAAATAGATTTCACTGCTCAAAAGTTGGTAAACAACTCTTGTAAATGACTGTCAAGGTTCCTTATTATACCGTGATTATTTTATTTTTTTCTTCTGTGTTTAGGGTGATGGGCCCATTACCTGAGCCTATCATACTAAAGGGATTAGTCTAATTTTGTGTATGAAGTACGTGAATCTTTTCTAAGTCAAATAATATAGCCAAAGTCACAAAACTATTATTGGAGGAAAAGGGAATTGGTATAATCTGTGTCTAAAAATCCATCAAGTTACACTAAAAAACTATCACTATACAAATTCCTCACTTGGCCTTGACTCTTGCTGTCCCATCCAGGTTTCCAGCCTTCTGTCAACATCCCCCTGTGTAGATATCCCCCTATGTAGACATCCCCCTATGTAGATTTTTCCTGCCAAGCAAGATGATTTAACATTTTCCAAACCTGTCGCCTTGGTCTCTTTTATTCCTTTACTTTCTTTATTGCCTTCCATTTATAGGCACATTCCCCCTTTTTTTGGAGGAGGTAGGGGAGTAGAGACAGAATCTTCCTTTATTGCCTGGGCTAAAGTGCAGTTGTATGATCATAGCTCACAGCTAACTTGAACTCCTGGCCTCAAGCTATTCTTCTTCCCCAGCCTCCTGAGTAACTGGGAGCATAGGCACATACCACCAGGACTAGCTAATTTTAAAATTTTTTACTTTTGTAGAGATAGGGTTGTGCTGTTTTGCCCAGGCTAGTTTCTAACCGTTGGCCTCAAGTGATCCTCCCATCTCTGCCTCCCAAAGTGCTGGGATTACAAGTGTGAGCCACCATGCCTGCCTGTGTATTCCTTTAACTTAGCAAGTGTTTACTAAACATCTGGTTTGTATTGGGCAGTCTGCTGGACTCTTGAATGTAGGAATAAATAAAATTTGTTGTGCTTCAGGGAACCCCCAGGGTAAGAAAACCAAGTCTAGTATGAGTAATCTACAGAATCCTTCAAGAGGACCTTCATATCGGATGTGTCTAATAACATTGTGTGGCCAGACCAAGGGTTGGGAACAATGGTAGGAGATGAGCCTGGAAAATTGAAAAGAGAGGAAGGAGGCCATGAGCCAAGGATTGTGGATAGCTTGTATAAACTGGAAAAGTCAGGAGCAAGTTCTGTCTTAGAATTTCCAGAAATTCTAATTCTGTCAGCAGTAGGTATCTTTAGTTTTATGCAGAGTTGTTGCATTACTCTGCATTTTAAACAGATATAAAACAGGTATTGAAAGAGAAACTAGAGACAGGAGACTTAGTTACATGTTCATTGTAGTATTCTACTGAGCTGTTTGCTTTGTACCTGAATATTTGTAGTATCAAATTATCTTATATGTTTTCTCATTTAATGCTAAAACAACGTAGTGTGCTGGGACAATTGGATGTCCACATGTACAAGAATGAAATTAGACTCCTACCTCATACCACATCAAAATGTTAATTCAAAATGCACCAAACACCTAAATTTAACAGCTAAATTTATCAAATTTTTAGTAGGAAACATAGATGTAAATATTAGGCTTTGATGTGTATGTGTTAGCCTGTTTTTGCATTGCTATAAAGAGATACCTGAAGCTGGGTAATTTAAAAAGAAAAGAGGTGTAATTGGCCCACAGTTCTGCAGGTCATACAAGCATGGTCCATCATCTGCTTGGCTTCTGGTGAGGCCTCTGGAAGCTTTTACTTGTGGATGAAGGGAGTGGGGGTATCAGCATGTCACCTGGTGATAGCAGGAGCAAGAGAGATGGGAGTCGTCTCAGGCTTTCTTAAATAACCAGATTTTTTGTTTTAAACTCTCTCTGTCACGTGGGCTGGAGTACAGTGGCACGATCTTGGCTCACTGCAATCTCCGTCTCCTGGGTTTAAGCAGTTTTCCTGCCTTGGCCTCCCAAGTAGCTGGGATTACGGCACATGCCACCATGCCTGGCTAATTTTTATATTTTTAGTAGAGACTGGGCCTCACCATGTTGACCAGGCTGCTCTTGAACTTCTGACCTCAAGTGATCCACCTGTCTCATCCTCCCAAAGTACTGGGGTTATAGGCATTGCCACTGCGCCTGGGTAATTTTTGTATTTTTAGTAGAGATGGGGTTTTGCCATGTTGGCCAAGCTGGTCTCAAACTCCTGAGCTCAAGTGATCTGCCGGCCTCGGCCTTTCAAAGTGCTGGGATCATAGGCATGAGCCACTGCGCCCAGCCAATGATGACTTTTAAGACTTGAGTCCAAGCCACATAGCTATTAGAGGTGGCATGGAATGTTTTTCCAGGTATAAAGTGGGGACAGAATTTTTTTTCTCTCTACATTCTGTACTCTTAAATTGTTTTATTCAATGAACTATCTTTGGTATGTGAAGCATTGCACCTGGAACTGAGGATACAAAAGGCAGCATGGAGCTAGAATCACTTACCAAAATTCTGAAGTTTGTAGTTTGGGAGGCTGCTGGATTGGTGATTCAAGAGGGAGTGACTCCAAGAGGATTGGTGCGATCAAGAAAATTTCTTATTTTCCCATGCAGGCTTGCATGTAGTCTTTCTTTGTTCCTAGTTGTTGTTTGAAAGAATACCTTATCCTCATTGTCTCTACTTTATTAAAATACATATACTTTCTTTTAAACTTTTAAAAAATTGTTTCTTCATATTTGCCAGAGATCACTTATTATCAAATCTGATGGTTTCATCTCAGTCCCCTTCTTACCCCTGACCTCCTAAAGCAGGGCCTTTTTTTCTGTAAAGGGCCACATAATAAATATTTTAGTCTTTACAAGTCATATGGTCTCTGTTGCAGTCGTTCAGCTCTTCCATTATAAGGTGAAAGCAGCCATATAAACAACACATAAATGAATGAGCGTGGCTGTGTTCCCATAAAACTTTATTTGCTAAAACCGGCAGCTGGTTAGATTTGGCATGTAGGCTGAAGTTTTCCTGATCCCTGCTCTGAAACATGTGATTGTATTTCTCTCTTTTTTGGGAAGGGAGGGAAGAGTGTTTCTTTCCTTCAGTGATACTTTTCCCCTTTTTCTCATTTATTGGCACCTTTTCCTGTATAGTCACTTTTTCATGTGGTTCTATCTATGGCTATTTTCTTGCTTTTATACTAAGGCTTCTGTTAAGGCTTTTAGGCTGCAGATCCTCTTTCTCCACTGCTAACAGGAAATAACTAAGGTGGAGAGTTCACTCCTGCTGCTGCCTTTATGGCTGCCTCCTCTTTCCCCACCTTTTATCATGGGGGGCGTCTAGGGGGAGGGGTGAGGGGCAGCTGCTGTGATAAAGGAAAGAGAAAAAGAGAGTCATTACCATGACCTGGTAGATGGGTCTGAACCACTGTTTTCAGGGTTATAGTTGGGTAGATTGCTTCCTCATGTTTGCTTTCATAAGTCCCCCACTTCAGCATCCTGTGCAGGCCTGTACTCCTAAAAAGAACCCTTAAGCATAGCATTCTGAGCTTCTGTGATGTTTTTTCTTTGTTGACAAACACTTCTTTTTTTTCCCTCACAACTTTAAAATAGGGAAAAAAAATTTCCTTGCCCCAAATTATCCCTTTTCCATTCTGCTTGAAATTTTGCCAAATAGATTCATTTCAGTTTATAAGCCAAACACACTTGGGAGGTTTAAGCATAGATAAGAGAGTTAAGGTTCATCCTGGCATCATTATGGAAAGGCTTAATCAGTTTGCCTTTTCTCTCCTTGAACTGAGATACACTCAACAATCGAAGTTTTAATAGGTGGGAGGGAGGGAAGAAAGGTCAGAGAGAAACATGGCACTTTGGGCTTTTTCTGGGAGCATAGCTAGCAGTGACAGCTGGGGTTTTGGGACTTGTAGAGGTGGGGCTGGGAGAGGGAAAAGGGAAGTGGTAGGATGCACAAGACAAATGACAGTTTTGAAAATGTGCCTGATCTTTGCCCCTCTTTGCTGCTTTTCTTGATTTTTACTGTGGTGAGGGGTGTGTGTGTGTGTGTGTGTGTGTGTGTGTGTGTGTGTTGTGGGAGAGACGGTACAAAAGGAAGTTCAATGAAGGAGAAACCAGAGGTAATTTGTCAGGAATCCTTGAATAGCAGTACGGCCCAGACAGTTTAAACATCTTCTTTCAAGACACACTGCTAGCTAATGACAAAGCTAAGATCATTTAAACTCGTCAACTCAAGTGATCCTCCCACCTCAGCCTCTCAAGCAGCTGGGACTACAGGTACACACTATCATGCCAAGCTAATTTTTTGATTATTTGTAGAGACTGAGTCTTGCTGTGTTGCCCAGTCTGTTCTTGAACTCCTGGTTTCAAGCAGTCCTCCCCACTCAGCTTCCCAAATGGCTGAGATTATAGGCATGAGCCACTGTGCCCAGCCCAGATCTTCATATGCTTGTGTATTCATAGTGCTCATGGTTTCTGGTTGTACCTAATGAGAGGAATAGGAAAATGTACATCTAGTCTGTCTTCCTAGAAGCAGAAGTTACACACAGTTTTTAAACAGCAATGATTTTCTAATTTATGGAATTTTATATGAAAAATAAAATATGATATACATATATAAATATGTAAATGTCTATTATATATACATTTATATATATTTTATATACTGTATATGTATTTATGTATTTAGCAAGGGAAACAGCTTGATTGTTGTTGCCTAGAGTTGACCCTTGAATTAGTTTTCGTAGTTTTCTCCCATTTTTCCCTTTATGAACTCTCAGTCTCTAAAAATGGTAAGTTTTTATTCCCCAAACTTGTGCTAAATTTAGTGGGAGTTTGGATCCATACTGTTTGATTCATACAGTGATTTTTGACTCTCGATACACCTTAAACTCATATAGGAAATTTTTTTAAAAAACAACCAACGTATGCCTAGACAACACCAGATTCTTTGGGCCAGGTCTAGGGAATAAGAAATTTTAGAATTCTTCCCAGGTGATTCTAATATGTAGCCATTGTAAAGAACCACTGGCATAGGGTTTGGAATTGGGTGGCTGCTTGTGAATCATAAGGCTGTCTTAAAGAAATATGGAGTTAGAAACTAATACATGAATTTAAAAAATCATTTTAATTAACTTGTGGTAGAATCTGATGATTTATTTATTTATCTGGCAGTCGTATTTGGCCAAGGCTGTAGATTAAGCCTTCTTTTCCCTAGGCAAGAAAATGAGGGACCGTGTTGACAGATTTCTTTTCTTTCTAAAACTTAACTATTTACTCTTAAGTTTCACACTAAATTTCCAAGATCTCCTTTTTTTCTGTTTGTGGACTTTGATATGTATATATGTCTGTGTGTCTTTTTTTATTATAAACTTTTCATACTTTCATTTGTTTCTTTTTTGTTCTTATATTTTTTGTTATTAATTTTGATTTCCTTCATCCTAATTTACATTGACTTCTATTATAGATTTTTGTGAGATTGATTTGTACTGGACATTATACTGTTTTTGGACCAGAGCCTCATTTATTGCATCATATTCTTGCTATCTTAGGACTAGTTTATTGTTTTATCATAATTTAGTCATAGGAGCTCTGTGCTGACCTCTGCTTGTTTAGCTTTAACATAGTTCTTTGTATCAACTTGAGTTTATAGGCCTTTGTGTAAACATCTGCTTACATTTTGTAGTTTCTCTTAGATATGACTGGAGGTTGAGTGATGTGTTCTTTATAATGAGTATTTTTATATTTTGCTGTGTTTTGATTACTTGATTAACATTCACAGATTCTATAACAACTTAGTCTTTGCACTTTTGTTGTAAAATATGACATATTTTTTTAACTTTAAGCAGGATGATTTTATGTTAAATGATAATTTTAAGGATAGTATGCCAATTATAGGCACTAGGCCTGGGTAACTGGAGCCTTTGCCCAAAATTTATGCTTTAGAGGGCTCCCATTCAGGTCCTGCATGGGCCATGCTACATCCCTGTGCTAGAGGTCATAACTTTCCCTCATAGATCGTGCTCTGCCTACCCAGGATCCCAGGATTCCCCGTTTAAATGGTCCTGACCTTATGCAGGCATCTTCCCTGCCTTTCCTCATTAGGACAGACTGTACCAGGCTAGTGGTAGATAAGACACAGCTATTCAAGTGTGGCATATGGTGGCAGGGAGATTGGGATGGAGCTATGACATGTGTGCTGCACTGTTTTAGGAGTCAAAGGTGGGAATATAAAGTATTAAGCCATCAACCTTGGGTCTGCTTTCTTGCTGTGGGCCCTGCAGATAGTAACAGTGAGCCTGATAGTAGGTATGGATGCTATTGATTTACTTTGGATTGACTTCAATTATTGTTGCACTTTGGTAAAATGAAACTAGGAAATATTGCATATAATATTCTGATCTTTTAATAGTACTTCATGGTCTTGAACTTCTTGTCCTAGGAACTTTTTACCAGATGATATAAAAGCTGCTAATGACTAGTATTAATTTATTTCCCTTATCCTATGATCAAATTATAGTAAGTTACATTTCATGAATCTTTTGTTCATTATTTCCTTTTTTCCTACTTTGCAATCGTATGTTTTTTCTGTTTTGAAACACTTTGATACATTCCGGATAGTTCCTTTGGATGGGGTATTGGTTCTTCTTTCTGGCTTTTAAAGCTCTGATTCATTTGCTATTTTATTCCTAAGATATTATGAAGGTTTTCTAACAGATTTTAATTTTATCATGCTTCTGAAGTTGTTTTGATAATACATGTACTTAGTTTATCTAACTAAGCGTTATTGTCAGTTATTTCTGACATTTGCCTTCCCTTAAGTTTTCTGATACATGCAAGGCAATTAGTTAATCGGTTTTCTTTTTCAATCTGTTTTATTGATGTTTTTCTACTCAGTCTTATTTTCCTGAAACATTTAGTAGTTCCAGTATTTTTACACAGTCTTACCTTTCATTTTGTACTTTTATAATATGTAAATGTTTATGATCTATTATTTGTTGCTATAGCTAATGCAGTATAAAGTATACATTGCACCATATTTCAGATGAGATACTTTATTTAAATAGCTGAGATAAAAGTTTCATGGCTTAAGTGGCATCCAAACCATACTCCTTTTTTTGAGTAGTTATTATGCTGTTAAAATGCCTAGTATTATTCTAAAATTAAACATTAAAAGGCCTTATCTCCAAACTTATTTAACATTTAAAATATTATTTTATTCACTATTCTTAGAAAAGTTTCACTCTAATTTCATTATTCTGAGATACATAACTTAATATGCTTTGTTATTGGTAGAGCCCTCTTCTTTGTCAGGATAGAAATTTAGGTAGTCAGTGATGGAATATGAGCATAATGCTTGCAGAAGGGTTGTGTGTTTTCTAAGGAAGATTAGTTGGCTACCTAGACAGCATCACAGAGAGCAGCATTTATTATTCAACATTGGTCCACCAATATAATAAATATGGATCTGTCTCTTAGCATGGACTTAAATTTACTAAGTTCACTGGTATACAAATCGAAATTCCAACTTATTGCTTTAAAAATAGGTATTTAACCCTCAAGCAAGCAGGCGTTCATCACCATATTCTCATCTGGAGTCAGTTTTACATAGGAATCCAAATTTTGATTAGAAGCCTACCAGGTGAAATTGGTTACTGGAATAAGGTGAATGGTTGGACGATCTTATTGATTACTCTTCAAGCTATACTCATCCGTGTTTAGCACATGAATTTGTCTATTGCAAGGGCTAGGTATGTTTTTTAATGGTCCAGTGTATCCTCTTCTTGTTGCCCAGGCTGGATTTGGATTGCAGTGGCGAGATCCCAGCTCACCACAACCTCCACCTCCCGGGTTCAAGTAATTCTCCTTCATCAACCTCCCGAGTACCTGGGATTACAGGCATTCGCCACCATGCTGGGCTAATTTTGTATTTTTAGTAGAGACGGGGTTTTCCATGTTTGTCAGACTGGTCTTGAATTCCCGATCTCAGGTGATCTGCCCACCTTGGCCTCCTGAAGTGCTGGGATTACAGGTGTATGCCACTGTGCCTGGCCCTTTTCCCTTTTTTTTTTTTTTTTTTTTTTGAAGTTTGGAGTGAGTGTTTTGCAATTCAAGCCAGCAATTCAAGGTAAACTAGAAGGTGGAGACCACATCCTGATGGCACTACAGCACTATCATTCTAGCCTGATTCTGCCCTTTTATGGTGATAACAACTTCTTCCTCTCTTACTTCCTCCCTCTCTTTCTCTCTTCCCCTGCCCCACAACTATCTGTTTTATTAGTTTTCTATTTCTGTTGTAGTAAGTTATAACAAACATAGTGGCTTATACAATTTAAGTTTATTATCTTATAGCTCTTTAGGTTAGAAGTATGATATTGTTTGACTTCTGTCCCCACCTAAATCTCATGTCAAATTGTAATCCACAGTGTTAGAGGTGTGGCCTGATGGGAGGGATTGAATCATGGGCATGCAATTCTCATGAATGGTTTAATACCATCCCCTTGGTGCTGTTCTCGTTATAGTGAGTTATCATAAGAGCTGTTTGTTTTAAAAGTGTATAGCACCTTCCCCCTTTCTCTTTTCTTCCTCCTCTGGATGTGGAAGATATGTTTGTGGCTGGGCACAGTGGCTCAGTCCTATAATTCCAGCACTTTGGGAGGTTGACGGGGGCAGATCACCTGAGGTCAGGAGTTTGAGATCAGCCTGGCTAACATGGCAAAACCCTGTCTCTGCTAAAAATACAAAAATTAGCTGGGTGTGGTGGTGGGTGCCTGTAATCCCAGCTACTCAGAAGGCTGAGGCAGGAGAATTGCTTGAGCCCAGGAGGCAGAGGTTGCAGTGAGCCGAGATCACACCACTGCATGCCAGCCTGGGCAACAAGAGTGAAACTCTATCTTTAAAAAAAAAATGTGTTTGCTTCCCCTTCACCTTCCACCATGACTGTAAGTTTCCTGAGGTTTCCCCAGAACAGAAGCTGCTTCCTGTACAGCCAGCAGAACCGTGAGCCAATTAAAACTTCTTTCTTTATAAATTACCCAGTCTCAGATATTTCTTTATAGCAATGTAAGAATAGACCAATACAGAAAACCAGTGCCAAGGAGTGGGACTTTGCTATAAAGATACCTGAAAATGTGGAAGCAGCTTTGGAAGTGGGTAACAGGCAGAGGCTGAAAGAGTCTGGAGGGCTTCTAAGAAGACAAGAAGATGAGGGAACGTTTGGAACTTCCCAGAAACTTGTTAAATTGTGACCAAAATATTGATAGTGATATGGACAATGAAATCCAGGCTGATGAGGTCTCAGATGGAGATGAGGAACTGGAGCAAAGGTCACTTTTTTTATGCATTAGCAAAGAACCTAGTGACATTGTGCCCCTGCCCTGGGTATCTGTGGATCTTTGAACTTGAGACTGATTATTTAGAATATCTGGCAGAAGAAATTTCTAAGCAGCGAAGTGTTCAAGAGGTCACCTGGCTGCATGTAACAACCTATGCCCATATGCATGAGGAAAGAAATGATGTAAAACTTGAACTTACATTTAAAGGGGAAGCAGAACATAAAAGTTTGAAAAATTTGCAGCCCAGCCATGTGGTAGAAAAGAAGAGCTCATTTTCATGGGAGTAATTCAAGCCAGCTGCAGATATTTTCATAACTAAAAGGAAGGCAACAGTTGAGACTTGGAAACCCCAGCCTAGATTTCAGAGGAGATACGGAAAAGCCTCAATGTCCAGGCAAAAGCCTGCTACAGGGCTGGAGCTTTCATGGGGAACCTCTACTAGGACAATGCAGAGGGGACATACGGGGTTAGAGTCTTCACTGGAGTACTGCTTGGTGGAGCTGTTAGAAGAGGGCCACCATCCTCCAGATCCCAGAATGATAGAGCTGCCAACAGCATGCACCATGCATCTGGAAAAGCCCATAGCCACCCAACACCAGCCCATGAGAGCAGTCTTGGGGGCTGAACCTTGCAGGGCCACGGGGATGGAGTTGCAGAAGAATTTGGGAGCCCACACCTTGTGTCATTGTGACTTGGATGTGGGACATGGAGTAAAAGGAGATTATATTGGAGCTTTCCAAAATACAAAGTCTAACACAGATCTCACTAGGCTACATCTGAAGTAGTGGCAGGGCTGCTTTTTTATCATGGAGTGTCTCAGGGAGAATTTATTTCCTTGCTTTTTCAAGCTTTTAATGGGTGCCCACATTCTTTGACTCATGGCCCTTTTCCTTTATCTTGAAAGCAGCATGCAGACTGCTTCAAAGCAGACCATTTCTCCTCGCTCACATCTCCCTGACTCTCCTGCCTCCCTCTTCTATTTTTTAGTACCCTTCTGATTACATTTGGCCTAGCTAGATAATTTAGGATAATCTCTCCACTCAATACCTTTAACTTAATCTTACCTTCAAAATCCTTTTTGCCATGTAAAGTAACATATGCACAAGTCTAGGGATTAGAATGTGGACATCTTGGTGGTGGTGGGAGGGTGACGTTATTCATTCTATCTCTCTATATCATCTTTCTCTTTCTCTCTCTCTTGCCTGCCCGCCCACCCGCCTTCCCTCCTTCCTTCCCTCCTTCCTTCCCTCCCTCCTTCCTTCCTTCCCCTCCTCCCTCCCTCCCTCCTTCCTTCCTTCTTCCTTCCTTCCTTCCCTCCCTCCCTCCCTCCTTCCTTCCTTCCTTCCTTCCTTCCTTCCTTCCCTCCCTCCCTCCCTCCCTCCTCCCTCCCTCCTTCCTTCCTTCTTCCTTCCTTCCTTCCCTCCCTCCCTCCCTCCCTCCTTCCTTCCTTCCTTCCTTCCTTCCCTCCCTCCCTCCCTCCTTCCTTCCTTCTTCCTTCCTTCCTTCCCTCCCTCCCTCCCTCCCTCCCTCCCTCCCTCCCTCCCTCCTTCCTTTCCTTCCTTCCTTCCTTCCCTCCCTCCCTTCCTCCCTCCCTCCCTCCTTCCTTCCTTCCCTGCCTGCCTCCCTCCCTCCCTCCCTCCCTCCTTCCTTCCTTCCTTCCTTCCCTCCCTCCCTCCCTTCCTCCCTCCCTCCCTCCTTCCTTCCTTCCTTCCCTGCCTTCCTCCCTCCCTCCCTCCTTCCTTCCTTCTTCCTTCCTTCCTTCCCTCCCTCCCTCCCTCCCTCCCTCCCTCCCTCCTTCCTTCCTTCCTTCCTTCCTTCCTTCCTTCCTTCCTTCCTTCCTTCCCTCCCTCCCTCCCTCCCTCCCTTCCTCCCTCCCTCCCTCCCTCCTTCCTTCCTTCCTTCCTTCCCTGCCTTCCTCCCTCCCTCCTTCCTCCCTCCCTCCCTCCCTCCCTCCCTCCCTCCTTCCTTCCTTCTTCCTTCCTTCCCTCTTTTCTTTTTCTTTCCCTGTTCTTCTTGTATCTTTCTGTTTTCATGTATTGAAATATCTGATACTTAATCCCTGAACACTTACTTTTGTATGTATCCTGGAAAAAAAATAAGAACATACTAACATCTAATAAAAGTAACAGTGATTTCTCATGTCACCTTCATTTTGTTCATATTTATAGTTCTTTGTTGACATACATTGTATTTGGCCTCTTGTAATCTAATTCAGCTATCATCCCCTCTGCCCCTGTAGCATGCACATTTTTTCTTTTTTTTTCCTTTTCTTTGACATTGACTTTTCAAAGGAATGGGACTAGTTTTGTTTTGGGTAGAATCTCTTATAATCTGGATTTGTATTAATGTTTCCCTTTCAACTTTTCCTCTATTCTTTTTTTTCCTATAATCTATAAGTAGATCTAAGCAGGGCTGTCTAATAGAACTTTGTGTAATGGTGGGAATGTTCTATATCTGCCCTGTTTATATATGATAGCTAGTATCCATAGATAGCAATTTAAATTAAGTAAAATGTGGCCGAGGACAGTGGCTCACACCTATAATCCTAGCACTTTGGAAGGCCTAGGTGGGTGGATCACTTAAGGTCAGGTAAGCCAGCCTGGCCAACATGGTGAAACCCTATCTCTACTCAAAGTACAAAAAAATTAGCTGCGTGTGGTAGTGGGCACCTGTAATCCCAGCTACTCAGGAGGTTAAGGTAGGAGAATCACTTGAACCCAGTAAGTGGAGGTTGCATTGAACCTAGATAGTGTCACTGCACTCCAGCCTGGGTGACAGAGTGAGACTCCGTCAAAATAAATCAACAAACAAGATAAAAGTAAATAAAATTAAAAAGTCATTTCCTTAGCCAAACTAGCCACATTATTAATACTCAGTAGATTAGTTTCAGGTTATGTATTTTAGAAATGAATTTTCTAGTTGGTGATGTCTACTTCCTATTGAATCACATCAGATGTTACATATTGTCAGGTTATCTTACTCTTAGTGCTGTTAAGTTGATCATGTAATTAAGGTAATGAATAGATAGCTAAAGTAAAGGTACATTTTCTTCTTTCTAATTATTAAGTAGTCTGCGGGGTAACCCTTTTGTGTCCTGCAAGTACCCCTTTTCCCCCATAACCTTTCACGTGGTGGTTGTATTGTGGTAGTTCGTTTTGCATTACTATAAAGGAGTACCAGAGACTGGGTAGTTTAGAAAGAAAATTGGTTTATTTTTGACCCACAGTTCTGCAGGCTGTACAGGAAATACAGTGCCAGCTTCTGCACATAGTGAGGGCCTCAGGATCCATCTGATCGTGGCAGTGGGCTAAGGAGGAACAGGCATGTCACATGGTGAGACAAAGCAAGAGAACTGTTAGACTCTTTTAAACAACCAGCTCTCATGTGAACTAATAGAGTGAGAACTCACTCATCACCAAGGAGATGGGGTCAAGCCATTCATGAGAGATCCACCCTCATGACCTAAACATCTCCCAAACAGATCCCATCTCCAACATTGAGGATCACATTTCAACATGAGATTTGGAAGGGACAGACATCCAAACTGTACCAAGTATCCATTGGTGTTCCTTGCCTGAATTGATCATTAAATTACATTGAGGGTACAATATGTTGATACTCTATTTCAGTTACTGTGTATTCATTAGAATTTTTCTATAAAGAACCACTTTTCTTAAACTCTTTATAAAATATCACTGTGGGTTGGCATCGTGGCTCACACCTGTAATCCCAGCACTTTGGGAGGCCAAGCTGAGCAGATCACTTGAGGTCAGGAGTTTGAGACTAGCCTGGCCAACATGGTAAAATCCTTTCTCTACTAAAAACAATGAAAAATAGTCGGGCGTGGTGCTGGGCACCTGTAATCCCAGCTACTTGGGAGGCTGAGGCCTAAGAATCTCTTGAACCCAGGAGGCAGAAGTTGCAGTGAGCCTAGATCATGTCATTGCACTCCAACCTGGGTGACAGAGCAAGACTGCATCTCAAAAATAAATACATACATAAATAAATAACCACAGACTAATTTTTTTCCAATTTGTTATAATCAGTTATAGTCATTATTATTTTATTTTGATGCTCAAATTATCCTATATTTGGTTATTTATATGTCCTTTTGACATAATACCATTAATCTTTCAGGGTTTTCTTACCTTATGGCCCACAAGACACCCAAAGCTAACCTTGTCATTTTCCTATTCTTCTATTTGGTGAGATGGAGTTTCTCTCTTGTTGCCCAGGCTTAAGTGCAATGGCGTGATCTCAGCTCACTGCAACTGCCGCCTCCTGGGTTCTCCTGCCTCAGCCTCCTGAGTAGTTGGGATAACAGGCATGTGCCACCATGCCCAGTTAATTTTGTGTTTTCAGTAATGAGACAGGGTTTCTTTATGTTGGTCAGATTGGTCTCGAGCTCTAGACCTCAGGTGATCTGACTGCCTCAGCCTTCCAAAGTGCTGGGATTACAGGTGTTAGCCACTGCACCCGGCTGCTGTAATTTTTCTATTCTGACCTTTGAAATAAGTCATTTCCTCAAGGAGCATTCCTCAAGGAGGTTTCTTTTACTGGTAATTGGCATTTTAGAAGCCAAGATCGGGATGCCAGGTGTACTCATTGTTACAGGTGTCCATCTTTAGATATATTTGATACTTCCAAATTCTCTTTTTTTTTTTTTTTGAGATGGAGTCTTGCCCTGTCACCAGGCTGGAGTACAGTGGAGCAATCTCAGCTCACTGCAACCTCCGCCTTCTGGGTTCAAGCGATTCTTCCGCCTCAGCCTCCCGAGAAGCTGGGACCACAGGCGCGTGCCATTACACCTGGCTAATTTTTGTATTTTTAGTAGAGACACAGTTTCACCATATTGGCTAGGACGATCTTGATCTCTTGACCTCATGATTCACCCACCTCGGCCTCCCAAAGTGCTGGGATTATAGGCGTGAGCCACCATGCCCGGCCGGTACTTCCAATTTCTTAGGCTTTTTTTTCCTTGAGAATTGACGAGCTTCTTACTGTTGTCTCAAATCTTTTGAGTCAGTTTTTACTCTCTCATCTATTGCTATCTCTTATTTTCTAATGCCCTTCTCTCTTTGGAGGTTAAGCCTTTTAAAAATTCTTAACTATACTTCAGCAGGATGTTTGGGAAGGAGTTGAGGTAAATCAGTATGTTCAAGTCACCGTACTTAACTGGATATCTTTATATCAACATTCTCAATATAAATTTAGATTATACTATGGAGAAGTACTATGCCTAATGCAATTGAGATACAACACTTAAGAGATTGTATAGTCTGTTTGAGTTGCTATAACAAAATACCATAAACTGGGTAATTTATGCACAAAAGATAGCATTGCTCACAGTTCTGGAGGGTTGGAAGTTCAAGATACAGATGCTGGCAGATTTGGTGTGTAGTTAGGGCTTGTTCCTCATAGATGGTACCTTTGATGTGTCCTTCTTTGGCAGAAGGGATTAGATGGTTCTGTGGGGACTTGCTTATGAGGACATTAATTGCATTCACAAGGGTGGAGCCCTCATGACCTAATCACCTCCCAAAGGCCCCACCTTCTAACACCATCATGTTGGTGATTTGCTTTCGAGATAAGAATTTTGCCAGAGATACAACCGATCAGACAATAGAAGACACTATCTTGCCTTCAAGTAGTTTCCATGTTATCCGGGGCATTTAGAATGAGATTATCACCAATCAGAGTATACAGGATTAAAATATGGCAAGTTTTGAAGTTGAGATATTAAAGAGTGAAAACACTTGTCTTATATTTCGTATTTTAGAATGGTGGTTCTCCATGTTACTCACCCATTAGAATTGCTTGGGAGACATAAGAAAATGTTGTGCCTTGTCCTCACCCCAATTCAGTTAAATCAGACTCTTTTATGGCTGATTCTAAGTTCTACAAGTGCTGAACTTCTAATGTGACCCAATTAGAATTTGAGTGATTTCTTTCTTTATGGGCAACAAGATGCCCTTTGCTCACCTTGTAATTTCCCTGCCCTATGTCTGAAATAAGTCAGTTTCTCTCACAGCTCCATGAGGTTTCAAACTGCACAACTTAGAAGATGCTGGTCTCCTTTCTATGCTTCGCTGACTCACTCATTCTTTATGACTCAGCTGAAATCTCATCTTCCTATACCCATTTAGCCCAAATATGAATTTGGGCTAAGTCATCCTTTGTAATGCCCATTGCTCACATGTATTTGAGTACTTACACTATTTTATTAAAATAATCTGATATGCATTTTTGTATTCCATCAGATAAATTTCTTGAATAAATTATTATATTGCTGGTATGGATACATTCATGTGCTTACAAAAGTCAGTTGAACTGATCATAGGACTTCTATCTGAGAGATTGAAATTTATGATAAAGTTATTTAAGTGTTGGCATTTGTTCACTTTTGCTTTTCTCTACAGCCACATTTTATGATATTGTTGAATTGTATTAAATGGATATTATATTTCAGTCTTGAAAGATAATTAAGATTTAAGTGGAAGCAATTGAGAGTATTGGGATTTAAATAGCACATGAGTAAGAGGTGGTTGTGGTGCAGACTGGAATAGGAGAGAGCTTAAGGGTTGGTATCAAATGAAGCCTTTGCAATTGCAAGCGTAAGTTTTAAATGCTTTTACATAGGTGTATATATATGTATGTATTTAAATATATATTTAAATAGTCATATATATTTTTTTAAATAGAGTCAGGATCTCACTGTGTTGCCTAGGCTTACCTTGAGCTCCTGGGCTCAAGCGATCGTCCTCCCTCAGCTTCTTAAAATGCTGGGACTACAGGCATGAACCACCATGCCTAGCTGCAAATATAAATTTTAAAAGTTAAAAAAAATTAAAAGGCCATCATAGTAAAAATAAATTTTAAAGAAACTTACGCAATCTTGTACATAATTGCTGCTATGAATTGATAGTTTAAATTCATAAGATTCTATACCATGTTTTAGTTTTTATTGCTGCATACTGGTCATTTTTATGTGAAAGTTGTCTTTACTGTTTTGCTCCCTCATTTTTACTTTTTAAGAAGTTTTCTTTGTGGTTTTGTAGTTCACAAGTTTGTCAGTTTTTATGGCAGTATATTACTTTATGATATTCATATGTAGTTTACTTAGCACATTCAATTGTTTGGCTTTTTTTTTTTTTTAACTTTTCCACAGTTAGAGATGGTAAAACTATAATCATCTTTGTTACAAATACTTTTCCATTTTTTTTTCTAGAGACTGAATGTGTATAACAGAGCTTTTATTTTTATTTTTATTTTTTTTTGAGACAGAGTCTTGTTCCATCACCAGGCACCAGGCTGGAATGCAGTGGCGTCTCGGCTCACTGCAACCTCCGCCTCCTGGGTTCAAGCAGTTTTCCTGCCTCAGCCTCTTGCATACCTGGGACTACAGGAGCGTGACACCACGCCCAGCTAATTTTTGTATTTTTATTAGAGACGGGGTTTCACCATGTTGGCCGTGATGGTCTTGATGTCTTGACCTTGTGATCCGCCTGCCTCGGCCTCCCAAAGTGCTGGGATTACAGGCGTAAGCCACCGTGCCTGGCCAGCTTTTATCTTAAAATAGAATTAAGTGCCACAGAAATTTAATGAAAACATAGAGGTAATGTGAGGTAGCATATACTAAGGAGTCAAACTTGAGTTCTGATTTTGACATTTACCTTCTTAGCTTTGTGTTCTTGAATAAGCTAGCTTACTCTTGAGAGCCACAGTCGTAAACTTAGGTTAATAATAGCTGACATTACAATTGTGGTAGGCACTATTCTAAGTGTTTTGCATATATTAATCTATTTAAAATTCAGAACAGCCTTAATATTCCCATATTAAGACGTGGGAACAGAGGCATAGAGTAGTTAAATGGGTCAGATAGTTATAATAATGGTGCTGTTATGTACCCAGTGCTGTCTAGAACTGGTTTTCTTACTTGCTTTGAACTGCCAGAACACCAGCTGCACCCTCTTCCTTAATCTCGTTTCCAGGCTGGTACATTGGCCTTTCTTGGCCAGATTAATGATTGCTACTGGAGCCGGAGTGAAGTGTGAGTTCGTGTTCCCAATACTTTAACTTTGTGCTTACTGTGGAAACTATATTACAGGAGCAAGGCTCACTTTAGATTTACTATTCTCTTCAAAATTTCTTTATAGTTTATATTTGCTTTTGAGGGAGTGGTGATAAAAATTTAGATTCATATTTTTTTAAAACAGAGTTTTGCTTTTGTTGCCCAGGCTGGAGTGCAGTGGCGCGATCTTGGCTCACTGCAGCCTCTGTCTCCTGGATTCAACCAATTCTCCTGCCTCAGTCTCCTGAGTAGCTAGCATTACAGGCGCCTGCTACCATGCCACGCTAATTTTTGTATTTTTAGTAGAAACAGGGTTTCACCATGTTGGCCAGGCTGGTCTTGAACCCCAGGCCTCAGGTGATCTGCCCGCCTCGGCCTCCCAAAGTGCTGGGATTACAGGCGTGAGCCACCTCACCGGGCCTAGATTTGCATTTTTATGTTAACATCTAAGAGACCTTTTCCTATCCTTTGCTTTTTCCTCTTTTCCATCCCTTTTCTAACTAGCAATTTTATATTTGTTTAGTATAATTTTACCCTTTGATTACTAGGCAGTTAGAGTGCCAGGGTTTTTTTAATACCCAGTGAGGGACCTGATAAAGATCCAGTTCAACCTCCTCACTTGGAAAAACAAAAACAAAAACAAAATAATACTAAATCCACACAGTCAGGTAGTGATTTAGATACCGACTCATGACCAGTATTGGTGTCATCACATTGTACTGTTTGCTGTTATTTATAATGTCTTATAAATTAGTGTAATTTCTTTTATTTCCTTTTCAGAAATTATTTTTAAATTTTATTTAGCTTGTTACCTGTGTACTATGTTTGCTGTCAGGAAACGGCTATATTTGTTTACTTCTTTGTAGTTTTATAGTGTTCTCTTATTTATCTCATTTATTTATTGTGAAGACAACCTTTTTGCTCACATATCTGAGGTTCTTAACTAACGGCATGAATTTCTTTGTTATTCTGGCACTCAGCTGCTGTAGATTCAGACATATGTTGACTCATTCAACTCAGATGATAAAGTTCAGGCATTGTAGCTTCTCATTTCCAGCCCTTTCCACATCTCCTGGGTACTCCGGCAGTCTAAAGCATGACATTTCAGGCATGAAGATAATTAGTTGTTTTGAAGCACCTAGATTTCTTGGCTTCTTAAACTACTTGTGATCAGAGTAGTTCTTTTAGAAACATAATCAGAGGTTTGGTATGTAGTTAAGCAACACATTGTGTAGAAACAAACACAGGATAATCATGTCATTTATTTTACTAACATTCTTCCATCAAAATGGTGTTAGAGATAAGATAAATTATATGGCTGTAATGTGTGTCCCTCTAATTCGGTTGGTGGCAAGGGAATGAATTGTTAGTCTAAAGCAAGCCACTGATTGCCAAAACTTTCTGTAGCAGGGGCCTATTACCTAATCAACTCATACAAAACCTGGAGATTCTTAAGAGGATCCTCTGTGGTTCATTATTAGGTTAAATTAGTTGAATACAGTAAGGCCAGCAAGAAAATTTGTTATTGATTATCTAACCTTAAAAGGTGGAAATAAATGGCACAGTGGTTTTCCTGTAGACATTTTGTCATAGATTATACATTAAGACTTATTTGTTTGGACTGTATGCTTGGTGTTCATGCTTGTTCAATGCATACTTGTGGGTAGAATGTGACATTTTAGATTCACTTTATGAGAGTATTGAGTAAATAAGAGTTAGAGTTAAGCTTTTTATCCTTGAGTGTCTAATAGCTACTGCTAAGTTGAGCCTTATATGTTAAGATTATCTGGAGATAAGACTGCAACTCATTGCCTCAAAGTTCAAAGGAGAATATTGGCTTCAAGGACATAAATCACTGTGTTATCCACCAGTTTACAACAGAAGTGCAGATGAACAATATTTATCTAGACAATCTAGTATAATATACCTGCAGTTTGAGGTCAGTCTATATAGGGGCGTATGTAAGTCCTTTGAACTGTTTTTGCAGAGATGAGAGTTCAAATTTATTTTTATTCTCTAGTTGGAAATAGCAGGTGGTTTTGTATGCCTTTTCCAGCAGCTGCCTTTAACCCCATTTTGCTTAGTTTTAAAGCTTTATTAGGTTCTGCCTCAACTGTTGAGCTGTCTGAGATTAATTATGTTATTTGCAGGCAGAATTTCATTTTCTGGCACTCTGTTGTTTGCTGTTTGTTTCATATGTGTTTGGTTTTTTCTCCACAAGTTCACTGTGAGTTCTGTGGGTCTGAGATATGTATTCTATTTTAAAATCTGTGATTGCTGGGTTTACAATATCTGATATTTAAAGGGACCATCACATGAAGTAGATAATTGAGCCAGGCTAGATAGGGCTCATGAAAAAGGAAGAACATACATCCTAGTTTAGCCTAATTACTAGAGATTCATACCTTTTGGGAATGCAAGATTGCTGTCTGAATGAAATAGGTCCACTGGCACTATCTGGCCTGTGGCCCTTTGGTTTGATACCTCTAAATTATAGCGGTGTTCTGAACACACAAAAATGCTTTATAAATATTTGTTTGATTGAAAGATGTTTATTGTTTTGTAATACTGGCTATACTGCTTTTGAAAGACTATCATAGATGTAATAGGTATAACATGACATGAGATATACAAAAATGTTCTATTAAAGAATTTATCTTTTTTGAAGGAGGATGCATATACTGGTAAAGAGATTAATTCTTAACCTAGAATCAGCAGACTCAGATATTAATTCTTTCCTGCTGTGTCCACAGAAAGTCCTTTGGATCACTTTCCAAGTTAGAATGGAAATATTAGAAATGGCTGCATATTCTGAGGGCATTCGAAAGAATGATAATAGGGAATGATTAAAATACCTGAGTGCCTTGCAATTTAAGGTACCTATTTTTTATTTCTTGAATTCTGGAGTAATTTTTCATGCTTCCTTTTTTTTGCCTCTCCAAAGCAATGTTATTAGCATGTACTCTTGATTCCACCTTTGAAGTATTTCATGCTTCATTTCTTCCATTTCATTCCTTTAGGTACTATTCTAGTTTGAACATTTTATTACTCATGTTGGGACATCTACATTAGCTCCGTAACTGGCTTTTGTATTTAATATTTAGAATGTCTCCAGGTTTTTGTTTTTTTTAATCTACTTCTTGGGTCATAAACATACTCAGATTAAAAGCAGAAACAGGCCAGGGTGACTGTCTAGGAGGTGAGAGATGAGATGGAGTCTTTTTATGGCTTTTGAATTTTGAACTATCTGAATGTATTATCATTACCACTAAGTTATTAATACTGAATCATTAGTAATAAATTAAAGTTGTATATGACCTTTGAAATTTTTCATTTGAAATTTTGATTCATATATTTAAAAAGAGAAATACAAGTTTTGGCTCTATCAAGTATTATTTCAAATTATAGCAGTAATTTTACTTATACTTAAATATTCTGGATTGCAAAAGCAAATTGGACTCCTACTAGCCATTTTGAGCAGCAGTACTTGTGTAAAACTGAAACAAGAAGTAAATCTGGCACGTAGTAGCAGAATTTGGGAATATATCTGTTTAGGGAATGTCCTTAGTGTGTCAGAAATGTCTTCTTTGGAAACTGAGAAAAAAAGTAATCAGTAAAATAAAGAATGATGTGCTCAATGAGCTACAATTCAAATAGAGGAAATTTAATGGGAAATGATTACATTAGTAGCAGATGGACTAGCTTCCTGAATTGCAGTCTTACTGGAAATCCTAGAACGGCTTAAATTTGTTTTTCAAATTTAGAGTCTGATGAAAAGATAGATAAAGAGATTTGTTTATTTGGCTGTGCTAGTGTGATTCTTACTGTCTTTTGGATATTTCATTTGTACTAGGCTATTTTTATGATTCCCACAAATCCACCACCAACATTCAGAAAGCCAGAACTTTGGTCCGATGATTTCACGGATTTTGTTAAAAAGTGTTTGGTGAAGAATCCTGAGCAGAGAGCTACTGCAACACAACTTTTACAGGTCAGTGCTTGTGCCTTGAAGGGAAGGGTATTTTCTTCATACCTTTCAGCTCTCTGACATGGGCCAGAATTGCTGTGTGTTTCATAACTGATTTCTAAAGATGTAAACCTCCCATCCCCTCCTCTTACCTCTCCTCTTTGCTCTCTTATTTACTTTCCTCTCCTCCTCTCCCATCCCCTGATTCCCCTCAGTGTTGTTTTAAAACAAAATTTCCAAAGCATGCTCCTTTCAGAAAGGAATCTTTGTCTTCATAGTTACTGTTTCTCATGATTTTTTTCTTGTGTTCCTTGACTTAGCATTTATCCTTTGAGTTTTTGCTCCAGTATAAAATATGTGAGTACAAGATCTCTGGGCTTCTTGAGAAGATTATCATGCTGTAAATATCAGTTACGGGAGTATCTAAATGAAGAGTTTCAGAGTTTCAATTTTTTTAGATAGAATAATTATAAATAGACTTTGTATCTAGAATGTCAGTAGATTTGTTAATATATCTTAAAGTTTAATACAAATAGAAACGGTTTAATATTTATAATAGTTGTTTGTGAATCTTAATTTTCCCAACAGAATAGCCTTAGAACTTTCAGCTAATAATAAGCACATTGCAAAATGATTCCAACTGTTAAGTGACAAAAGGATGAAAAATATGGTTCTTGTGAAAAGTGACTTTTCTCTCTCTAAAAGAACCGTTGGATTGGGGAGCTGGGGAGAGAGAGCATGGGGAGAAATGTCAGAGGTGAAGGGGAGGAAGGCAGCAAATCACACTGCCATGTGTGTACCTATGCAGCAATCTTGCATGTTCTTCACATGTACCGCAAAACCTAAAATGCAATTAAAAAAAAAAAAACAACAAAAAACTGTTGGATTTAAAGGTCAAAAGAAAAGAAATGTGACGGTCCAAGGTCCCTTTTTCCCGAAAGGATGTGTTAAGAGGTATGGGAAACAGGCTGTGAAGTATAATGTTTATTGTTATGAAAGTTTAACTTAGAACTCAGTCTCCATAGATGCCAGTACAGCAATATTGCTTTAAAATAAAAATCCATATGTTCTTTGACGCAACAATCGCACTTATAGAAATATATTCGACAGAAATATTTAACCATGTGTGAAAGAACATACGTGTAAAAATATTCATAGGACATTAAAATTGTAAAAGATTGGAAAGATCCGAAATATCTGTCAACAACAATTTAAATTGTTGAAAACAATTTAAAGCCCATGAAAAAGAGTGATTGGAGAAATACCACATACACACAACAGATTTGCATATCTTAATGCTTATAATGGAGCATCTCTGGAAAAATAAGGGAGAAACTGGCCTCTAGAGAAGGTAACTAACTATGGATGGGCAGGACTGGAATGGAGACTTGCTTTTTGTTGAATATTGTTAATGAGACTTGTGAAATTTGGGTTATATGCAAGTATTACCTTTCAAAAATTAATGGTTAAGATGCTAAAATTTTATTTTTTCCACAAAAACTTGATTAATTAAAACATTTCTTTTGAAATATTGCCAATATTCCTTTGAAATATATATGTATGTGTGTATTACATATGTGTATGTATATGTATGTATATTTTATTTTATTTTATTTTTGAGATGGAGTCTCACTCTGTCACCCAGGCTAGAGTGCAATGGTGCCCAGCTCACTGCAACCTCTACCTCCCGGTTTCATGCCTCAACCTTCCAAGTAGCTTGGGATCACAGGTGTGTGCCACCATGCCTGGCTAATTTTTGTATTATCAGTAGAGACAGGGTTTCACCATGTTGATCAGGCTGGTATCGAACTCCTGACTGCAAGTGGTTCACCTGCCTTGGCTTCCCAAAGTGCTGGGATTACAGACATGAGCCACCATGCCCAGCCTACATATATATATTTTGAGGTTGGGTCTCATGCTATTGTCCTGGCTGGAGTGCAGTGGGACGATCTTGGCTCACTGAAACTTCTACCTCCTGAGCTCAACCTATCCTCCAACCTCAGCCTCCTGAGTAGCTGGGACTAGAGGGGCATGCCGCCATACCCAGCTAATTTTTGTCTTATTTCGTAGAGACAGGATTCACCATGTTGCCCAGGCTGGTCTTGAACTCTTGGGCTCAAGGAATCTGCCCACCTCAGCCTCCCAAATTCCTGGGATTATAGGCATGAGCCATCTCTCCCAGCTGAAATATATATGTTTTTTAAAGTAGTCCAAAGGATAATACCTTTGCACTCCTAGTATCCAGTACTTAATACATATGTATTAAAGTTAATACGTGTTTATTTAACATAACAAACTTCTGATTTAAATTCTTTTTAGGGGGCTAGGATAATTATCTTTGGCCTCATTAGAGTGTCATTAGGTCTTATTTGGCCAGAAGTCTAGAAACCATTCTGTCTCTTTAAGGACTTTCGTATATGTCTTATCTGTTACGATTTTAATCAGCCGTCCCCAACGTTTTGGCGCCACAGACTGGTTTCATGGAAGACAGTTTTTCCATGGATGATAAGTAAGGGTGGGCTGGTTTCAGGATTAAACTGTCCTGCCTCAGATCATCAGGCATTAGTTAGACTCTCATAAGGAGCGTGCACAACATGCTCAGGTCACAATAGGGTTTGTGCTCCTATGAGAATCTAATGCCACTGTTGATCTGACAGGAGGCAGAGCTCAGGCTGTAATGCTCACTCACCTCCTGCTGTGCAACTCTTCCTAACAGGCCACAGCGATACCAGTCCACAGCTGGAGGTTGGGGACTCCTGATTTAAATCATAGTTTAACTCTCACTGGACAATCATATTGCCAGATTTTAGTTGACACATACCTATAGCTTATGTGCATGGATTATACCATATTGATTTCTAGATCCCAGTAAACAAAGACTATTTAGAAGGAAATTCATGATGGATTTTAAAAATAGTGTTTGATTTTCTATGACACAGAGAGATTATTGTATAAATTTTTAAAAATCATAGATGGGAAGGATCCTTTGAGATTATTAAGTTGAAATTATAGTAGTTTTTAAAGATAAAGAAATTAAAACCTGAGAGATGTTAAAAGACACAGTTTAATTTCAGTCTAGTTAGCACCAGAGTTTCTGATCTGAAGATGATCCTTACACCAGCTGGGGGGCAGCCTAGAATCTAAAGTCAGTGAGTGGCCAGGCACGGTGGCTCACACTTGTAATCCCAGGACTTTAGAAGGCCGAGGCAGGCCGACACTTGAGATCAGGAGTTCAAGACCAGCCTGTCCAACATAGTGAAACCCCATCTCTACTAAAAATACAAAAATTAACCAGGCATGGTGGTACACACCTGTAGTCCCAGCTATTTGGAAGGCTGAGGCAAGAGAATCACGTGAACCTGGGAAATGGGGTTACATTGAGCTGACATCACACCACTGCACTCCAGCCTGAGCACTAGTGTGAGACTCTGTCTCAAAAAAAAGAAATAAAGTCAGGGAGCAGTCTTCCATGATCTCTTCCGTTTGTGCCAAGTTGGAAAACAGAGCTACTTACAGTGCAACTTCAAACAACTGTAAAGACAAAGACAGTGCCCTACAGGAGTGTAGAGCAATAAGAAAGAAAGGACTCCTGTCCTACTGTAAAACTTTTGAACAAACTAATAGAAAGATCACCCTCCCTCCAAGAAACACAAAAGGCTGAAGTTATATTCTTTGAGAAATATAAGACAAAAATGTTAAAAAATTACAATAGATACAGAAGTTACATTCATGATGCACAGCGTATATGATTAAGAAATGTTCATATCCTTCGCCCATTTTTGAATAGGCTTGTTTGTTTTTTTCTTGTAGATCTGCTTTAGTTCTTTGTAAATTCTGGATATCAGCCCCTTGTCAGATGGGTAGGCTGCAAACATTTTCTCCCATTCTGTTGGTTGCCGATTCACTCTACTGACTGTTTCCTTTGCCGTGCAGAAGCTGTGGAGTTTGATTAGGTCCCATTTGTCTATTTTGGCTTTTGTTGCCATTGCTTTTGGCGTTTTGGTCATGAAGTCCTTGCCTACACCTATGTCCTGAATGGTTTTGCCTAGATTTTCTTCTAAGGTTTTTATGGTAATAGGTCTGATGTTTAAGTCTTTAATCCATCTGGAGTTAATTTTGGTGTAAGGTGTCAGGAAGGGGTCCTGTTTCTGCTTTCTGCACATGGCTAGCCGGTTTTCCCAACACCATTTATTAAACAGGGAGTCCTTTCCCCATTGCTTGTTTTTGTCAGGTTTGTCGAAGATCAGATGGTTGTGGGTATGTTGTATTTCCTGTGAGGCCTCTGTTCTGTTCCATTGGTTTATATCTCTGTTTTGGTACCAGTACCATGCTGTTTTGATTACTGTAGCCTTGCAGTATAGTTTGAAGTCCGGTAGTGTGATGCCTCCTGCTTTGTTCTTTTTGCTTAGAATTGACTTGGCTATGCGGGCTCTCTTTTGGTTCCATATGAAGTTTAAGGTGTTTTTTTCCAGTTCTGTGAAGAAGGTCATTGGTAGCTTGATGGGAATAGCGTTGAATCTGTAAATTACTTTGGGCAGTATGGCCATTTTCACGATGTTGATTCTTCCTAACCATGAACATGGAATGTTTCTCCATCTGTTTGTATCCTCTCTTATTTCGTTGAGCAATGGCTTGTAGTTCTCCTTGAAGAGGTCCTTTACGTTCCTTGTTAGTTGTATTCCTAGGTACTTTATTCTCTTTGTAGCAATTGTGAACAGATACTTTACAAAAGAAGACATACAGGAGGCCAACAAACATATGAAAAAATGCTCATCATCACTGGTCATCAGAGAAATGCAAATCAAAACCACATTGAGATACCATCTCACACCAATTAGAATGGCGATCATTAAAAGATCGGGAAACAACAGATGCTGGAGAGGATGTGGAGAAATAGGAACACTTTTACACTGTTGGTGGGAATGTAAATTAATTCAACCATTGTGGAAGACAGTGTGGCGATTCCTCAAGGACCTAAAAATAGAAATCCCATTTGACCCAGCAATCCCATTACTGGGTATATATCCAAAGGATTATAAATCATTCTACTACAAGGACACGTGCACACGAATGTTCATTGCAGCACTGTTTACAATAGCAAAGACCTGGAACCAACCCAAATGCCCAACGATGATAGACTGGATAGGGAATATGTGGTACATATACACCATGGAATATTACGCAGCCATCAAAAACGATGAGTTCACGTCCTTTGTAGGGACATGGATGAACCTGGAAACCATCATTCTCAGCAAACTGACACAAGAGCAGAAAATCAAACACCGTATATTCTCGCTCATAGGTGGGTGTTGAACAATGAGAACACGTGGACACAGGGAGGGGAGCACTACACACTGGGGTCCGTTGGTGGGAAATGGGGGAGGGGCGGTGGGGTGGGGAGGTGGGAAGAGATAGCATGGGGAGAAATGACAGATACAGGTGAGGAGACGGAAGGCAGCGAACTACACTGCCAAGTGTGTACCTATGCAACAATCTTGCATGTTCATCACATGTACCCCAAAACCTAAAATGCAATAAAAAAAAAAAAAAGAAATGTAAAAGTAGAAGAATGGATACAGCAATCACAGATGCTTGTTAGAGAAGAAACAAATCATTTTATGGAGGAGAAATGGTATGAATATTATGAACAAAGATGCAAAAATGGAACTTGTGTTTTAGAACACAGTAAGATCTGCTTAGCTAGAGCAGAAACACCAGTTGGAGAAATGGTGTCTGAGTTTAGATACAGACAACAGTGGGGCAAGAAGGGTATACTGATGCCTAGGATGAGATGCCTGAATTTTGTCTGAGAGCCACTGTAATAATACAAGTATGAATTGTTAAGAACCTGAGTTTAAAAAAATAGTTGCCAAAATAGAAAATAGTAAATCTGATGAAAGTATGAGAAGGATTTAGTCACTGATTATATATTAACAGAAGTGGGAGAAGACCAACACTACAAAAACTAGAAACCAGTAGAATTACATTTCTTTAACAAGGTATAGAAATTTCAAATTACATTATACTTTGTCTTCTCAGGGGAAAGTATAAACCACTCTTCCACGTGCCAGTTTAAGAAAAGCCAGTATACCACTGGCTCATCCAGTTTACCACAACCCTGCTTTTAGGCAATTCATTGTGAATTCACTACAGTATTATACTGTAGTTAGTCTACAGAGCTTAAAGTTCTTAATCTCAAAATCTCAGTATGTCCAATTTTATTTATTCTCGTGCTTTCTCTACATAATTGCTGCAGACATGGTTTTGATCAACAAAGAAGAACTGGCTAATAAAATTAAAAGGGTACTTGAAGAGCAAGACTGTATTATTTGAGCATTCTTGATAGTCAGAAGAGAAGTTTTATCAGACATATTGCCAAGTTTTTAAGTAAAGATGCTGCTTAACTTATGATGGAGTTAGATCCTGTAAACCCCAATGAAGGTTTAAAATGTTGTAAGTCAAAAATGTATTAAAATACACCTATCCTAGCTTAGCCTACCCTGCCAAAAATGTGCTCAGAACACTTACATTTGTGTAGTTGGTGTTTTGTAGACGTGATTGAATGTGAAAACACAAAACACAATATCCAAAATGCTGACAACACAGTACACTATGGAATATTGGTTAATTACCCTCATGATCACATAGCTCACTGGGAGCTGGAACCTCTTAATACCTCCATGCTCAGCATCATAAGGGAATATCATACCACATATTACTAGCCTGGGGAAACATCAAAATATCAAATATCAAACTTCCAGGTATGGTTTCTACCGAATCCATATCACATTTGCAGCATTGTAAAGTTAAAAAGTCCTAAATTGAGCCATTGTAAGTCCTGGAGTGTGTTTTCCAGCTTCGATCCATTCTCCCCTTCATATTCAGGTACACCGATCAAGCATATATTAGTTTTTTTCACATAATCCCGTATTTCTTGGAGGCTTTGTTCATTTCTTTTCATTCTTTTTTCTCTTGTATTGCCTTCTTTTATTTCATTGAGTTGATCTTATGAGATGGGTTTCTTGAATACGGCACACCGATGGGTTCTGACTTTTTATCCAGTTTGCCAGTCTGTGTCTTTTGATTGGGGCGTTTAGGCCATTTACATTCAATGTTAATATTGTTATGTGTGAATTTGATCCTGCCATTTTGTTACCGGCTGGTTTTTTTTGTCATCATTTGACTCATTTTCTTCATTGCATTTTTGGTCTTTGCCAACTGGTTTGCTTTTGCAGTGACTGGTACTTGTTCCTTTCCATGCTTTGTGTTTCTTTCAGGAGCTCTTGTAGGGCAGGTCCGGTGGTGACAAAATCTTTCAATAATTGCTCGTCGGTAAAGGATTTTGTTTCTCCTTCACTTATGAAGTTTAGTTCAGCTGGATATGAGATTCTGGGCTGAAAGTTCTTTTCTTTAAGGATGTTGAATATTGGCCCCCACTTTCTTCTGGCTTGTAGGGTTTCTGCCGAGAGATCTGCTGTGAGTCTGATTGGCTTCCCTCTGTGGGTGACCTGACCTTTCTCTCTAGCTGCCCTTAGCATTTTTTCCTTCATTTCGACCCTGGTGAATCTGATGATTATGTGCCTTGGGGTTGCTCTTCTTGAGGAATATCTTTGTGGAGTTCTCTGTATTTCTTGAATTTGAAATTTGGACTGCCTTGTTAGGCTTAGGAAGTTCTCCTTGATTATATCCTGGAATGTGTTTTCCAGCTTGGATTCATTCTCCTTGTCATATTCAGGTACACCCATCAAGCGTATATTAGGTTTTTTCACATAATCCTATATTTCTTGGAGGCTTTGTTCATTTCTTTTTACTCTTTTTTCTCTTGTATTGCCTTCTCTTTTTATTTCATTGAGTTGATCTTCAATCTCTGATATCCTTTCTTCTGCTTGATCGATTCAGCCATTAAAACTTGTGTTTGCTCACGTAGTTCTCGTGCTGTGTTTTTCAACTCCATCAAGTTGTTTGTGTTCTTCTCTAAGCTGGTTACTCTAGTTAGCATTTCATCTAACCTTTTTTCAAGGTTTTTGATTTCTTTGCATTGAGTTAGAACGTGTTCCTTTAGCTCTGAAAAGTTTGTTATTATCCACCTTCTGAATCCTGTTTCCGTCAATTCTTCTCACTCCTTCTTGGTCAAGTTGTGATCTGGTGTTGTTGAGGAGTTGTGATCCTTTGAAGGAAAAGAGGTGTTGTTCTGGTTTTTGATGGTTTCACCTTTTTTTGTGCTGGTTTTTCCATATCTTTGTGGATTTACCTGGCTGTAGTGTCAGAGAGTTGCTTGATGAGGTCACTTGTCTGCCTGTGGGGGCGCTACTGGGTTTCTAGGGACTCCAGGTTACTAGGGAAGCTTCCTTTGTCTTTTTGTTTATGCTCGGAGATTAGGCCCGCCTCTTCCCCTGACCTTTAGGTGCTGCTGGGTTGTCAAGAACGCCGTCCCATTGCTATGTAGGCTTCCTGGGTTTTTTGTTAAAACAGGTAGCCCAGTCCCACCCCTCTAGTGGTGGGTTGTGCCCTTCCTCCACTGGGCTGGATCATTCAGGGTTCATCTCAGACTGTGGCACTGGCTGTGCAACCCACTAGAGGCAGAGCTTCAGCCCTCTAGGATTTGTAGGGGAGGGGAGGGACCTGCCCAGCTGCACCCGGCTGTCTCCCCCTTTCAGCCTCCGCGCTCTCTGGTCGTGGGGTAGGGGCTGCCCAGCTGCTCCCGCTTACAGCTCCCTCTCTCTCCCGGTGGTGGTGGGGAGGGGGCGGTGGCTCAGTCTGCAGACTCTTATTTGACTCTGCACTTGTAATTCCCGGCGCTTGACTGGCAAAGATCCCCTGTTCTGTGTATTGCTGAGGCTTTGGGGGAAGCGCGGCATCTGGACGGGAGCACCAGAGGTGGAGCCTCTGACTCGCTGGTCAGATGCACTTTCTGGGTGAAGCAGTACCCCTCCCCACCTCAGTCTGTCCTGAGTGGGCTTTGCTCACCCTCGCACCTGGTACCTTGGTTGGAGCTAAGAGATCTCTGGGTTTCTGCGTCTCTCTTGCTGGATGTTGTGCGCTGGAGTTGTGTCTAATCCGCCATCTTGGGTTAATTTTTAAATTAAGTAATATTTAGTTAAGTACTAAAAGAAAGTGGTTCACTTAGTTAATAAGATAAATGCAACTCCATGCTTTCTGCATGAGATAAACTTACAAACTTACGTAAAATCCAACTCATGTTTCTATATGAGGCATACTTAAAAGAATTTGGTTTAAAAGTTAGAGACAGGCAGTGAAATTTTAATAAAACATAAAAAGATATTATGAAGAACATCAAAAAAAGCAAAATTGACAGCAGAAAACAGTAAATGAGGAGTCATTTAATATTGATAAAAACAATATAAAAGATATAGTTATAAAATTGATATATTCACATAGCATTATAAATAATAAATTATAAAGACATGAGAAGAGGTTGCTCTAAATAAATAAATTGGGATATTTTGATATTCCTTTTTCAGTGACTGAGAAACAATATAGGCAAGAAACAAAGCTAAACATCATATGAATAATATAGTGATTGATTTAATGGAAAAATCAAACTTTATATTTAATAAGTAGAAATTACATCTTTTTGTTAAATGGTTAGGAAAACATATGACACCAGCATGAGATAGAAACATAAATAATGAAGCAGAATCAAATGCCCAGAAATGGTATATAGTATACATAGGAAACTAGCATATTAAGAGGATAGCATTTCTAATCAGTGAGGGAAAAACAACTTAAAAGTAAAACTAGTGCTGCAATAACTGCCTGCCTTTGAGGGGGTGTTGGGATTAACTTAGTTCTTCACCACAAAAACACCAAAGTAATTTCCACGTAGATTAAGGTCTTAAATGTTAAAAAAAAAAAAAATGGAAATAGGAAAGAACTAGGGGTTAATATAGGAGAATATTTATATATGCAATCCAGTGCAGTAAAACAAAAGAAAAATGGAGGATTTGAATACATATAACTTAAAAAAATACATGAATGGCAAAAAATGAGAACAAACTAAATGTGTGTGTGTGTGTGTGTGTGTGTGTGTGTGTGTGTGTGTGTATGTGATTTTTATATATATAAAACATTTATGTCAGGCAAGGGGCTGAGTATATGAAGGGTTTTCTAAAGTATTTCAACAAGAAAATGATGGATGTGCCAGATTCTAAAAGGCAATAAAGTTTTCCTATTTCTAAATATATCTAAAATAAAAATTAAAGAGGGTGAGGATTCTTAACCCACCTAAAGTAATGAGAAGACAGAAATTACCTTAAATCAACCTATCACATTCTTCATGATGTATTTTAAAAATTAAATTGCTTGAAAGGTTTATGCTTTATAAATCTGAAATATTTCCTCTTAAATTTTGTTCATGTTCTCAGTTTTCAACTTCTAAACTGATAGAGTTCAAAATTAATGATTTATACAAAAACACTTCAGATAAAACAAGTGCTTAAAGTGAGTTGAAGAAGGGATTTCTGCTTCTGGACAGACTGAATAATCATGTTTTTCTCTGTATTTCCTCATTAAAGTACAGCTAAAACCTTGGACATTACAAATTTATAAAACAAGCATAAAAAGACTATGAAAGGTGGAAAGAAGGCAATAGACTTGCTAGAGTTGGTGGGAACAGAGGAAAGACATATCTGTGAGTTCCCTGGGCTTTCTTTTTCCCTCATTTGTCCCACACTACGTAGTGGAGAAGCCTACAACCCAGAAACAACATTGGGCACAAACTAAAAATAAAAACCTGCTCTCTCAAGCAGAAGGATGGAGAAATGGACAGCCTAGCAAGTCAGAAAACTTTCAACTATTCGGCTCTAGCCAAACACCACCAAGAACACTATGGCCTACCCCCAGCAACAAAGGCTAAATGGAGAATGTACACTTCCACCCTTTTGATGCTGTCCAGTCCTTCTACTGAGGCAGCGTTAGTGAGACTGAGTGTCAAGCCAAGACATTCATCTCCACAAGGCAGTATAGAAAGTATCTGCTCCCTAAGTGTGGAGTGTCAGCGAAGACCATGTGGGAGCCTGGACTTACACTCCTACCAGGCAGTAGTAAGAACCCAGCAACCTTCCTGTTGGAGTGGGGTCAGAGCTAGTCTAGTGAAGGGTCAGAACTTTGACCACCAATCAGCTACAATGAGACTACCCCCCACAATATCAGTACAGGACTCTGGGAGAACCTGAGCTCTCACCCGTATCCATTAGTAATAAGGAGCCCTCCATAGCCTAGGCCAGGAGGTAGAACACAGTATTTGCACTCACATTTACTTAGTCGCATATAACCACCTGAATGGGTTAAGCTGAGAAATGTAGGAGCCAGTTGGGCAATTGTAGGTCCAACCACAACTCTGTTTTGGTGTATGACTAGAAGTCTCTACCACAGATATGTTAATAGGACTTAATTTATCTGGTAAGATTAATCTATAACTGTTTTAAAATAATTTATTGGTTCTTTACAATTGATTTTAGTATTTCTATAACCTGAAAAAGTTCTTATTTATAGTTTTCCCAAATGATATGTTTGCCATTTTAAAGCCTCTGTCAAATATCTATTTCTTCTTCAGCACATTTTTTTTGTCTTTAAATATTTTTTTGTGTTCTGTTGATGTTTATTAAAATAACTCAGGTTTGAGTACAGTGATCCATGCCTGTATTCTGAGCACTTTGGGAGGCTGAGGCGGGAGGATCACTTGAGCTCAGGAAGTGGAGGCTATAGTGAGCCATGATTGTACCGCTGTGCTCACAACAGAGCAAGACCCTGTTTCAAAAAAACAAACAAATAAATCACTCACCCACTCACTCACTCAGGTCACTTTTACCTGACTTGATGCTATCTACTGACATATAATTATGAAAATTACTGAAACTGATTGCTGCCCCAAATTCAGGTTATCCGTCCCACATTATACTTTTAAACTTTTATTGTACTTTCTCTCATGTCCCTCCTTCTCAATAAAAGAAATTAAAACCTAGGTCTATGCTGATAGTTTTCCTTCTCTTTGTCAGAATTGTAGAGCTAACCAGATTTAGCTTAACTAGACCAGGGTGATATTTTTTAAAAAGTAACAAGTTGTTTTATATATAGTAAAGAAATTGGGCAATATTAATTTTCTGAAAAAATATTTTTGTCTTCATTGGAAAAGATTAAATTACTTAAGATACAGTAGAACAAAATATGTTCCACTGATTTTGGCTGCCAGCTTATTAAGATTAATTAAATTCTGTAACTCAGTACCAAAATAAGTTTATTTTTATGTGTAATATCCATAATCATATTTTTAACTTTATCTTTTTTATTCCTAATGTATACTTCCTTTGGATAATTAGATCTTTAAAGATAATGTAGTTTTATTAACAGGGTTGCATGTTTGTATGTGTGCTTTAAGTTCTTTTTTTTTTTGAAAACAAGCCCAAAAGCAAATTCTTTATTTCTAGGCAGTTGCCATATTCTCTTTTCTTAATCTATACATTTAATTCTGCATGGAAAAACAATCACTGAAGCCTGTGATCCTGGTTAGCATTCACATGTTGTTTTAACATTTGTTAGCTATAATTCAGAAAACTCTTTTGAATTTACACCATTGAATTTTACTTTTCTAGCATCCTTTTATCAAGAATGCAAAACCTGTATCAATATTAAGAGACCTGATCACAGAAGCTATGGAGATCAAAGCTAAAAGACATGAGGAACAGCAGCGAGAATTGGAAGAGGAAGAAGAAAATTCGGTTTGTAATTATCTTCAAAAAGTTGATTTTTTTTGCTTCTGAGTTACTTTTCTATAATTTTGTTACTTTAAATATATTAATAGCACTTACTGTTTTATTATACAAGTAAGGTATGTTTCTTCATTGAATCTCACAGTGTATGTTTGCTATCTTTTTCTGATGTCCCACGCCTGTATTCCTAGCACTTTGGGAGGCTGAGGTGGGTGGGATCACCTGAGGTCAGGAGTTCAAGACCAGCCTGGCCATCATGGTGAAACCCCATCTTAAAAAAAAAAAAAAGAATTAGGGATTAGTGGAATGTAATGTTGATAGGATGGACTTGCACGATACCTAGTATCTAGTTGATATTAACTCAAGGTTTATTGAATAAATATTGTCTTGAATTTGGACAATTTCGTGTCATATCTCCTGAACTTTCTTATAACTTGTCACCATCTATACTATAGATAAAGAGTACCATAGCAGAACAGGAGTTATAGAGAAAGCAGGAGGGACATCAAAGGGCCTAGCATATTAAACTAGCCATTCGTTCCCTTTACTTTTGATGTTGCTACATTTAAATAACAAAATAATTGTATTTATTTACCACATTTTGTAGTGTCTAGTGCTGCTTTTTTTTTTTTTTTTTTTTTTTTTTTTTTAAAAAAAACAGAGTCTCACTCTGTCACCTGGGCTGGAATACAGTGGTGCAATATTGGTTCACTGCAACCTCCACCTCCCAGGTTCAAGTGATTTTCCTGCCTCACCCTCCTGTGAATCTGGGACTACAGTTGCATGGCATCATGCCTGACTATTTTTTGTATTTTTAGTAGAGATGGGGTTTCACAATTTTGGCCAGGCCGGTCTCAAACTCCTGACCTTGACCTCCCAAAGTGCTGGGATTCCAGGCATAAGCCACTGCACCTGGCTTTTAGCATCTAATGCATCTGTTCCTTGCAAGTTATTTTTTGCCTTGTGTTTGAAATTACTTATTTTTTTCTGGATAAAGATATAGAGGTGAATAGCCCTTGGTATTCAAATAGTCATAAAATCTGAAAACAGATGTATTATTTTATTTTTTACTGATTGAAAATGTATTTTATAACAGTGTGTTCTCCCATAAAAATTTATTTTAAAAAATCTTATAGTTTCTGTATACAAATAGAAATTTTTTGCTAAATTAAATTTAGTTTTAATTTCAGAGACTGGTTATCCAATTAGGAATTATTTTGAAATTCTTTTACTCTTTTTACCAATTATTAAGCCTTGTATCACTTAGTAGCCCAGGACAAGGAGAAATGTGCATCTTTGTAGAACTGGTTTATAATCACGTTCTTTAGATATAGAGCTACAAGAATTATTTATTTGGCCATCATCACGGACTGCCTAGTGAGAGAGATGCTTTAAACTTGTATTCCAGATGTAAAAATCTTTCACCAATGAATTCACTACTTAGAATTTTAAATAGTATCTTCAAAAGGTATTTTTTTCTTATTTGTCATTGTGTGTTAATTCTACAAAAATAAGTAGGTGATATGGCAGATTTAAAGACCCCTGGTTCTTGCTCTCAGGGGGTTTCGTATTTCCTACCCTGGATTCCTGTGTGATGGTAGATACATTTAGTTTCAGATTTCTCTCCAGTTAATGTTTTTAAATAATTAATTTTTGTAGTTGTTTCTTATGGTTTCAAAGGTACTTCACTTTGGTTTCTTTTTGACCCTTTAGTGATCTCTTTCTTCACTGTTTTTCTTTCCTTCACTGAGCTTGAGTCACACTAGTCTTTCAGAATTTTAATTTTTTTTTAACATGCTCAAGATGTTTCCTTACTCAGGGCCTTTGCATGTGCTATACCCTGTACTTGAAACACTCTTCTTCCTTAGAACTCTTGGAGTGGCTAGGTTCTTTTCTTTTGAGTCTCAGCTTTAAATATCATATATCCCTAAAACACAGAACCTTAAAACAACACACATTTATTATCATGGTATTTGTAGATTGCTGTTTCAAGAGGGTCTTAGTTGGGTGATTTATTCTCAGGGTTTCGCAGCACTTAGAGATGATAGTCTAAGTGTTCGTCAGAGCTGCAGTCATCTGAAGGCTTGAGGGGGGCTGGAGGATTCACTTCCAAGATTCTTTTACTCTTTTTACCAGTTATTCAGTAGCAATCATTCAGTAGCTCTCAGAGTGAGTGATCCAAGAGAGAAAGCAAAGAGTACCTCTTACTTTCTTTTATGTTGTAGTCTCAGGAGTTAAATGCTGTCACTTCTATCACATTCTATTTATTTTTTATTATTTTATTTTGTTTTATTTTATTTTATTTTTGAGATGAAGTCTCACTCTGTTGCCCAGACTGGATTGCAGTGACATGATCTCGGCTCACTGCAAACTATATCTCCCAGGTTCAAGCAATTCTCCTGCCTCAACCTCCCAAGTAGCTGGGACTATAGACACATGGCACCACACCCAGCTAATTTTTGTATTTTTAGTAGAGATGGGGTTTCATCATATTGGTCAAGTTGGCCTAGAACTCCTGACCTTCAGTTGATCCACCCACCTTGGCCCCCCAAAGTGCTGGGATTACAGGCCTGAGCCACTGCGCCGAGTACATTCGATTTTTTAAAAGCAAGTCAGTGGTGGAGCAGGGAGCTCCAGAAATCAGTACCTCCACAGAAGTAATTGTTAAGCTGGCAAAAATCAACAAATCAACTTTTGCATGACTCTGGAATCTGATAGAAAACTTACAGCATCCAAGGCAGTGCCAGATTTTGATAAGAAAGCATTATGATATTTTTGCTTATGTACCAACTGTCCTTTATTTTCTAGTTCAGCAGCAGCTATGGGGCCAGCAACTCATATTCCCGGTGTAGCTTGCTGGTGCTAGGAAGTGGACAATAAGAACTTTGTTCTGAAAAAAAATTGTAGTTTTCATTTTGACCTGTCTGGTTGTTCTCTGCGGGACTGGTGCAGGACCTTTGTTTCAGCGCCCCCATGAGCTAGAGCAGCTCTGGGTGGTATCTGTCAACAATCTAAATCTGCTAGAGCTAGTAAACAAATTTGACAAAGTTTCAGGGTACAACATCAACCACAAAACTCAGTTGTATTTCTATGCACCAGCAATGAAAACTGTAAAAAGGAAATTAAAACAATGCCATTTACAATAGCATCCAAAAGAATGAAATACCTAAGGAATAAATTTAACCAAGGAGGTCAAAAACTTGTACAGTGAAAAGTACAAAACCTGGCTAAAATAAAAGACCTAAATCAACAGAAAGACATCTTGTGTTCAGAGACTAGAAGACATAATACTGTGAAGATGGCAGTACTCCTCAAAGCAATTCACAGATTTTTAAAATCCATTTCTAAATTCCTGGTCACTTTTTATAGAAGAGGAAAAGCCAGTTCTTAAATTCAAATGGAATTAAAAGGAGCACCAAATAGCCAAAACATATTGAAAAAGAAGAACCGCATTAGAAGACTCATACTTCCTGTTTTCAAAACTTAAATATAAAGCTGCAGTGATCAAATCAGTGTGGTAATAGCATAAGGATAGATGTATAGACCAAAGGAATAGAATTGAAAGTCTGGAAATACACCCATAAATCTATGGCCAACTGATTTTTCACAGAGTTGCCAAGACCATTTAATGGGAAAAGAACAATCTCTTCAACAAATGGTACAGTGACAGCTGATAGCCACATGTAAAAGAATGAAGTAAGACCCATGTAACTTATCAAATACAGCAGCCTTTTAGTGTAAGATTTGATTGGCTGGATCAACAACCTAAATGTAAGAGCTAAAACTTAAAGCTCTTAGAAGAAAACATAGGGTTAATCTTCATGACTTTGGATTTGGCAGTGAATTCTCAGATAATATCACTAAAGCACAAGTAACAAAAGATAAACTGAACTTCATCAAAATTAAACATTTTTGTGCATAAAAGAACAAATTATCAAGAAGTGAAAAGACAGCCTGTAGAATGAGAAAAAATATTTACAAATTATACTTCTGATAAGGGTCTAGTATCCAAAATGTATAGAGGCTGGGTGTGGTGGCTCACACCTGTAATACCAGCACTTTGGGAGGCCGAGACAGGTGGATCACTTGAGTCCAGATATTCAAGACCAGCCTGGGCAACATAACAAGACTGCCATCTGTTTAAATGAAAAAAATAAAAAATAAAAATAAAAAAAATAAAAAAAGGAAAGCAAACTGTATAGAGAACTCTTACAACTTACAATTGAATGATAGGCAAATTGGTGGTTACCAGAGACCAGGACAGGGCCTGGTTGTGGTGGTCAGGAGATTGGAAGAAGGGAAGGATGGAAAGTGACTCCTTAATGGGTACAATGTTTTCTTTTGAGGTAATAAATATGTTGTGATACTAGATAGAGGAGATGATTGCACATTGTGAATGTACTAAATGGCACTGAATTGTATACTTGAAAATGGTTATTTTTTTTTTTATGTAAAGTTCACCTCAATATACAAAAAAACAAGTCACTAAGTCTGGCCTGCACTCAAGGAGATAGGAATGAAGCACTACCTTTTCAGGGGACAATTGCCAAAGAATTTATGGATATGTTTTAAAACTAGCTCAGACTATCCTCTGACTGCACATTGTTTACTTTCCTTGCCCATACAAAATACATTCACTATCTCTTAAGAGATTTACCCCCATATACAGCAAGTATTATTTCTTTACAAAATCAGGTCAAAATCTAGAATCTCATCTTGTAAATTACATTCAGATAGAGATAATGTTCCTTGAGTCCAGTTCCTTTCAATCTGAAGACTATAAACAAAAGAGATAAAAGTTTCTTACCACCCTGTCACTGAATAGCCAATGTACAATGGTGGGTCAGGCATAAAATTATATCACTATGGGTAGCTCTGTTTAAAAAAAGGGAAGACAGGAAGTGCACATGAGTCACTATTCCATAGCAGTCTTGGAATCTAGCCAAGCAAATGTTAGAAGTTTCTTTATTAAAACTGAGTTCCGTTCCTACTTCAGGATAGTTCTTCATGGCTCCTTTCTATGCCCTCTGAGTTTTTGGCTCTTCTCCCTGAGTTATTCCTTTTTCATAGAAGGTAGCCTGTGTGTTGAGCTAGATAGTTTTCTCAGCCTCCTTCCTGTTGTTAGAAATTTTGGAGTCCAAGTCCTCTTTTAATTTTGTGCATCTCTGCACTATGCAGTCAATGTTGGTAGTGCTTCTACCAAAAACACTTTGTGGGTCTCCTATAAATCTCATTGCAGCTCACTCCATTAGAATAATCTATACTCATAAATTTTGTTGAGGTAATTGTTCTTCTAATTTTGGACTCTTGATGAGATTTTGCAGGGACAATGCCTTTAAGCTTCTTAGAAGCCCTGTTATTTGAGGAACTGCATAGATCTTTCAGAAATCTTAACAAAGGATTTTACAGTCACCTTTTTAGCTTGATATTTAGAAAATGCTTTACTGTTTCCTGGATTTGAGGTTTGCTTGAAACCTGTCTTACAACTGTACCATGGTTTGCTGTCTATAGAGGCTGGAGATTTACAAAATCAACAAGTCTTGATCCCTCTTTTGTTTAATTGCCTTTTCTTAAGCTTGTCTCTCTCCTTTTGTGTTTGATTATAAGTAGCAAGAAGAAACCAGGCAACACCTTAAATTCTTTGCTAGACCACCCAGTTCATTAGGTGCATTTTTTACTTTTCCTGTTACTTTTCTGGTTCCTATAGTCAACAGTTGATATGGTTTGGTGGTGGCCCCACCCAAATTTCATCTTGAATTATAGATCCCATAATCCCCATGTGTTGTGGTAGGGACCCTTGGGAAGTAATTAAATCATGGGGGCAGTTACTCACATGCTGTTCTCGTGATAATGAGTGAGTTCTCATGAGATCTGATGGTTTTATACGGGGTTTTTCTCTCTTTGCTGGGTGATTCTCTCTCCTGCTGCTCTTTGAAGAGGTGCCTTTTGCCATGATTGTAAGTTTCCTGAAGCCTCCTCAGCCATGTGGAATTGCGAGTGAATTAAACCTCTTTTCTTTATAAGTTACCCAGTTTTGGGCATTCATAGCAGCTTCACAATGGACTAATACAGTAAATTGGTACCCGATAGTGGGGTGCTGCTCTAAAGAAAGGACTTGCCTTGTCTCAGATGAGACTTTGGACTTGGACTTTTGGGTTATTGCTGGAATGAGCTAAGACTTTGGGGGACTGTTGGAAAGGCATGATTGTATTTCGAAATGTGAGGACATGAGATTTGGGAGGGGACGTGGCAGAATGATATGGTTTGGCCGTGTTCCTACCCACATCTCATCTTGAATTATAGTCCCCATATTCCTCATGTGTCATGCGAGGGACCCAGTGGGAGGTAACTGAATCATGGGAGTAACCACCCAGTTCTTGTGATAGTGAGTGAGTTCTCAGGAGATCTGATAGTTTTATAAGGGACTTTCCCCACTTTGCTCAGCAGTTATCTTTTTTGCCACCCTGTGAAGAGGTGCCTTCTGCCATGATTGTAAGTTTCCTGAGGCCTCCTTGGCCATGTGGAACTGTGAATCAATTAAATCTCTTTTCTTTATAAGTTACCCAGTCTCAGGTATTCTTTCATAGAAGTGTGAGAATGGACTAATACAACAGTTTTTCTAAATTTTCTGACACCACATAGAATCTCCTTTTCTCCAGGTTTCTAACATTTATCTTAACTTCCTGAAATTTCTTAAAGGCTATCAGGGTCCTAACAGGTTTTTCATGATTCTTCAGGCTCTTACTAAAACTGTCTTCAAAGTACTTCTAGCTTCTGCCCACTGCCTACTTTCAAATCCAATGATACCAAATCGTTTTAGGTATGTGTTACTTAGTCTTGTCCCTATTCAAGGTAAGGGGAATTAGTTTTTGCTTTTTGAGGAAGAACTGAAAATATTATGAGCACTTAAAAATTATGCCAGGTTTTTATGATTTTTTTCCTGAATAAGCATTTATTATCTGGGGCAAAGCTTAGTGTTTCTGGGTAAAACTATTATGTTCTTTGTTGTTCTTTTTAACTGAAATTATAAAAAAAAAGTGAAAAGTTTGGAGAGTCACTTATTGAGCAATATTCACGTGCTTTGCTTCAGATTGTTTTTTCAGGCAGTAGCTTCCATTTTGAGGTCATCTTATCAGTTGTTGCCTTGCATAGAAAATATACATATGTATGCACACACTCAAAAGCACTGAAAAGAACAAGATAGGCAGAATGAATCTGAAGTCTTTCTACAGTAAATGTATATCCTACATTGCCATTTATTTTTGGCAACTTTTATAATTAGTAGATATAATTCCTCAGAAAAGTTTATCCATATTGAAGTCTCAGAATCTTAGTTTATATCGTTTATTCCTTTGAGATTATTTTGCGAATTGGCTTAAATTGGATCACATATACAGTTTTAAAACTAAAACTGTAATTTATCATAGACTACACATCTCTTGATGGTCAGTAGGCCAATTTATTTCATTGAAGTGATAACTCTTTTTTCATGAAAGTAAAATATTTTTACAAAATTTACATTCATTTTTGACTAAATGAACACAAAGTTTAATCTAGGTTGTGTATATAAAAAGCAGGCATACAGGACTTGTTCAGATAATACTAATTTATCTCTAGTATTCGAAATGTAAGCGTGTGGTTTGGTAATTTGTTAGTTACTACAACAAGCAGTATTCATTCTTAGGTGTTTCTTGAACTAACTAGTTGATTTTTAAAATACTAATTTGTAAGTTTGCTGGTATGGCTTATTGAAATATTATACAGGTACTTGAATGAGTTTTTAAATAGTTGTACAGTAAAAGAATACTTGTTTTTAAGTAAAACAGCAAAACAAATATTCCACATATGGTACACTGGATGATGATTTTCAAAGCAGATGATGTTAATTGAATTTATAAGATAAGGCACAGAATGCAGCACTGATAGGCTATTTTTAAAGTACTTTAAAAGACTGATAAGGAGTTCAGAAGAATTGCTTTGTCAGTGCAACTCCGACATTTCTTAGGGATCACAGTGTTAAGTAAAATACAAGGAGTTAAATAGATACAGAAGAATTTTAAGTGCAATGTTGAGCAAAAAATGGGAACCTTCTTGATGTTAAGCCTGAATGAACTCTTTTCACTTTTATGCATGTATCAGGCCGTTTACTTTTATCTAAAGAAAGGTGTTACATGACTTCATATTAACTTATTAATGGCTCAAAGAAAAGAAGTCTAACTGGTCTTAGCCTGTCTTAGAGCTTCTATCCTTGGAAAAGAAATGAAGACTTTCTGGTCACCTCTTATGGTCTGTACTCAGAGCTTTTCAGGCTGTGGTCCTTAATGTCTGAATAATGGCATATTCCCTTTAAACATCCTTCACTAAAGCAGTTAATTCTCAGTGTGGGTGTGGGGAGAAATGCCAGGGTGTTTGAATAACCCGTTCCCCTCAGGTGGTGATACAGTTTAAGGTGAGCATTTCTTAAACAGAACTTTCCCCCTTCCCCTCTTTCCCCTTTCCCCTGTTCAATAGGGAGCTTCAAAAGTCTTTTTTTTTTTTTTTTTTTTTTTTTTTTTAATTTGAGATGAAGCCTCACTTTGTGGCCCAGGCTAGAGTGTAGCGGCATGATCTGGGCTCAGTGTAACCTTTGCCTCCCAGGTTCAAGCTTTTCCGCTGCCTCAGCCTCCCAAGTAGCTAGGATTACAGGCCTGGGCCACCATGCCCAGCTACTTTTTGTATATTTAGTAGAGACAAGGTTTTGCCAGGTTGGCCAGGCTGGTCTCAGACTCCTGACCTGAAGTGATCCACCTGCCTCAGCCTCCCAAAGTGCTGGGATTACAGGTGTGAGCCACTGTGTCTGGCCAAAAGTCTATCTTCTGAGAACTGTTTGAGTTAGGTAAGGAATAGAACAGCAGCAGAATTAGCCCAAGTGAGTCCAGAAGCCTGTAATGTACTTAGTTGGTAAAGGGAGATTGAATTATCTACGAATAGATCAGACTATTTGGATGTGAATTCTAGTTCTGATCCCAAATAACTTTATGTATTTGGGCAAGTTACTTAACGTCTCTACTTCAGTTCCACCATCTGCAAATAGAGTTGTTATGAGGATATAATTATATATATATATGTATGCACTTTGAACAGTATTTTGCACATAGTATGCTCAGTAAAGTTATTGTTTTGTTTAGTTATCTTTTTTTTTTTTCTTTTTGTAGTTACTCCTACTGGTTTTGCCCTACCTTGTGGCCACCAAAATAACATTACTGATCTGGTGTGAACCAGTATAGATTCAATTTAAAATTAAAAAAACATTTTAAAACAAATTTTAACTGGCCAAATATGTTTGGAAGAGTTGGTAGAGATTTTAGTAAATCTAATGTTAAAATTAAAAATATATATATTTGGGCCAGGCACAGTAGCTTACGCCTGTAATCCCAGCACTTTGGGAGGCCAAGACAGGCCAGTTGCTTGAGCCCAGGAGTTCAAGACCAGACTGGGCAACATGGTGAAACCCTCTCTCTACCAAAAAAAAAAAAATTTGAAAACACAAAATTAGCCAGGTTAGGTGATGCTTGCCTATAGTTCCAGTTATTTGGGAGGGTGAGATGGGAGGATGGTTTGAGCCTGGGCAGTTGAAGTTGCAGTGAGCCATGATCATGCCACTGCACTCCAGCCTGGATGACAAAGTAAGACTCTCTCTCACTCTCTCTAAACAGAAAGAAGGAAATATATATATGTACATATTTATTTTATATTTTTATAATACTTATTTTTATACTATTTACTATTTTTATTTTTATTAATATATAATATATATGTATTTTGTTCCTTACTGGTTTTTCTCAAGTATATATTTGTATATATGTATATTTATACACACGTATATTTGAAAATATGTAAACACACATATGCACACGCACACACACACACACAATTTTTTGAGAAAACCCAGTAAAGAACATTTATTTATTTTCATTCCTTTACCTGGTGAAAAGTAAGTTTTATTTAATAAGAAATATTTTAGATAAAATTATTGACCACAAATTGAAATCTTATAAAAGAATTGATTACTTGTCATTTCTAATTTTTCCTATGTAATCTCAAAAGCAATTCTTACATAGTTAGAACTGTGTAAATACTATTCACTAATATCCTATTATAATTACATGTTATTTCTTTTTGTGATTTCAGCATCAATAGTTGTCTCGTTTTTTTGTTACTGTTGTTATAGTTTTCTAATCATTAGATTGTTCCCAAATTCTGCAGTTTAGATTGCTCCAGACTCTCTGCTGGAGCTCTGAAATCCTCTGTGTATGTTCAAACACAATTTATTAGTGCTGTACTTTTTTCTTGATTCATCCCTTCTCTGGTCTTCTGTCCTTTTCTAATCTGAAGTAATTGTTCCTTATGAGTGTTGAGTAGCTGTCACTTTCTTTCAACATCAACCTGTGGAATGTCTTCTTTTTTTTTTTCTTCTGTAATCTCTTTATTCGAAGATTTTGTCTTCTTTCTTATTTTACTTCCTTATTTTGATGTATCCCTGTCTCCCAGTAGCTTCCTGACATCAGCAATTTTTTTCAATCCTTGCATGTCTGACCATATCTTTATTGTACTTTTACCCATGATTGATTGATCGGATGTAAAATTCTGGATTGAAAATAACTTTATTTTATACTTTTGAAGGCCTTGCTCTGTTTCCTTGGTCAACAATAATGCTGATGAGAAGATAGATGCCATTCTAATACCTGATTCTTTGAATGTTTGAATGTGGGAGCTTTTTGGATCTTTGCATTGTTCCTGTTACTTAAAACTTTCCCAATAAAGTGCCTTGGTATAGACATCTTTTCCCATTCATCATACAGAGTGTCATTTGGCTTTTTAAATCTGGAAACACCCTTCAGTTCTGTCTGATTTCATGTTTGCTGTTTCTTTATAGTTTTCACTGTCTCTCTTTCTTTCTCTGGATCTCCTTTTATTTGGTTGTTGACCTCTTAAGTTAGTGTTTCAATTACCTTTTCTGTTTACTTTTCCTGTTTTTCTCTTTTTGGTCTTCTGACATTGTCTCAAGTTTATCTTCCAAACTTGCTATTTTTTCATATCAAATATTTAATTTCTAAGATAGCTTTCTCTTCCACATTATTATTTCATTATTATTATTCTGAGTTTTCTTTTGCTCCCTGCATTGTCTCTATTTTCTTTGTCTTTGTTTTGTGTCTGACATTTCACTTTATGGGCTTTCTTTAAATGTATGGGGATTATATTTGAGAGAAACACTAAAATTACCTCTGGCAGCTCTGTTTTTAAGAGTGGAACTAGTTGACCAGCAAATCTTGTTGTAAAAGATGTTACGGTTCACTACTCTGAATTTACTTACTTCTTGTGACTGTTCTCTTTGCAAGCTTAAGTTTTGTTTTGGTCTGCGGAGTTAGCTGCTTATATATTTACCTGTTTTCTAGCTTCCAGACATTTTTTCTGGCTTCCAGATTTTTGACATATCCTATATTCTATTGTCTCTTCCCCTGTACTGTTTGTCTTTTGGGTTTTATCCTTTTCTGTGGCTTTATTGTAGTTTTGAGAGGGTTTTGAGAGGGATGGGCGTAAACCTGTGTGTTCTATTCTCTGTTTTAGTGGGAGCTCCTGCCATTTGTAAGTTTTTGGGGTGTTCTAAAGTTATAAGTCTTATTTTATTTATTTGAGATAGTCTCACTCTCTAAAATTATGATTTTTATTTTTTATTTATTTATTTTTTTTATTTTCCATTTAAATATTTTTTTTCTTTTTTTTTTTAATTGCATTTTAGGTTTGGGGGTACATGTGATGAACATGCAATATTGTTGCATAGGTACACACATGGCAGTGTGGTTTACTGCCTTCCGTCCCCTCACCTGTATCTGTCATTTCTCCCCATGCTATCTCTTCCCACCTCCCCACCCCCTGCCCCTCCCCCATTTCCCCCCAACGGACCCCAGTGTGTAGTGCTCCCCTCCCTGTGTCCATGTGTTCTCATTGTTCAACACCCGCCTATGAGCGAGAATATACGGTGTTTGATTTTCTGCTCTTGTGTCAGTTTGCTGAGAATGATGGTTTCCAGGTTCATCCATGTCCCTACAAAGGACGTGAACTCATCGTTTTTGATGGCTGCGTAATATTCCATGGTGTATATGTACCACATTTTCCCTATCCAGTCTATCATCGTTGGGCATTTGGGTTGGTTCCAGGTCTTTGCTATTGTAAACAATGCTGCAATGAACATTCGTGTGCACGTGTCCTTGTAGTAGAATGATTTATAATCCTTTGGATATATACCCAGTAATGGGATTGCTGGGTCAAATGGGATTTCTATTTTTAGGTCCTTGAGGAATCGCCACACTGTCTTCCACAATGGTTGAATTAATTTACATTCCCACCAACAGTGTAAAAGTGTTCCTATTTCTCCACATCCTCTCCAGCATCTGTTGTTTCCCGATTTTTTAATAATCGCCATTCTAACTGGTGTGAGATGGTATCTCAATATGGTTTTGATTTGCATTTCTCTGATGACCAGTGATGATGAGCATTTTTTCATATGTTTGTTGGCCTCCTGTATGTTTTCTTTTGTAAAGTATCTGTTCATATCCTTCGCCCATTTTTGAATGGGCTTGTTTGTTTTTTTCTTGTAGATCTGCTTTAGTTCTTTGTAAATTCTGGACATCAGCCCCTTGTCAGATGGGTAGGCTGCAAAAATTTTTTCCCATTCTGTTGGTTGCCGATTCACTCTGCTGACTGTTTCTTTTGCCGTGCAGAAGCTGTGGAGTTTGATTAGGTCCCATTTGTCTATTTTGGCTTTTGTTGCCATTGCTTTTGGCGTTTTGGTCATGAAGTCCTTGCCTACACCTATGTCCTGAATGGTTTTGCCTAGATTTTCTTCTAGGGTTTTTATGGTGTTAGGTCTGATGTTTAAGTCTTCAATCCATCTGGAGTTAATTTTGGTGTAAGGTGTCAGGAAGGGGTCCTGTTTCTGCTTTCTGCACATGGCTAGCCAGTTTTCCCAACACCATTTATTAAACAGGGAGTCCTTTCCCCATTGCTTGTTTTTGTCAGGTTTGTCGAAGATCAGATGGTTGTGGGTATGTTGTATTTCCTGTGAGGCCTCTGTTCTGTTCCATTGGTCTATATCTCTGTTTTGGTACCAGTACCATGCTGTTTTGATTACTGTAGCCTTGTAGTATAGTTTGAAGTCCGGTAGTGTGATGCCTCCTGCTTTGTTCTTTTTGCTTAGAATTGACTTGGCTATGTGGGCTCTCTTTTGGTTCCATATGAAGTTTAAGGTGTTTTTTTCCAGTTCTGTGAAGAAGGTCATTGGTAGCTTGATGGGAATAGCGTTGAATCTGTAAATTACTTTGGGCAGTATGGCCATTTTCACGATGTTGATTCTTCCTAACCATGAACATGGAATGTTTCTCCATCTGTTTGTATCCGCTCTTATTTCGTTGAGCAATGGCTTGCAGTTCTCCTTGAAGAGGTCCTTTACGTTCCTTGTTAGTTGTATTCCTAGGTATTTTATTCTCTTTGTAGCGATTGTGAATGGCAGTTCGTTCTTGATTTGGCTCTCTTGAAGTCTGTTACTGGTGTATAGGAATGCTTGTGATTTTTGCACGTTGATTTTGTATCCTGAGACTTTGCTGAAGTTGTTTATCAGTTTTAGCAGATTTTGGGCTGAGATGATGGGGTCTTCCAGATATACAATCATGTCATCTGCAAATAGAGACAATTGGATTTCCTCCTTTCCAATTTGGATACCCTTTATTTCTTTTTCTTGCCTGATTGCTCTGGCTAGAACTTCCAGTACTATATTGAATAGGAGTGGTGAGAGAGGGCATCCTTGTCTAGTGCCAGATTTCAAAGGGAATGCTTCCAGTTTTTGCCCATTCAGTATGATATTGGCTGTTGGTTTGTCGTAAATAGCTTTTATTGTTTTGAGATACGTTCCATCAATACCTAGTTTATTGAGGGTTTTTAACATAAGGGGTTGTTGAATTTTGTCAAAAGCCTTCTCTGCATCAATTGAAATAATCATGTGGTTTTTGTCTTTGGTTCTGTTTATGTGGTGAATTACGTTTATGGACTTGCGTATGTTGAACCAGCCTTGCATCCCCGGGATGAATCCTACTTGATCATGGTGGATGAGCTTTTTGATATGCTGTTGCAATCGGTTTGCCAGTATTTTATTGAAGATTTTTGCATCTATGTTCATCATGGATATTGGCCTGAAATTTTCTTTTCTTGTTGAGTCTCTGCCGGGTTTTGGTATCAGGATGATGTTTGTCTTGTAAAATGATTTGGGAAGGATTCCCTCTTTTTGGATTGTCTGGAATAGTTTCAGAAGGAATGGTATCAGCTCCTCTTTGTATGTCTGGTAGAATTCAGCAGTGAACCCATCTGGACCTGGGCTTTTTTTGGGTGGTAGGCTCTTTATTGCTGCCTCGACTTCAGACCATGTTATTGGTCTATTCAGGGTTTTGGCTTCTTCCAGGTTTAGGCTTGGGAGGATGCAGGTGTCCAGGAATTTATCCATTTCTTCCAGGTTTACTAGTTTATGTGCATAGAGTTGTTTGTAATAATCTCTGATGATGGTTTGGATTTCTGTGGAATCTGTGGTGATATCCCCTTTATCATTTTTTATTGCATCAATTTGGTTATTCCCTCTTTTCTTTTTTATTAATTTGGCTAGTGGTCTGTCTATTTTGTTGATCTTTTCAAAAAACCAGCTCCTGGTTTTATTGATTTTTTGAAGAGTTTTTTGTGTCTCTTTTTCCTTCAGTTCTGCTCTGATCTTAGTTATTGATTTTTATTTTATTTTATTTATATATTTATTCATTTGAGACAGTCTCACTCTGTCATCCAGGCTGGAGTGTAACTGTGCAATCTCAACTCACTGCAACCTCCACCTCCTGGGTTCAAGGAATTCTCCTCCCTCAATCTCCCGAGTAGCTGGGATTATAGGTGCCTGCCACCATGCCTAGCTAATTTTTGTACTCTTAGTGGAGACGGGGTTTCACCATGTTGCCGAGTCTGGTCTTGAACTCCTGACCTCAAGTGATCCACCTGCCTCAGCCTCCCAGAGTGCTAGGATTACAGGTGTGACCCACTGTGCCTGGCCTAAAATTACAATTTTTGATATTGAGTTTATAATATGATCTCTTTATAAGTCTGTAAAACCCTTAATGTATTTTAATGATTAACAAACTCCTTGAGGGCCCGTAAATTAGAACAATTCAAAGAAAAATCATGGTTTGTTCAATTCTGGTTTGTTTTAGACAAATTGTCAATCAAAGTGACAAGCAGGGAAGGGAAAACGTCTGTAAGGTAGCATTATAAGGAATCAGGACAACTAAAGCAAATCATACCCAAATTTATAGTTAATTAGAATAGAAGTAAATGGTCCAGGCACGGTGGCTCATGCCTATAATCCTAGGACTTTTAGAGACCAAGGCAGGTGGATTTCTTAAGCTCAGGAATTCAACACCAGCCTGGGCAACATGGCAAAACTTCATCTCTACAAAAAATACAAAAATTAACTGGGCATGGTGGTGCACACCTGTAGTCCCAGCTACTCAGGAGGCTGAGGTGGCAGGATTGCTTGAGCCTAGGAGGCAAAGGTTGCAGTGAGTCAAGATTGTACCAGAGATTGCACCACTGCACTCCAGCCTGGGCAACAGAGCCAGACCCTGTCTCAACAACACAACAAAAAGAATAGAAGTAAATGATATATATTTTTTTCTTAACCACTGGGTCTTTTACAGTAATTGTGTCTAGGTGGTGGAACAAAAGTACAATCTTGGAGCCCTCCTTATCTAATTGATTCTGTGCTTGACTTAACATGTGTATCTGTTAAGTCAAGGTTGTTGCTTTGCAAACTCTTACTTGTGTTTACAGCTTAGCTTGGACACCTTTGGCCCATGAAACTTTCTGGTTCTTTTCTTTTTTTCTTAATTTGCTTTAGTTTGAGGGATTCACTTGTCCATTACCTACTTAGTTATGGTCCTGGGGAGTTGACTTTCTTTTAGGATATGGCAGAAAGTTTTAGATGGATATTTTGGTGTCCCAGTTGTTTTCAGTGAGATTTTTTTCTCCATTCTTTTTTCCCCTTTTTGATTATTTCATGGGTGAAAGGTCTTTTCAGCATGGTGGTAGATCTGTATTGCCAACTTTTGCTTCTGAATTATTTTTACCCCAAGGGACCTGTATTCTCTGACAGCTTTTACTGTAGCTGTTTCCAGTCCAGACTCTGGATTGGTCCTTAAGCAGTGACTAAGCTAATATGACACAGCCAGTTTAGCATTGGACCACTGAAAAATTTCATAAAGTTAACTTTTTAGATAATGTAGATCAAATTATTTCTCTGATTTCAAAATTTCAGAACTGAATTTCACTGCTGCATCAACAGAGATTTATATTTCATATCAAGTATTGATACCTTGTTCTATTGTGAATCCTGCATTCTTAGCATAATTTTCAGAGAATTTATGGGCTATAACGACATAAACAAAAAATTTCCAAATTTAATTTACTTGTATCTAGTTTGGCTTACTGCAGTTGTGGAAAAATTAGGGGCCTAAAATTAAATTGCTATTTTCATCAATTTACAGTATGGCTTTTAAAAAGGAAGTGGTATACAATAACAATTACAAGGTTATGTTGGTTTTTAAAATTTTAGTACGTACACTTGTGCCCTGGTTAACTATTACAAACAAAGCTTTTAAAATATTTTTTATTCAAGAAAAGTATGGAGCATGATTGGAAATAGCACCTTATGAATTTGATTTTTTATACCTATTATAGAAAAAGCATGTCTGATGAGAATGTATCTTGACAAATTGACATGTTTTGATAGGTGCTGAGGTAATTGTATAGATTTCTAAAATTAAACAAATTGCAAACAGAGATTTCTGTAGAAGGTTAATCCAATATCAAAGTTTTTGTGTTAGTTTAAGCATTGCTAAATATGACAAAGATCTTCTTTTAGCATTTCTGAGCATGTGATATAAATTAGGTGCTGAGATGAGTCAACTGTATTACACAGTAAGAATTTGTTTTCTGGATATTAGTGGAAGTTATTCCCAAATCTTTAGTATGAGGTGATTAAATAATATATCTGTTTGTTCATATTTACTGTAAACACTTGAATTGATTATGGCAAGTCCACCTTTAAAGAGTACATATTAACAAAGTTACTCTTTCTATGCAATACACTTTCAAAATGCAACATTTTGTTGTTACCAAAATGTCGTTCTTGGTAACAGCACACATACAGTAGTGTTGTGTATGGTATAAAGGAAGACTATGGGAATTGTCTCTGCCATATGAAAGTTTAAAATACGTTATTGAATAAAAGATGCTATTTTGAAAATAGAATAGAAATAAAAGATGCTATTTTGGAAAAAATACACTTAAGTACCTTTTTAAAAACAGTTTATACATGTTGAAATTTGTGAAATATTTTAAAAATATTTTGAAAATAGACAGCAAAAAAATTTTTGGTTAAGTAATGGAATACAGAGTTCTTGTCAGTATAAAAATTATTGACATTAATCACTTAAAGTTTATGTTTTATTACGTCTGATGGAAAAATGATTCTTTGGGATTTGTGATACTCAATATAATATGTAAAATATTTAATGAATTGCTAGATCATTTGAGCTTTCTTTTTGTGGTGGCGGTGGCTTTTGGAAAAAAAAAACAAGTAAAAAACAATGCTTGATTTTTATTCTGGGAAATGTCTCATTTAATTGTTATAGGCTAGGGTTTAGGCATCAGGATTTTTTTTAAAAAAAACCTTCCTAACAGATTCTAATGTATGGCCTGGATGAGAACCATTGACCTATGGGTTGTAGTGCTGGGCCTCGTGATAAAACAGATAATAAATATTTGTTCAAATTAAAAAGCAAAGGATTTTCTCAATTTTTAAAGTTAACTTTTTATTTTTGAATAGTTTCAAACTTAAAAAATACAAAAATAGTTTATAGTGTTTCCATATGTGCCCCACATTCAGCCTTCCGTTATTAACATCTTATGTATGGAACATTTGTCTAAATAATGAACCAATATTAATATAGATTTGAAACTAAAGTTCCTGTTCTTTTCAGATTTACTTAGTTTTTACTTTAGGTTTTACCTAATGTCCTTTTTGTGTTTTAGGATACATCCAGATACCATATTACATTTAGTCATCATGTCTCCTTAGGCTTCTCTTTAAAAAAAAAAAAATTGTTAGAGAAGAAAAGTAAAAAAGAAAAAAACAATTAGTACATAACAATTATACATATTTACAAGGTAAAGTGTGATGTTTTGATACATGTATACATTGTGAAAAATCAAATCAGAGTATTTAGCATATCCATCACCTCATGCGTTTAGCATTTCTTTATGGTGAGAGCATTCAAAATCTTCCACCATATTGAAATATACAATATTGTTGACCATAGTCGCTGTACTATGAAATAGAATACCAGAACTTATTCCTCCTAGCTGTGACTTTGTATCCATTGACCAGTCCTTCCCTACTACCCCCAGGCTCCACACACCTCCCTTACCTCTGGAAACCACCATTTCTGCTCTCTACTTCCATGAGATCAGCTTCTTTAGTCTTTCTGTGCTTGGTTAATTTCAACTGCTATATATACACACAATGGAATAGCCATAAAAATGAATGAAATCTTGTCATTTGTGGCAAGTATGTGTTTACCTGGAGGACATTAAATGATATAAGCCAGGTACAGAAAGGGTTTGTGATGTCACAGTTTCTCAGAATGTTCTTGTTTTTGATGACCTTGAGAGTTGTGGATAATGGTTAGAGACTTTGTAGAGTGGCCTTCAATTGGGAGTTGTTTTTTTTTTTTCTGTAATGATGAGACTAGGCTTATGGTTTTTGAGAAGACCCAGAGATAAATATAAGTCTCATCACATCAAGATTAAGTTCTGTCAACATGACTTACCACTGTTGGTGTTAACCATGATCACCTGACTGAGGTAGCATGTCAGATTTCTTTACAGTAAATGTATTCTTTCTTCCTTTTCATACTGTACTCTTTGGATGGAAGTCACAGTACACAGCTCACACTTAAGAATTCGGGGGTTATTCTCCACTTTTTGAGGACAGAGTATTTGGAATTTTTCTACACAGGAGATTTGTCTTTTCTCCCCATTTATTTATTCAGTCATTTGTATCAATATTGACTCAAGGTTATTAGTTTATATTTTTGGATCATAATCCAATGTATTTATTTATTTTGCTTAAGATGTTTCAGCTTTGACCATTGGGAACCTTTTCTTTTGACTCCTTTGTCCCTATGACATATATCCATCATTGCGGGGTTTGTTTTGTTTTTAGCACTTCCTTACTCTCTGACGCTATAAGCTATTCTAGGCTCATCTTGTATATTTCCTGTTCTAGTACTAAAATAAGGAGCCTAATTCCTTTTACTGGAGAACTGTAGGAAACCAAGATTGGATTCCAGGGGGACTTGTTCTACTGTGGGATGTTGTTACTTCTATGCCCTCTCAGTTCAGGCAGGGAGATATATGTGTGTATACTAACCTGTGTTTATACACATTTGTAACTATATATATATATATATATAGCCATATGTGTGTGTATACATATGTATTATGTGTATGTATCTGTATCTGTATTAAACTAAACATTAATTTATACTGTTGTGTCTGACTCTAATCCATTATTATTCTAGTAGGTCTCGTTCGTTTATAACCTACAACTCCAGTGGGGAGACAACATCCATTTACTAAGTTTTTAACTCCAGTATACATGTATAGTGGTTTTCAGAATTCTTAACCCATATCCTCGTGGAAAACAACATTGTCAGCTGCAGTGCTTGTGTGTCATTCCTTTTGTCTTTAGTCTAACAGAATTTATAATCCACTCACTCCAAAGTTACTTAGGTTAGTACCTTTTCTTCTTACCTCCTTCAATGAAGTTGTTTCAATACATTTTTAATACACTTACTTTTTTTTTTTTTGCCATATTCTCCATTTCATCCTGAGATCTCCTGACCTCCTAAATTATTTAGTAAAATTTTGCATACATTAGGTTTACTCTTTTTGTTGTTGTTGTTGTTCCTTTTGAGACTGGGTGTCTGTCTCTCACCCAAGCTAGAGTTCAGTGGCACAAACATAGCTCCCTGTCTTAAACTCTTGGAGTGAAGGGATCCTCCTACCCCAGCCTTCTGAGTAGCTAGGACTACAGGCATGTACCACCAGGCCTTTATTTTCTGTAGAGATGGGGGTCTTACTATGTTGATTGGACTGGTCTAGAACTCCTGGTCTCAAGGGATCCTTCTGCCTCAGTAGATTCACTCTTTATGATGTAAACTTTTGACAAATACATGGTATTAGGCATGAAAATGATACATATGATACACTGTAGTGTCAAACAGAATAGTTTCATAACCCTTAAAAAATAATCCATTGTGCTTCACATAATCACCTCTCCCAAACCCCTTTCAACCACTGATCTACCATTTATAGTTTCAGCTTTTCCAGAATATCATATAATTGGAATCATGTTATGTAGCCTTTTTGGACTGGCTTCTTTCACTTAACAGTATGCTTTTAATAGTCATCCATGAATTTTTGTTGCTTAATAGATCATTTAATCATTGAATAGTATTACATTGCATAGATACACCATAGTTCATTTATCCATTAACTTATTGAAGGACATCTTCAATAGTTATTGACTAGTTTGGAGCAGTTATCAATAAATAAATCTACTGTATACATTTATATGCTGGCTTTTGTGTGGATATACATTTTCAGGTACATTGAGTAAATACCTAGGACCATAGTTGCTGGATCTTATGGTATGCTCAGCTTAGTAAGAAACTGCAAAACTCTTTCCCAAAGTTGTATCATTTTATATTCCTGTTAACCAAGGAATGAGAGTTTCTGTTGCCGTGCACCAGCAGTTTGTATGGTCAGGAATTTTGTTTGTTTGTTTTTGCACTTTAACCACTCTAGTAAGTGTTTAATGGTATCTCATTTTAATTTGCAGTTCTTTAGTGATGAAGATGTTGGGCATCTTTTTATATGCTTATTTGCCATTTATCTTTGTCAAAGTATGTTCAGTAGTTTTACCCCTCTTTAAATCGTGTTGTCTGCTTTCTTATAGTTAATTTTAAAGAGTTCTTTTTGTATTTTGGATACAGTCCTTTATAAAGTATGCATTTAACAAATATTTTCTCCCATTTTGGTTTGTCTTTTCATTTTTCTAACAGTGTCTTTCACAGAGCAGAAATTTCTAGTTTTTAGTTTTTGCTTTTTGTTTATTTTAGAGACAGGGTCTTACTCTTTTGTCCAAGCTAAAGTACAGTAGATGATCATATTGAAAATGCACACTTTGCATGAAGAGACGCCCCCAAACAGGCTTTTTGTGAGCAACATGGCTGTTTATTCACCTGGGTGCAGGTGGGCTAAGGCCGAAAAGGGCATTAGCAAAGGGCAGTCAGATAGGAGTTGGTTTTATAGGTTTGGGGTGGGCAGTGGAAAGTTACAGAGTAAGATCAGTTACAGTGGTGGGGGTAGGGGCAAGGAGTATACATTACTGTAAGTTTAGTTGGGATTAGAGTAGTTAAGATGGTAGGATGGGGTGAAGAGTAGTCACATTATCATAATAACAGTTAAGATGGCAGGGTGGGGTGAGGGACTTGTCTGGGGAAGCTTCCTGGGCGATTAGGGTTGAGGGAGACGATCAGCGGAGGCAAGCAGGACTTCAGACTTTCAGGCTCCAGGCTTGCATATGGAGACCTGACCGCTCCTAGCACACTGCAGCCTCAAACTCCTGGGCTCTAGCAGTTCTCCTGCCTCAGCCTCCTGAAGTGCTGGGATTATCAGGCATGAACCACCAAGCCCCGCCGAAGTTTTTAGTTTTATTATGACTGTATCAGCTTTTTCATGGATCATGAAAATTATACACACTTTTGGTGTGTATAATTCACTACCAAACTCAAGGTCACATAGATTTTCTCCTGAGTTTTTATCTATAGAAAATTCCCTTCTCCTCCACTCCCCTCCCTTTTTTTGATACAGCATCTTGCTTTGTCAACCAGGTTGGAGTGCAGTGGCAGCAATCATGGCTCACTGCAGCCTTGACCTCCTGGGCTCAAGTGATTTTCCCACATCAACCTCCTGAGTAGCTGGGACTATAGGGGCACGCTGCCACACCTGGATACTTTTTGTAAATTTTTGTAGAGGTGGTGTCTTGCTGTGTTGCCCAGGCTGGTCTCAAACTCCTGGACTCAAGCAGTCCACCCACCTTGGCCTCATAAAGTGCTGGGATTGTAGGTGTGAGCTAGGGCTCCTGACCAAATTTTATTTTTCTGATTTAGTATTGCCTTGGCTGTTTTAGGCCTTTTGCAATTCCATAGAAAGGATTGTTTTGTCAACATTTCTAAATTAGCTTGCTGGACTTCTTACTGAGATTGAATAAAATCTATATATCAAGTTAGGAAGAAATGACATTTTAACAGTACTGAGTCTTCAAATTTACAAACATGGAATGTTTCTCAATTTATTTAGATCATCTTTTATTTTTTGCAGCAGTGTATTGAGGTCCTGTACATGTTTTAATATGTTAGATCTAAGTGTTTCTTTTTTTCTGTTGAAATTTTTTTTAATTTCAAATTTCAGTTGTTTATCGCTGGTATGTAAGAAAGCAATTGGCTTTTGTATATTGCCCTTTTATCCTGTGACCTTGCCATACACACTAATTTTTATTAGTTCTAGGAGTTTTTATAGATTCTGTGAAATTTTCTACACAGTTAATGATGTCATCTGCAAATATAGTTTATTTCTTTCCAATCTTTATAACTTTTTTCTTATTGTATTAACTGAACCTCAGCTTTCTTTTAACTTTAATATGTTTCTGTGTCCTCACTATGTTTCTCTATCTCCCTGGTTCAGAGGTTATGTGTTTTTCCCATTTATAGATATTGGTATGGAAGAAAAATAAGACATGGTGTTTCCCTACAAGAAGATTGCAGTCTAATGAGTGAGACAAATAAACTGGCAACTGATCATAATGCAATATAACAAGTACTGTGATAGAGATACATACAAAGAACAGTAATTGTTATTTTACTGCTCTTGGTTTTCTGACTTTGTACTTCCCTCAAAAGGCCCCTTCTCTGCTTGCCTCTTTAGTCAGCTACATTATCCCTTTCTTCTGGGCCCTTTCTCCTCATTCAAAAATGTAGTTATCCTTTGACGATTAAAAAACTAAGGGAAAAAACAAATTATTTACAACTAAACTTCTTGGTAGAATAGCCAGAGCCTTTGTTCCTTCACTTTGCCCACACCCCCTCCTCCCACACTGTGGCTGAACTATTCTCCAGCGGTATTCTCTACAAGGCATATTTCTGTGTAAGATGAGATCACTTTAGCACTTACTATATTTGAGGTGTCCATAGGTCATTTAAGTCATTTTGTGTAGCAGGCAGTTGGATATGCAGGTCTGAGTCCCAAGGGTGAACTCAGGCAATTAGGAAATCAATGCTTTCTGCAGTTGGTAGTTCAACCATGAGCATAGATTGGATTGCTCAAAAAGTGTTTAAAGAAAAGTGTAGGCTGCTGCTTTTTTCCTTGACATCCTGGCCATTGCTTCCTCTGGAAAAAGGAAGCCTTTCATGGGCTCCTTCAGGCTTCAGTTAGGCAAGTGCTCCTGTATGTTCGCCACAGTATACTGCATTTAGCTCTGGGAATATTTCTCTCACTACATTTGTCTATTTTCTAACTCCCCATTAAACTCTACATTTCTCAAGGAAAAGATATCTTAGCACACTTGCCTGGCACACAGTAAACATTTATTACATAAATATTTAATTGGTAAATATTTATCAAATCAAGAAACATATGTATAAAACTGTTTTAAACGGATTTTGCCTGACTTTTATTCATCTTTAAGGATAGTGCCAGCCACAAAATCATCAACATGGAATATATTTGCATTTAATAATTAATGAGGGTGCATACTAGCACATGAAGTATTTCTTCAGCATCACTTAAGTCAAATGTGTGAAAAATATTTGGGTTGTGGGGGAGATATTTTTGTTGCCCTGACATTTTTCTGCCCTGGAATTTCATTTTTGTCAGGAAGTTCAATGATGTAAATTGTATGTTAAAACCAATGTTGTTTCTTTAGCATGTTTCGTATGGTCTTCTTCTGAATTGTATGTTTTAGCAATTTTCTAAAATCATTTTACAAAATTATGTCTAAGTTTATGTAGGTGATATTTCTGTTGTTAAAATTTAAACAATAGAAATAGTTTATGTATTAAAATTTCTGTTTACTCCCAACTAACTGAAAAAGAACAACAAAATTTCTACTTACTTTTAAATATTATCATAATGGAAGAGAAAAGGAATAAGAGAAAGAATGAAGAAAAAACATTTTTTTAAGACCCTTTAGCTCTTAGTTGTATTTGTTCTAGGAACAGAAGATATATGCAATCATCAATCTTTTCATATAAAAGCAATTTAGAATGAAATTTTGATGAAGTAATGTGAATATTCATTATTTCCTTTTCTATACTTCTAACAGTTTTGTGGACTCAATACCTGTTCATTGAGTTCCTGCTATTATATGCAAGTGGAGATTACTGAATATAAAAGACATTTGTATTTGAGGAACATAAACATTGCTTATATAGAAGTATCAACATGACAGTGGTTTTAGTATTTTTAAATATCTCACTTTTAAAAAATTTATCAAGGAACCTATTTCTTGATAGCCTGTTTCTGAAATATATTGATCGTATGTTAGTAAATGTAATAACCTGTTTTATAAACCTGTTTGTGTAAATCTCCAAATAGTGGAATTTTAGTTTTTGTCTTTGGTTCCCTCTTGTGGATGTTTTATAAACTGCTTCTAAGAACACAACAGTTTTTTTTTTGTTTTGTTTTGTTTTAAGTAAGTAACTTTTTTTTAAATTGCACTTTAGGTTCTGGGGTACATGTGCAAAACATACAGGATTGTTGCATAGGTGCACACATGGCAATATGATTTGCTGCCTCCTATGATTTGCCGTCACCTATATCTGGCATTTCTCCCCCTGTTATCTCTCCCCAACCTCATTACCCCCCACTTTCCATCCCCTATTCCCACCCAACAGACCCCAGTGTATGATATTCCCCTCCCTGTGTCCATGTGTTCTCATTGTTCAACACGCACCTATGAGTGAGAACATGCGGTATTTGTTTTTCTGTTCTTGTGTCAGTTTGCTGAGAATGATGGTTTCCAGATTCATCCATGTCCCTACAAAGGACACGAACTCATCGTTTTTTATGGCCACATAGTATTTTATGGTGTATATGTGCCACATTTTCCTTGTCCAGTCTATCGTCGATGGGCATTTGGGTTGGTTCCAAGTCTTTGCTATTGTAAACAGTGCCGCAGTGAACATATGTGTGCATATCTCTTTATAACAGAATGATTTATAATCCTTTGGATATATACCCAGTCATGGGATTGCTGTGTCAAATGGAATTTCTATTTCTTTCTTTCTTTTTTTTTTTTTTTTTTTTTGAGACAGAGTCTCACTTTGTTGCCAGGCACCAGGCTGGAGTGCAGTGGCACAATCTTGGCTCACTGCAACCTCTGCCTCCTGGGTTCAAGCAATTCTCATGCCTCAGCCTCCCAAGTAGCTGGGGCTACAGGCACATGCCACCACGCCCAGCTAATTTTTGTATTTTTAGTAGAGACGGAGTTTCACCATGTTGGCCAGGATGGTCTCGATCTCTTGACCTTGTGATCTGCCCGCCTCGGCCTCCCAAAGTGCTAGGATTACAGGCTTGAGCCATCGCACCCGGCCTGGAATTTCTATTTCTAGGTACTTGAGGAATCGCCACACTGTCTTCCACAATGGTTGAACTAATTTACACTCCCACCAACAGTGTAAAAGTGTTCCTATTTCTCCACATCCTCTCCAGCATCTGCTGTCTCCAGATTTTTTAATGATCGCCATTCTAACTGACGTGAGATGGTATCTCACTGTGGTTCTGATTTGCATTTCTCTAATGATCAGTGATGATGAGCGTTTTTTCACATTTCTTGTCCTCATAGATGTCTTCTTTTGAAAAGTGTCTGTTCCTATCCTTCTCCCAATTTTGGATGGGTTTGTTTTTCTCTTGTAAATCTGTTTTAGTTCATTGTAGATTCTGGATATTAGCGCTTTGTCAGATGGGTAGATTGCAAAAATTTTTTCCCATTCTGTTGGTTGCAGGTTCACTCTAATGATTGTTTCTTTTGCTGTACAGAAGCTTTGGAGTTTAATTAGATCCCATTTGTCTATTTTGGCTTTTGTTGTCAACACTTTTGGTGTTTTACTCATGCAGTCCTTACCTATGCCTATGTCCTGAGTCTTCAATCGATCTGGAGTTAATTTTAGTGTAAGGTGTCAGAAAGGGGTCCGGTTTCTGCTTTCTGCACATGGCTAGCCAGTTTTCCCAACATAATTTATTAAACAGGGAATCCTTTCGCCGTTGCTTGTTTTTGTCAGGTTTGTCAAAGATCAGATGATTGTAGATGTGTGACGTTGCCTCTGACACCTCTGTTCTATTCCATTGGTCTACATCTCTGTTTTGGTACCAGTACCATGCTGTTTTGATTACTGTAGCCTTGTAGTATAGTTTGAAGTAGGTAGCATGATGGCTCTGGCTTTGTTCTTTTTGCTTAGAATTGCCTTGGCTATGTGGGCTCTCTTTTGGTTCCATATGAAGTTTAAGGTGGTTTTTTTCCAGTTCTGTGAAGAGGGTCATTGGCAGCTTGATGGGGATAGCATTGAATCTGTAAATTACTTTGGGCAGTATGGCCATTTTCACAATATTGATTCTTTCTAACCATGGAATGAGCATGGAATGTTTTTTCCATCTGTTTGAAACACAACAGTTTTTAAAGGCGTTACTCTTATTTTAAAATACTTGATTTTATAAGTTTCTTTATGTTTTGTAAATCCTTGGGCATGCTTTTGGCTGTGAAAGAAAAAAGAAAAGTTACAGTTAAGGTTGCTTTTACTTTTAATTTACTCTGTTGTATATTAGTATTATGCACAGGAGATGTAAGGTAATCTTTTGTTTGGAAACTTTTCCTATAATGCCAAAAACTTGTACAGTCTTGCATCATGGAGCCTCTGAAGTCCTGCCCACACGTCTTTTCACCATTTAGGCTTGTTATACTGATGAATAAGTCTTTTATGACATTTGGAGATCCCAAAAGCTTTGATGTAACTTTAAAACATGCCTGTGAACGTGCAAAAAGTTAGGATCCATGAAGTTTCTGTTTGCTAAAGACAGGTATGTCAAAAGACAGCAGCTGTATAAGCTATTTAGCTGATTTGTAGTGAAAGAGAAAGACCACCTACTTATAGCAATGAGAAGAAAATTAATTCTTTTTATAGATTTTCAGATACCATAAATCTTAGTTTTTAATGTGTAAATACCAATTTGTTACTTTTTTCAGTCTGTCAGACATTGAAGTGGCACTTAAAGGCAACTCTTTGAAGGAGAATATTTTTGATATTTTCTCAGTAATTTTTAGCTCAATTGTACCAGAGTTAACCAGTTGACCTACTGTGGGCCATTTCACTTTTAACACAGAAACAACAAACAAGTACAACCTTGTGTATTGATAACAAGGACAGTGAGATAACTGTTATCTTTTACCAGAGTTGGAAGTACAATTTAAAGGTAATACTGTGTTATGTCACATCAGTAGTTTCACCTTGCTGTAGAAAAGAGTATTTTTAGTTTAGTAAGAATCTTAACATGGTTCAAAACATACAAGCAAATGTACAATAGTACCCCTTGACTTTTGCCTTTTCTAACTCAATGATTAAAATATATTTATTGACATATGTTAACATGTTAGCATGAAGTAATCAACAGCCCTCGAATTCACTTATGCATGGGGAAAGAAGCGAAAGATTGCTACCCTAGTCTTCCCCAGTTTTGTGCTCATCTTCTTGCAGTTGCATTGTACATGCCTTGTTGATTTCTTACTTGATGGGAAAATGAGTAATTAGTTTCATTTCCTTGATCATGTGGTCAAGTGACAAAGTCTAGTAAGTTACTTTTTAGTTACAAATAACTGGTGTTATCTATTTTATTCAAATTAAAATCTCAGCTTTCCCTTTTGAGTCAGTTTGATCTCTTTAGGGTCAGAATATTGGAGTTATTGTTGATCCATTATCTTTGACTGCCTAAAAACTTTCTAGAAAATGTGAGCTCCTCTTTGGTGATTTCTTTCAGATTCAGCTTGTCATTTCTGTTACTAATGACCCTTTTTAGTATAGACTCTAATTAATTTTCAAATCTAGATTCTAGTAATAACCTTGTGATTCTAGTCTTCAGAAGGCTAGATTCTAGGCTTCCTCCAGTCTTTCCCTTCTCCAGATTATTTTTTAGTTTCCAAAGTTCCTATCACTCCTTTGCCAAGCAACTAATGCTGGGCTCCCAGTGTTCAAAGCATTCCATAAGCTGTAGGACATCCCCTAATGCAATCAAACTTACTCATTGCTTTCCATTCTAGCCAGAATATTTCTACTTTTGTGCTTGATTTTTTTCAAGTTTCAAATACTACTGTCTATTCTTCCCTAATTTTACCCCAAGATCCAGCTTTCTAAGGGAACGAAATTCTAAGGAGCAAGGGCATCTTAATTCTGTTGTTTGTTCTTTCTGCCCATTCTCAGTGGCTTGTTTACTCATGTGTTTATTTTTCGGATTGTGAGTTCATGTTTGGCTAGATTTTATCTCTGAGAATGATGTCAATTGAGGGTTCAGTATGAGTCCCTGTAACATGGATTTGTATTTGTTTCTATCAGGCACCTGGGGTGCTACTATACTGGGACTACTATATTTGGTTAATTTCTCAGTATGAGGTTCCCCCAGAACATGTGGGTGATGTAAAATTGAAGGCGTAAACCATGGTTATAAATTGTAAATGGAGGCTTCCCAATCTCTCTCCCCTACTCTGCCTATCTCAGGTGAGACTTGTCATCTCCTTTGCCACTGGGTAAATTATTTCTTGTCTGTCCTTTTGCTGAGGATGTAGACTTTCAAGATTCCCAATTTTATGCAAATGTTTCACTTCTACTTTGGAGAGAATCCAAAGGCTTCCCCTTTCCCCTTTATCTGCTAAAATATAAACCTTATTTAACCACTAATCCCCACCCCCATCATCACATACCTCTAAAGAAACCCTCAAGTTAGATTTTGCTTATTATTGTGGCTCTGTTTTGACTCCTTACTATCTTGAAAGCTCAGCTATGTATTTGTAATTTGTTTGTTACATTTATTGTTTGCTGTTTAATTAGCACTGTTAAGAGGTTTTAAAAATATTTAGACCACTATAATGCAACTTTTTGTATAACTGGTTCAAGTATATATTTTACACATTAATTTTTTTCCTGAAGAATATATTTTTCATGCTATAGCAGAATGTGTACTCATTAGTAAGAATTGTCCAGCTGAATGAAAGCCATTAAGATCACTGCTATTATACTGATACTATACTGTTATGTGATTGCTTGTACAATAAAGAAGTGTTTTATGTCATTTTAAGAAGAAAAAATTAGAATATTTCCCTGTTAGGACACCTGTTTAAGGAGTAGTCTATCTCATTAAACAGGTGTCCTAACTGAGAAATATTCTAATTTTATATTCTATACATTTTTAGACTATAGAAATGGTTTCATATTCTAAAGTATTTGTCATTTGTTAAACTAATGACAAGTTAGTATCACAAACGATAAATACTTTCTAAAATGTTTCTACAGATATACTTAATTCAGTCAATAACTGAGTATTTAGAAAATTCTTTAAGGTAGTAGATATTGCAAGTATCTACTAGTAGATAATGCAGAATCTCTGATCTCAGACTGTTTGAGCACAAGCCAGTCTTAGCAGTGGAGTAGGATTTCCTAATAATGTTTTCAAATATTTGTATTCCATGTGGATTTTATGATTCATAAACTGGATTATCATCAGTACTCTGTTTTGCATTCCTGGCACATGATGACCACTGATTGAAAATGCTATTGTATTCCTTACTGGAATTGGCTGCTTTCTACAGTGGGGAAGCATCTGTTCTGCAGATCTTTTTATATAAAGTATCAACATGTTTTTCTTTTGTGAGAAATAACAGAGTATATGTAAGTGAAATATAACTTTGAAATAACATAAATGTTTCATTATAAAAATATAAAAAGTATCAAAGAAATTGTAATACTAATAGAAAATATCAAGAAGAAGTTAAGAATTTTTAAAAGTAGTTATAAGTGAGTTTTCTAATTTTGTATAACTAGTTATCATTCCATCTGTACTTTATTAATTTCTGTTTTTGTGTCACCCTCTCATTAGTGAATTGAGTGTTCATGCTATTTTTATTGCTTTTTTTACTGTCAATTTGTAAATTAGATTAGCATTCTTTAGCAAATTGACTACGTAAGTAAAAATAATATGCAGTAAGATCAGTCCCTTCCAAACTTAATTCAGTGTTTTTATAATTTTATCTAAGCCAATTGTGTGAATGCAGAGGTGCAGGCTTTATTGTCTCCTTGTAGATTCAACTATAATATAGAATATAGGGAGGCTAAGGACTATTTTATACTAATCAGATGTTATGTTCCTTGTTAAGTTTAATAGTCACCTACTCTAACATTGAGCACATAATTGGAAGTAAATCACTCCTCAGTAAATGCAAAATAACGGAAATCATAACAAACAGTCTGTCAGACCATAGTGCAATCAAATTGGAGCTCAGAATTAAGAAACTAACTCAGAACCGCACAACTTCGTGGACAGTGAACAGCTGGCTCCTGAATGTTGACTAGATAAACAATGGAATGAAGGCAGAAATAGAGATGTTCTTTGAAACCAGAGAGAATGAAGGCACAACGTACCAGAATCTCTGGGACACATTTAAAGCAGTATCTAGAGGGAAATTTATAGCAATAAATGTCCACCAGAGAAGTGAGGAAAGATCTAAAATCGATAACCCTATCATCAAAATTGAAAGAACTAGAGGAGCAAGATCAAAAAAACTAAAAAACTAGCAGAAGACAAATAACTAAGATCAGAAGAGAAGTGAAGGAGATAGACACACACAAAATCCTTCAAAAAATCAATAAATCCAGGTTTATTGAGCTGGTTTTTGGAAAAGGTCAACAAAACAGACTACTAGGCAGATTAATAAAAAAGAAAAGGGAGAAGAATCAAATAGATGCAATAAAAAACGATAAAGGGATATCACCACTGACTCTACAGAAATACAAACTACAGTCAGAGATTACTACAAACAACTCTATGCAAATAAACCAGCAAACCTGGGAGAAATGGGTAAATTCCTGGACACTTGCACCCTCCCAAGCCTAAACCAGAAAGAAGTTGAAACCTTGAACAGACAAATAACAGGGGCTGAAGTTGAGGCAGCAATTAATAGCCTACCAACCAAAAAAAGTCCAGGTCCAGATGGGTTCACAGCCAAATTCTACCAGACGTACAAAGAGGAGCTGGTACCATTCCTTCTGAAACTATTCCAAACAATACTAAAAGAGGGAATCCTTCCCAAATCATTTTATGAGACCAACATCATCCTGATACCAAAACCCGGCAGTGACTCAACAAAAAAAGAAAACTTCACGCCATATCCATGATGAATATAGATGCAAAAATCTTCAGTAAAATACTGGCAAGCCGATTGCAACAGCACATCAAAAAGCTTATCCATCACGATCAAGTAGGCTTCATCCCGGGGATACAAGGCTGGTTCAACATACACAAGTCTATAAATGTAATTCACCACATAAACAGAACCAAAAACAAAAAGCACATGATTATCTCAATTGATGCAGAGGCCTTTGACAAAATTCAACAGCCCTTTATGCTAAAAACTCTCAATAAACTAGGTATTGAAGGAATATATCTCAAAATAATACAAGCTATTTATGACAGACCTACAGCCAATATCATATCTAAAGGGCAAAAACTGGAAGCATTCCCTTTGAAGTCTGGCACTAGACAAGGATGACCTCTATCACCACTCCTATTCAAAATAGTATTGGAAGTTCTAGCCAGAGGAATTAGGCAAGAAAAAAAATAAAGGGTATTCAATTAGGAAAAGAGGAAGTCAAATTGTCTCTATTTGCAGATGACATGATTGAATATTTAGAAAACCCTATTATCTCAGCCCAAAATCTTCTTAAAGTGATAAGCAACTTCAGCAAAGTCTTTAGGATACAAAACCAATGTGCAGAAATCACAAGCATTTCTGCACACCAATAACAGACTAACAGAGAGCCAAATCATGAGTGAACTCCCATTCACAATTGCTACAAAGAGAATAAAATACCTGGGAATACAATTAACAAAGGATGTAAAGGACCTCTTCAAGGAGAACTACAAACCACTGCTCAAGGAAATAAGAGAGAACACAAACAAATGGAGAAACATTCCATGCTCATGGTTAAGAAGAATCAATGTCATGAAAATGGCCATACTGCCCAAAGCAGTTTAAAGATTCAACGCTATCCCCATCAAGCTACCAATGACCTTCTTCAAAGAGCTGGAAAAAACCACCTTAAACTTCATATAGAACCAAAAGAGAGCCCATGTAGCCAAGACAATCCTAAACAAAAAGAACAAAGCCAGAGGCATCATGCTACCTGATTTCAAACTATACTACAAAGCTACAGTAATTAAAACAGCATGGCACTGGTACCAAAACAGAGATATAGACCAGAGGATTAGAACAGAGGCCTTGGAGGCAGTGCCACACATCTACAACCTTCTGAGTCTTTGACAAACCTGACAAAAACAAGCAACAGTGAAAGGATTCCCTGTTTAATAAATTATGTTGGGAAAACTGGCTAGCAGTGTGCAGAAAGCAGAAACTGGACCCTTTCCTGACACCTTACACTAAAATTAACCCCAGATGGATTAAAGACTTGAACATAAGACCTAACACCATAAAAACCCTAGAAGAAAACCTAGGCAAAACCATTCCAGACATAGGCATGGGCAAGGACTTCATGACTAAAACGCCAAAAGCATTGGCATAAAAAGCCAAAATAGACAAATGGGATCTAATGAAACTCCAGAGCTTCTGTACAGCAAAAGAAACAATCATTAGAGTGAACTGGCAACCAACAGAGTGGGAAAAAATTTTTGCAATCTACCCACCTGACAAAGGGCTAACATCCAGAATCTACAAAGAACTAAAACTGATTTACAAGAAAAACAACAACAACAACAACAACAACAAAAAACATCCAAAATTGGGAGAAGGATATGAACAGACAGTTTTCAAAAGAAGACATCCATGAGGACAACAAACATGAAAAAAGCTCATCATCACTGGTCTTTAAAGAAATGCAAATCAAAACCACATTGCGATACCATCTCATGCCAGTTAGAATGGCAGTCATTAAAAAATCTGGAGACAACACATGCTTGAGAGGATGTGGAGAAATAGGAACACTTTTACACTGTTGGTGGGAGTGTAAATTAGTTCAACCATTGTGGAAGACAGTGTGGCACTTCCTCAAGGATCTAGAAATAGAAATTTCATTTGACACAGCAATCCTATTATTGGATATATATCCAAAAGATTACAAATTGTTCTATTTTAAAGACACATGCACACATATGTTCATTGCAGCACTGTTTACAATAGCAAAGACTTGGAACCAACCCAAATGCCTATCGACGATAGGCTGGACAAGGAAAATGTGGCACATATACACCATGGAATACTATGCAGCCATACAAAAGATCAGTTTGTGTCCTTTGTAGGGACATGGATACATCTGGAAACCATCATTCTCAGCAAAGTGACACAAGAACAGAAAAACAAACACCGCATGTTCTCACTCATAGGCAGGTGTTGAACAATGAGAACACATGGACACAGGGAGGGGAGCATCACACACTGGGGTCTGTTGGGTGGTGGCAAGAGACGGACAGCATGGGGTTGGGGAGGTTGGGAAGGGGTAACACGGGGAGAAATGACAGATATAGGTGATGGGGAGATGGAGGCAGCAAACCACATTGCCATGTACATACCTGTGCAACAGTTCCGCGTGATCTGCACACGTATCCCAGAACCTAAAGTACAATTAAAAAAAAAAAAAGTTTAATGGTCACAGCATTAATTCTTATAAGGATAAGAGACAAATGACTCACACATATAAAAATAGATTTAGTGTTTTGGGAATATAAGCTGGTTGTAACCATGAGAAAATAAGATATTCAATCAGCAGATTTGAAAAAGAAGCTGATAGAAAATCAGGTTTTTCCTCATCCTTAGGGGAGCCCACCAGAAAGAAGGAATCCCAACTGTCTTTTTAAATTAGCTTTTTGATCAAGTGAAAATCAGTCAGTTTATGATTATGTCATTTTCTTCATCTCTTTACTTCGCAAAATGAAACGTGCCCTGGCAAACCTGTAGTATAAGTTAAATGGGGCTCGAGAAATGCTGTAGATAGTTTAAAAGCCTTACATAATTAGAAGGTAGGACTTAGGCTTTAGAATCAGATAGACCTGGCTAGAATTCTTGCTTCTCCACTTATTTGTTGTATGACATTGGGCAAGTATGAAACCCATATGAGCCACAGATTCCTTTGCCTAAGAGGGATAATAACACCTCTGAGAGTTAATAAGATAGTTTTCTTAAAAAAAAATTTTGAGATGGAGTCTCACTCCATTGCCCGGGCTGGGGTGCAGTAGTGCAATCTTTGTTCACTGCAACCTCCTCCGCCTCCCAGGTTCAAGTGTTTCTCCTGCCTCAGCCTCCCAAATAGCTGGGATTACAGGCAAGTGCCACCATGCCCAGCTAATTTTTTGTATTTTTAGTAGATACAGGGTTTCACTACGTTGGCCAGGCTGATCTTGAACTCCTGACCTCAGGTGATGCACCCACTTTGGCCTTCCAAAGTGTTGAGATTAAAGGCATGAGCCACCATTCATGCCTAGCCAATAAGAGAATTAAGACCTTAGCATAGTACTTTCAACTCATTGATAAGTACTTTTTCATTATTAAATCAATGATCAGCTGAATAACTCTAGTTAATAGCATTATTTCCTGTCGCAAAGTATAATATCTTCAGTAGCCATTCTGTGTTTTATAATAACGTTACGTTACTAGAACCTCATAACATTGTCCTTCGTCTGTATTTTGGCATTACCTCATAATGAGGGATTTAACATTCATTCAATAAATTACATGATAAAACAATGCTTTGTACCAGACATCAGGAATACAACTGTAAACAAGATCTGGCTACTGCCCTTGTAGATTTGAGAATCTAATGAGGGATTTTGACAAGGGAAGTGGATAGACAATTACACTACTGTAAAATCAGCATATGCACAGAGTGCTATGGGATTACAGAGGCATGACACCTAATTCGATCTTGGGGTGTCTGAGCTGAGAAGGAATGTGTCTGAGTGTAGTTCTAATGTAAAAAGTTGTTGTAAAACATGCCACCCAAATGTATATATCTGTGTTAAATATATAGTCTACTCATCCTTTAAGACCTAACTCAAGTTCAGCCTCCTCTGTGAGATCTTCACTTTTTAAAGGCAGTGTTAGAGGCTGTACTCTTGGTATTCCCATTTTACTGTCAATACTTTTCTTATAGCAGTTAATAGATTGTCTTGTATCTTATTGTTCACATGTTAGTAGATTTCCCCTAGATCTCAAACTCCCTAAAAACCAAAATGGAATGAAACTATCTTAATTCATCTTTGTATCTCCAATGTCTGGTCTACTACTTTATGTACAGTAAATGCTTGCTGGATGATTAATAAGTGAAAATATAAATTGGTTTATTCATTAAATAAATACCAAGTACTACTGTATGCTAGGTGTTTTAATAACAAGGATTCAGAAGTTAAAAAAATTAAGTCTCTTGCCTTCATCACATTTACATTCTAGTGGTAGAGAAGACCAGGTATAGACTGTGAAGAATACGGAAGAATAGAAAATGATGGAGGGTTTAGTTTAGATTCGTGGTCAGAAAAAGCTTCACTGAGGAGTTCACAGCTAAGTAGAGACCTGAGTTAGATAAATGATCAAACTGGTTTATGGATGAGCATTCCAGTCCAGGAGATCAGCCAGTTTAAAGGCTCAAAAGGAAGAACATGCTTAGAATGCTCAACAAACAGCAAAGGAGGTCAGCCTGGCTAGAGCTTGGGAGGAAGAAGGAATGTGATGGGAGATGGGATTGGCAGATATTACTAGGCCAGATCACATTTGGCCATGATAAAAGTTTTGGATCTTATCCTAAGTGTGATAAAAGGCCAAATGCAGAGTTCTTAGCAAGAGAGTAACATGATGTGATTTGTCTTCTGAAGGGATCAGTCTGCCTATGTGAGAGACTAAAAGGGGCAAAAATGGAAACAGTGAGAACAGTCAGGAGGCTGTTTTCATGCACCGAGTAGGAGAAGATGGTGGCTTGGACTGGAAGGGACCGAATAATTTGTATGGGACTCTTTGGGAATAGGAGGTGGTGATACAAGCTTTTAAAATTGTAAGCTTGCACCTCAAACTTAAGCATTCAGGTAGATAAAAATGTAAATGTAATTTAGATACATGTATATAGTAGAATAATGGGCTAAGAAATAAACGAACTTCTTTCTTAGTCCCAGCTTTGCTTTTAAGTAGGTGTGTGACCTTAGAGAAGTGTTGAAAATAGATGCTCGGTGCTGCAAAGAAAAATCAGCACTGAGACAAAGGATCTTTCAGCAATGCAATTTTTAATTCCTGAACTGCAGGAAGAGTACTGTCACTAGCCATCTTGCCATGAGAGTACAAAGAACAGAGGGAATACATACAAATTTATTCCTTACGCATTTGGGGTTGTCCTTACTGCTGTGTCTCATCTCCGCTGGCTGGAGCCAGACCTCACAATCTGAACTAAAACCCAATTGGCTAACAACTTAAAACTTTCCTAAACAGGTAAAAGCAATGGAGACCTGGGCATGCCTGTGAGCATGTCCAGCACAGATATCTTAGTTAAAGTACAAGGACATAGAATGTACTACATGCCTGTAAGCACAGCATATCGAATAGGTACATAGGATAGGGCTTAACAAAGTTATTAGCGTACTTAGGATTTAACAAGAAAGGAAACTTTAAAAAGGAACTTTTCTACTTCCTACATTTTCTACTTCTTGGCTACATCTCTTATTTTCTATGGACCTCAGTGTTTTCAGATATAAAATGAAGGTTTAAATTTGTTTCTCTCTAACTGTAAAGGTCCCTGATTTTATAATTCCATGAAAAAGTGAGTATGTCTTCAACGTGTCAAGCTAAATAACAAAGACTCTCTAAAAGAAAGTAACATTTATTTTATAATAGTGCATTGCAGTGGGAGTATAGGTGCTATAGTAAATGGTGTGCATATTCAGGGGGATAAGGGAAGACAAAGGTTTTTAAATGAAAAATGGGGAGAATTGCATAATTGTTTTGAAATATTTATCTTTGGCTACAAGGTCAGTAACAAGGGTGTGCCAGTCTGTGGTTGGATAGGCAGTTGCTAGGTAGATGTCCTCACAGTATTTTTCATGTAAGATTGCAATGGCTTTTGTGCAAGCTTGTGGTTTTGGCAGTCTTTTGTGATAGCTTTTGCTTTCAGGCATTTATGCATGAGGACCATCTGTTTATGGCCTTCCCTTGCGCCGTTCGTCAGGGTTGGTTTTTGTTTTTCTGTTGTTTTAAGCAAAAATGACCTCATCTTGATTCTGACAACTTTCGCAAATGCTTACTTTATTTTGAGTAGTGAATGAAACACTTTTGTGGATTCAGAGGTACTCTAACATTCTTCTCCATAAGGTACTTACATTATAAAATATTTTACAAAACAATTGCTTGCAATATGAGATCATAAATTGAACACAAAAGTGTATAATGCAGATTGTGAATTTCGTGGAAGCTTAGAAAAGAGAATAATTAACAAAGACTGATTTCGCCATGGAAGTAGTAGATTCTTGACCTGAAACTAGGTAGGATTTAGTTAAATGGATAGAGGGGAAGGGTATTCTGGATAGAGAATAAGACATGTACAGAAAGGAAGTATTTAATGAGCATAATAACATCATATGGAGTTGTGGCAAAGAGAGATTCAGTTAAAGTCAGCCTGCCTGTATTGGAGATTATATGAACAATGGGAAAATAGGATTGGCCCATAGAGGACATAGAAATTTAGGCAGAAATGTTTACTTAATAAAGGCGAGAACTGGGAGCCATTGTAGTTTCTTCAGTAGAGTATTATGTTAGAAGTAGTGTTTAAGAAAGGTTGGTATTAGTGCCATGTACTTTGAGGAAGGTATGAAACTACCTTGTTTTAGGTAGCATGCAGCCATTTTGCATACCTTTTTATTTAATCATTCATCTTTGGATCGTTTAAATAGCTTGCCAAGGATCCTATGCCTCGTAAGTGCTTTGAGCCAGGATTTGAACTGATGTCTGTCTGACTCTAGAAACTTAGATGGGAGAGTCCTCAATCAGGAAGCATTAGCTACAGTAACCCACCTATGAGGTAGTGAGGATCATATACCCAGTAGCAGTGGGAATAGAAAAGAAGAGGTGGAGCTAAGAGATAAATTTTTAAAGAATTAGTTGACTGATATATATGTGTGTGTATATATGTGTGTGTGTGTGTGTGTGTGTGTGTATGTGTGTGTGTGTGTGTGTGTGCGTGTATGGAATGAAAGAGAATAAATGTAAGAAGATATTGAAGTTTATTTAGCAAGTGAAGATTAGGATTTGTGGTGGTTGTTGGGGATGGAGACAGATAGGAGGGACTGGAGAGATAAATGAAATAATATCGGATTTGGGAGTGTCAAATTTTAGACATCATTAAGCATTTACATAATAAGTCAAGACATAGGAAGATTTCAGGATTTGAGATTCCTGAACTTACTAGATATTTGAAGTCATTAGAATGAAGAGGCTTCTAAAAGAGAAAGGATCATGAAAGAATTGCAAAGGACTTTGAGACATAATGCTAAGCTTAACCTGTAGGTTTAGGAAGAGGAAATGTATCAAACAGCTACCCAACTATTGTTATATCATACTACCTAAGTTGCTGAGACTCAGCATTGATGTTCTTAGATTTGCATTTTGACCTCTGTCAGAACTAGATTTTGCTTATATGTTTCCACTAAAAATGGAATAAGTATAAATGAATTTCAGTACATGATCAAGTTTTTCTAAACAGCAGAACCTTTGGTTCTTTCTTTCTCCCTCCCCCTCCCCCTCCCGCTCCCCTTTTGAAATGGGGTCTTGCTCTGTCACCCAAGCTGGAGGGCAGTGGAGCCATCATAGCTCACTGCAGCCTCAAACTCTTGAACTCAAGCAAACCTCCAGCCTCAGCCCATCAAGCAGCTAGGACTACAGGCACAAGCCACCATGTTCAACTAATTTTAAAATTTTTTGTAGAGACAGGGTCTCGCTGTATTGCCAAACTCCTGCCCTCAAGAGATCCTTCTGCCCTGACCTCCCAAAGCACTGGGATTATCAGCCGGTCTTTCAAGCAGGATTTGTTAATTTATTTTTATGAACCTATTCTGGTATATCTTTTGGAGAATGTTCTAAAGAGCACTTTTAATTTGTACTTATATTACTGACTTGGTTCTTCTGTGAAACATTTGAAAGCTGGGATTTGACAACAGAAGCACAGGCAACAAAGGAAAAAATTGATAAATCAGACTTCATCAAAATTTAAATCTTAAACCAAAAGACGCTATTAACAAAGTAAAAAGCACACGTTATGGGAGAAAATATTTGCAAATTATATATCTGATAAGGAATTAATATCCAGAATGCGTAATAACTCAACAACAAAAAAATGAAACAACCCATTTTAAAATGGGTAAATGGATATTTTTCCAAAGAAAACATGCAAATGGCTTATAAGCATGTGAAACAATTGCTCAACATCACTAATCATTAGGGAAATGCAAATCAAACTACAGTGTGATAACACTTCATGTTCATTAGGATAGCTGTTATTTTTTAAAAATGGAAAATAAGTGTTGCCAAGGATGTGGAGAAATTGGAATCCTGTGTATTGCTGGTGAGAATGTAAAATTACATAGCCACTGTGGAAAACAGTTTGGGCACTCAAAAAATTAAATATGAAGTTACCATGTGATCCAGCAATTGCTGGCTATATACCCAACCAAACTGAAAGCAGGAATTCAAACAGATACTTGTAGGTAAATGTTCACATTAGCACTATTCACAGTAGCCAAAGGTGTCAACAGTCCAAATGGCCATCAAAAGATAAATAGGGAGACAAAAATGTATTCCATACAATGGAATATCATTCAGCCTTAAAAAGGAGTGAATTTCACCACATACCATAACATGGAAGAACCTTGCATATATTATGCTCAGTGAAGTATATTGTATGATTTCACTTACATGAAGTATGTAGAATAGGCAAATTTATAAGTACAATAGTAAGTAAAATCACATTTCTCTTTCTCTTCTTATCCTGCTCCTATCCTAGTCCTGTGTGGTTAGTGTCAAAGTCTAAGCAAGTAAGTAAGTACTATTGTACTTATGAGTTTGCCTATTCTAGATACCTCACGTAAGTACAATAGAAGTTGCCAGGGCTGAGGAAAGAGGGAATGAAGAGTTCTGTAAATGTATAATGGTGGTGGTTGCACAACATTGTGAATGTACTTAATGCTACAGAACTATACACTTAAAAATGGTAAAAATGGTAAATTTTATGTATATGCTTATATGTATATGTATTTGTATATTTTGCGATAATTTAAAAGAAAAAGCTAATGGCTGTTGTACAAAGTTATAGACATCATTATGCCCATTATAATACAAAGTGTCAATGTGTTCTATCTTAAAGATGCTCTCTTTTATATATTTAGTTATTTTGTTACCATATTCTTTGTCATGCATTTGTTGATAGTTTACCTATCTTGATCCTTATGTTAAGGGCAACTAGCAGCCTTCTACTTTATCAGTTTCTGTTGCTTGATCTTTAATTACCGAAAGCTTTAGGTTATTTCAGATAATTTTGGCTCTTAAAATAATATTTGTGTGTACGTTCTCATATTAAAATCAGTGGTAATCATAGTATTTTTATAAGTATTAAAACTATAATATATTCATTCTCTTGTTAAGAATTAAAAAATCCATCTGTCATAGAAAAGTCTTCCCTCATTGCAGTATTTTGCTTGCAGGATGAAGATGAGCTGGATTCCCACACCATGGTAAAGACTAGTGCGGAGAGTGTGGGCACCATGCGGGCCACAAGCACAATGAGTGAAGGGGCCCAGACCATGATTGAACATAACAGCACCATGCTGGAATCCGACTTGGGGACCATGGTGATAAACAGTGAGGATGAGGAAGAAGAAGATGGAACTATGAAAAGTATGTGGCTTTTTTTACATCAAATATTAGTTTTGTAATTTGAAAAGATACGTCTATAGAAACCAGTCTAGTTCTGTGTTACTTTTTATAGCCAATTGTGTAAAATTTTGTTTCTTAGATTTATGTAACAGTAAAAAAGAGTATGGCACAAGTCACTTTTTAAAAATTTTATTGTAATGTAGCAGAAAGCAACACATCTTGCACTTAGAGTTATGGAACTTTTTTCTGTTGAAGATTGCTAACCCAGAACTTAATTTGCAAAGTATTTTAGAGAGAAAAAGATAGTGTTCCTAACATTTACTTTCTCAAAAAAGTAAACCTAAAATTATCTTCCAATAAATTCAACAGACTATTATTTTATGTTGTCCAAAGTATTAGCTAAGCTACAAAGAGCAGTGTGAGCTATGGGAAGAAATTAGGTGGGAAAATAAACACTAGAAAGAAGGATTACGAGACAGGTATGCTCACACAGAATATTCAGTTCCACAAATACTTACTGCTGCCTGTCATATGCAAGGCGCAGTGCTGAGGTGCCGCAGTGGCTAAAATGATGATCAAACATTCTCTCTGACTTCTTGCTTACAGAGTGATGATGGTAAGTATGTTTTCACAGACTAGCATTTCTCTTTTTTAAAAACAGTTTTTAAAGATTCTGCAGTTAACAGTGTAGGACATTGTGATTTCACAGTGATAGGCAAAAAAACCCCAAACTTTCTCTTAGCACCAGCTGACCTTTCTCTTCCCATCCTGCTCTTACCCTAGTCCTGTGTGGTTAGTGTCTAAGCAAGTACTAGGCTGCTTTCCACCAAACGTTGCCTCTTAATGGCAGAAAAGCAGAATTAAATGACTTCTAGCATTGTAGAATCTAGAAAGTTGTAAATATTCAAGTGATTTGCTGGTACTGCAAAATGGATACCAGAATTTTCTCTCAGATATTTCCATTTCCTTTTTGGCCACCTTTTCTTTTTGCTACTCCCCATAGCTTCAAGTCACATGGCTCAGTGCTGCTGCTTTCTTCTTATTTCCTAGTACTGTGTAGCCCATAGGGTTGCATATGTGCTTTGGATAGAGAAGGTCACGAAGCACAAAACGCAAACAGATTGCTATATTGCCATAATCCTGTGGGTGGAGTATGAATTTTCTATCTCCTGCCACTGGTGGGTCTTCTGAACCTTTTTCCTGGAAAGCAGCCTAAATCTTGGATTTCCTGAAATTCCCAGCTGGCCATTTGATTAGAGTAGGTGTTCAGTATCCATAACATGCCTCCACTGCAGAGGATGGTTTTGTGGCCTCCAGAACCAGCTAGTGTGGGTACAAGTAGATCACAAAGACTCTGTGGTAAAACAATTAACACATTTTTCATCCACATGCAATATCAATTTTCCATAAGCTGATACAACTTTTTAACTCAAATTTTATGATTCTTAACAGATCAATTAGATCATTGAGTGTTTTGTTGTATCTTTAGGAAGTTACTGAGCACTAAAAGTTGTATAAACAACTTTTCATGCAGTCATATAGTTGAACATCAGCATATATATAGCAGTTAAGAAAAATGAGTCTTTATAGAATCTAATTCATTTAGATTGCAGTGTGTTATATTCCAAGGAAGAGAGAGCAGTGATGGTGTTTCAGATATCAAACTTTAAAATTACATCACAGATTTCTACACATTTTGTGTAGTAACTTTTTTGTTTGACATCCACAAAAATTGATGTTACAATTTTGTTATAACAAATTATATAGGTATGACTTTCTGTTACAGAGAACTCATTTTGAAGTTAAGCAGATAGTGTTTTATATAGCTGCAGTTGTTTTATGGGACTCAAGAAGTTTTAAATCCCATGAGCCAACTTTCTGTGTATTTCGTTTCTGCAAGTAGACATCATTCTGTAATGTGGGACTTCAGTGTTTCCAAAATCTAATCAAGTGATGTTAGTGTAACCCCTAGGGATTGTCATATTGTAGTATAGCAGTAGTAAAGAATGTGAAAAAGTTATTGAAGGAAGACTTACTTTTCCTGAAACCACATAATTATTGTAGTTTTGCTTTTCTCATGATCTAAATCTTCTTTAAAACTTCTTAAATTAGTTGGTATGAGGTCTCAGCTTATGTTACATCAGTCAAAGCCACATTTGCTAATATGTCTTTAGCATTTTTGTTCCATAATAAGATTATAGCAGTATATTATTTTTGGTTTTCTCAAATCTCTACACTATTTACTGAAGATTTTGATTTTCATCTCCTTTTCCATTGGAGTTTCAGGTGAGTTGCCTGATTTAACATTCTTGTCAGTTTAAATTATGTTTACACTTTCTTTTTTTAGAACTTTAACCATGAAGCTAGAAATTATGGGCCTATTTTTCTTACCTCTAGGAAGGAAAATTAGCTACAGACCTTTTGAAGGGAAGCGGAGAAAAATGACAAAAAATATTTTAAAGTTGGATCTGCTTTTTAAAAAATGGATGTGGATCCTATGGGCATGTTCCAAGAATAACTTTCTAAACCTGTTTTTAGCAATGATGACATTACTTTTACCTTCTTGCTCTCAGTCTTCCTATTCAGATATCTCTAAGGCCTCCTCATGGGGAGTGTCCAGGCTTCAGCTGTGTAACCAAGATCCTTCACAGTCTGGCAGTAGCCAGTATGTACATGTGGATCTCTACTTCTTCCTTATGGATTATGCTTTATCCATACTTGTCTGTGCCAGTTGGAATTCTGAATGGTTGACACTGGGTATAAGTAGGTTGGTTGTCATTTAAGAAAATCTGCTTTTAGGACTTCTTATCCTGGAGTAGATTAGGACCAGGTCAAGAATCTGTTGTCATCGAATTTATGGGGTATGAGGGATTATTTAATAATGGATGACCCTGAGAGAGTAGTAGCTTCAGCAAAGACAAAACAGGCTGTTTAGTTTGTTCAGCTCAGATCTACTCAGTTAGCTCTGTCTTTATGGAGGAACTTTCTGGTCCTATAGAGCTGTGGTTAGATTGGTAGCACTAGTTGCCCTGAAGGGAAACTATATCTTATGGGTATCTGAGGAAGAGCCATACTTTCCAGCCAGGTTTTTATTTTTCATGTGTGTATCTTGTTTCCCCAGATAAGTTACGAGGTTTGTCCTAGTCAGAATGCTATATAAATCTCATCTGCCATGTAATAGTAGATGTTCTTGGAATATTGGTTCCATGAATGAATACTAATTATAGTAGAGTCAGAGTCAAGCTGTGTGTGTGTGTGTGTGTGTGTGTGTGTGTGTGTGTGTGTGTGTGTTATAGTAGAATTAAAGATACTTAGCTACGTAGTTCTGGGACCTAAGTGAACTTTCAGGTAAGCCTACTGCCTTAGTAAGCTACTTTGTTTTCAAGTGTTCTACCAACCCTACTTCTCTTTTCACAGACCCTCTGAAAATGTGTTTCTTAAGATACCCATGCAGTGAAATTCTTCGATAAATATAGATAATATATAATAATCAGAAGTATTTGGGAAATGCATATTTATCCTAGAGATAAATTATTAGAGAACTACATTATATATTATTAACTTACTAATACAAGGAGTACAGTAAGGAAGCAGTTTAAAAATTACATTACCTAAGCTTTCCTTAACTTATTTGACCATGAAAAGCTTTTAATGAGGAACATATCAGTGATTAACATCCTGTGTAATAAGTGTCTGAGAAACGCATTTTGGGAAATGCTATCACGAGAGCCTTCTAGTTCCCTAGCCCTAATTCCTAGACTGCTTTTTTTTTATTAGCACACCCTCCCTTCAGGTCTATATCCAGCTTAGAGGCTGTATTTCATTGCTTCTGTCACTCTCTTATATTCTTAAGTCATCTGCCCTCATGTCTTACCCTTCTACCTTTTCTGAAAAACTTTGATATGGATCAGTCTATGTGTTCATCTTCTCTGCATCTTTACCCTGGCTATTGAGTGTTGCTGGAGATAGTCTTCCTGCACAGATAAGGGTTACCAGATCAGGACCTTCTGCCCCAGTTGGGCCCTCAGAACTTTCCTGGAGGCCTGTGTTTCTCTGTTCAGTGATTTCTCATTTTACAGACTGGCTAGTTTAGATCTTCACTAAATCTCTTATTACTACCTCCCATCTCAGTTTTAGTAGATGATCTTGCTCCTGACTTTATGGAAAAAAATGAAATGTGATCTGGCAAGGACCTATAGAAGCTGTATAGGTGTTTTAAATGTGGACTTTGGAATAAGGTTGAAAAATTGAGTCATTCTTAATTTCCATTTTTTCCTTCACCCTTCGTGGAGTAACATCTCATCTCATCAGTTCTTTCCCCTAAATATATCTATCCTCTTCTCATGATCTCCACTTGGATTTCTTTAGTATAAGTCCTCATAGTTTCTCACTTGTAAGGCTTCTAAACAGCCTCTGCCTCCACTCTTAGAGGCTGTATTTCATTGCTTCTGCCACTGTCTTATATTCTTAACTCCTCTGCCCTAATGTCTTGTCTTTTCTGCTTCTCCTGGAAAACTTTGATGTAGTTCTCTACCCACCATTCAGATTTCAGTACATCTCTCTTCTGCTTATGGCCTCCCATTGACTACCAATTGCTCATAGGCTAAAGCTGAATACTAGTTAAGAAGCAGTGTGTGTTCTGATTCCTACTTACCTTTCAATTCCTCTTCATCCTTCTTCCAGCTTACTAACTCTTACAGACATTTTTTTCTTTTTCTTTTTCTTTTTTACCACTGGGCATTTGCAATGCCCAAATCCTCCTGTGGGATTACCTTTTCTTTCACCAAATCACATTCATCCACTCAGGCTCCGTTAAGAGGTTGCTTCCTCTATCAACTCTAGGTTAGGAATAAGTACCCCTCTAATAGGCTCCCATCTTGCCCCAAACTTACACTCTTGCAGCGCTTGCTTATTTAAAGTGTCTACTTTTGTTTATTCCCCACTGTATTTCTGATACCTAACACAGTACCTAGCACTTGGTAAGAGTTCATGAAATGGTTTCTGAACAAATGATGTGATACAGTGAAAAGAGCATGAGATGTAAAGCCAAATCATTTACTAATTGTGTTACTTAATTCTGTCTGAATGTCATTTATGTATATTTGTCTCTCTGTTATGTGTATGTGTGCAGGTCTGTATATTAGGTAAGCTCAAAATGCACCTGGCAGTATTTTAAATATAGTTGATCATCAGTAAAAGATAATATCCATCTGTCTACCCTATTCTTTTGTCCTTCCAAAAACTTGATAAGATGGAGCGTCTGGGAAGCCCCAGGCATTGCCAGCTCTGCTTCTCATGCAGTGAGAAAGGCCTTATCTTCCTGGGACTGGAGATGCTGAGCTGTCAGGCAGCTCTGTTCTTCCCACGGCAAATTCTTGCCTCTGCCTTACCCTGCCTCCTCCAAGACCTTGCTCTATCTTTCTTTTTTTTTTTTTTTATTGCATTTTATGTTTTGGGGTACATGTGAAGAACATGCAAAATTGTTGCATAGGTACAAACATGGCAGTGTGATTTGCTGCTGCCTTCCTCCCCTTCATCTATATCTGACATTTCTCCCCATGCTATCTCTCCCCACCTCCCCACCCCCGTCCCTCCCCCATTTCCCCCCAACAGCCCCCAGTGTGTAGTGCTCCCCTCCCTGTGTCCATGTGTTCTCATTGTTCAACACCCGCCTATGAGTGAGAATATGCGGTGTTTGATTTTCTGCTCTTGTGTCAGTTTGCTGAGAATGATGGTTTCCAGGTTCATCCATGTCCCTACAAAGGACACGAACTCATCATTTTTCATGGCTGCATAATATTCCATGGTGTATATGTACCACATTTTCCCTGTCCAGTCTATCATCGATGGGCATTTGGGTTGGTTCCAGGTCTTTGCTATTGTAAACAGTGCTGCTATGAACATTTGTGTGCATGTGTCCTTACAGTAGAATGATTTATAATCCTTTGGATATATACCCAGTAATGGGATTGCTGGGTCAAATGGAATTTCTATTTCTAGGTCCTTAAGGAATCGCCACACTGTCTTCCACAATGGTTGAATTAATTTACACTCCCACCAACAGTGTAAAAGTGTTCCTATTTCTCCACATCCTCTCCAGCATCTGTTGTCTCCAGATTTTTTAATGATCGCCATTCTAACTGGTGTGAGATGGTATCTCAATGTGGTTCTGATTTGCATTTCTCTAATGACCAGTGATGACGAGCATTTTTTCATATGTTTGTTGGCCTCCTGTATGTCTTCTTTTGTAAAGTGTCTGTTCATATCCTTTGCCCACTTTTGAATGGGCTTGTTTGTTTTTTTCTCGTAGATCTGTTTTAGTTCTTTGTAAATTCTGGATATCAGCCCTTGTCAGATGTGTAGACTACAGAAATTTTTTCCCATTCTGTTGGTTGCCGATTCACTCTAACGACTGTTCCTCTAGCCAAGGGGCTTCTATAGAGAATGATGATCTCCAAAATGAACTGAGTAGCATCAACATGAATAAAAGGGGTTTGAATGGCAAGATGAGCAAATGCTAGAGAAGTACCCAGCGGACTTGGCATCTCCTGACCAAGAGTATATTTGATAATATTTGCTGATATAACTTGAGATGAGATAACTGTTTTCCACTATTTATGAAATTTGACATCTCTTTGAGAAAATGAGGAGTGTCATGGACATATAAAAGAATACATTTATATTTTATTTTATTTTATTTTTGGAAAGGGAGAAAAGGTGAATTTCTCGGGTTATAGCTGTTATTAATGGAGCTCCTACTGTGGGCCAAACACTGTGCTCAGGACTTTGTATGTGTTATCTTATTTACTCCTCACAAGGATTCTATAAAATAGCATTTCACCACCATTTACCACTAAGGAAACTGAGACTTGGGAATGTTGCCCAAGATTTTGTAGCAAGCAAGTGACAGAACCAGTATATAGATACAGGTTGACATCAGAATCACATCTGGGATGGGTGAGCTCAATGTCTCTCTTGGGCAGGATTCTAGAACATCTAGGAGTACTTTAGGAAAGATCAGAATCCTTATAAGTCAGCATAGATTGCTGAGAACAAATCATATCAGAATAATATAATTTCCTTTTTTGATAGCATTGCTAAACCTCTAGGTCAGAGAAAATGCAGGGTTTGAATATTGTATCTTAGGATATTAGAAAAGTATTTGACAAAGTCTTTCATGATATCCTTGTAGACACTACGTATTGTGACCTAGCTGGTGGTCCTTTTATGAGAGTGAGACAGTTATACTCCAATGTGCTTATATCATTGAGAGTTTATTGAAGGAAACAGAAACTAAGTATTTCAAACACAAAGAAATTTAAGTCAGAGATTGTAGTAGTGTGTTCTCATATTGCTATGAAGAACTACCTGAGACTGGGTAATATATAAAGAAAAGAAGTGTAATTTGCTCATGGTTCCACAGGCTGTACAGGAAGCATGGCTGGGGAGACCACAGGAAACCAGCAATCAGGGTGGAAGGGGAAGAGGAAGCTGGCATGTGTTGCGTGGCTGGAACAGGAGAAAGAACAGAGTGGGTGGTACTATATACACTTTTAAACAACCAAATCTTATGAGAACTCATCACGAGACAGCACTAGGGGGATGGTGCTAAACCAGAAGAAACCACCCCTATGATTTCATCATCTCCTGCCAGACCCCCCTCCAACATTAAATTAGAATTCAACATGAGATTTAGGTGGAGACATAGAGCCAAGCCATATTAGAGATTTAGATGTTAACAAAACTGATGGAAAGGCTAGAGGAGAAGGATGTGTAACGTAAGCCTTCAGGAGTGACTCCCACAACACCACAAAAGTGAGCATATAGGGAACAACTACTACTGTCACAACTAGGAATAGCATTCCAGAGGCTGCCACAGGCACTGGTGAATTCAGTAGCACAGATTGAAATCAACCCTTATTGCTACTGAGGGATTAGAAAGCTACCAAATATTACTACAACCATTCCTCAGTACCTGTGAAACTGGTCACTAGATGCTACAATGCTGCTGGAAATAATCAAGTCTCCATGACAGTGCTTGCTAGAGGGAAATAACCAAACTAGCAGGCACATAGCTTCTGTTTGTTCTCCCCCACCCCCAGTTCTGAAAGAGTGTACGCATCCAGAGCTCTAGTTGCAAGGAATTCTGAGAAATGGAATGTTCAGCTCTCCAGCCTCTATGATACAAAGGCTCCCCAGGGGCACGTGGCAGTGGTTGCTAAATTTCAGTCGACCACAGTGTTAAATAATAAATTGTTTACCAGAAGATTTCTCATTTTGTGATATAGGACCTCAGCCTCAAGCCCTCGCTAGCTCAACATTTTTCATAGAAACTTGGATGAAGCTATAGGGTGAAAGTCCATCAGAATTGCAAATAACATGAAGAGGAACAAAATTAAAATATGTTATAAGATAGAATGAGGATCCTAAAAGATCACCACAGTCTGGAGCAGTGGACTTGATTTACAGGTTAAACCCTGCTTTCGGGTCCAAATAACCAACCTTACAAGTATGTACTGTAACAGTCACTCTTTAGCTGGTTCTGCAGACTGGAGCAGGGCTTGGGCATCTCTGTTTTTAAAATATGTATTTGTTTAATTTAAAAACTCTACAAGTGCCTCTGAGGTGCAGCTAGGACACATACCACTTTTTAGAACAATGCGGCTTCACTCTGCTCTCTGGAGCCAGAACACATCTGGAGTATTGTGTTTAGAACTTACCTGGAGTATTTAAGAAGGCTGAAGACACACTGGAGCACGTTGAGCAGAGAGGCAGCTGGATGGTGGTGTAGGTGAAGACCATGTTGTATTAAGAATGGGTGGAGAGGCTGGGTGCAGTGGCTCATGCCTGTAATCCCAGCACGTTGGGAGGCAGAGGCGGGTGGATCACCTGAGGTCAGGAGTTCAAGACCAGCCTGGCCAACATGGTGAAACCCTGCCTCTACTTAAAATAAAAAAATTAGCCAGGCTTGGTGGCATCCACCTGTAATCCCAGCTACCCAGGAGGCTGAGGTACGAGAATCACTGGAACCTGGGAGGCAGAGGCTGCAATGAACCGAGATTGTGCCACTGTAACTCCAGCCTAAGCAACAGAGCAAGACTACGTCTCCACAAAAAAAAACAAAAAATGGGTGGAGAAATAACTAGTTATGTTTAGGTTGTATATTATTTATCTATATTAACCTTTCATAAATGTTTATCATTTCTTAAATACTGGGTTAAATAATATTTATTAAATATACATTTTAAAATGTCTTACTTGTTTATGCCTAAAGTAATTAATGATTTTGAAAATTTCAGAGTTTATTTTGGACAGTACATATATGAAGTTTTACTTAACTAGCAAGAGAAAGCAAATGAAGTTCTGCTTTAGTTTTTCAGGAGTTACTCTGGAAACACATACTAGATATTTATTGGGGAATTAGGAGAGAGGCCAAGAAGGAAAGACTGACTACACTCCCTGGTTCATCCATTGTTCCTAGACAAAATCATTACGTAAGAAGCAATTTGTTCTGAGCATCTACTTCCATGCCATATTCTTTGCTTAGTAATGTCTCTCTCTCAGTTCTCATATTCTTTCCTTTCTTCCTTTTTGCTCCCAAAATCTGTTTTGGAAAAGGACAAGATACACAGGAATAAAATGCCTAATAATGTTTAATGTTCATGAAATACATTTGCCCGCAGAATCGTACAGCCTTGAGCCAAAGGAGTATATCACTAAGGATGGAATTTTAGATGCCAAGAAATAATTAGCAAGGGTAGGAGAGTGTGTAGGGGAGTTACTTCCCCACTTCCCATTCTTTCATGAAAACGGTTGTATTCCTCTTTAACTGAAGAGGTTCATGTTGCCCAGGATATGACAATAAAGGTGACAACAGTAAACTACAGGTCCTTCTTGCAGCTGGATGCAAATACCCATAGTATTTCTGGGCAACTAGAAATCATTCATTTTTCTCTATAAAAGTACCAGGAATCCAGGCAAGGTGTGGCAGCAGTGGTTTGGAGTTCCCTGTGGGCACTAAACATAGTCTACTCTTCTGTGTGCTCTTGGTTGGTGGCATGTTGAATGAGGTATAACCCAGCTCAAACCTGCTAGTGTATGCACTTTGGTCATAGGATACTTCTTTTATTAGCACAAAGCACATACAAGCATGTAAATATTAGTCTTTCTTGTACAAATGAAAATCTCTTTCCTCTACAGGCCTTTGAAGAAAGCGTTTTCATAGATACACACAGTGACCATTACAATATTCATTACTTGCAAAAGAAATCCTTCCTTTTATTTAACTAAAATCTTTGGGCTTCAGTTTTTCCGTTTCCTTCTATTCTGCCTTCATTGGAGATTGAAAACAGCTGGTCACTTTTTCTGTGCAAGAACCTTTCATAAATACTTGGATACTTATTAAATTTTTCCTCAGACTTGACTTTTCTTGGCTGAATAATTTCAGTCTCTTTAACTTTTGTGCAGGTATTGTTTTCTAAGCTTTTTAATCTCTTATGAATAGTCCATGGACCTTCTCCATGTTATGTTTATCCCGCTCTGTTTTACAATACAGTATGATGAACTTAAGAAAAAACTGATGTCAGTAGTGTCTGTGTTAACATCCGGGTTTTTATATGTATTAACTATACTCTTGGCAACAAATTAAAGGACACATTTTCAAGGTCATTAATGAGGTGGAACCACCCATATCTTAAAATATTTTTAGAAGAACAAGTTAGGTAATCTTCATAAATCTCTTTGATGTTGACACATACTTTGCTAAAGTTAGGATTGTTATTTTATTCTCTATACTTGAGTATTTTGTCGTAATCATGCTAAGAACTTAAAAATTAAATGAATTATTTTGTTAAAGTATTTTTTAAAATTATTTAAATTTGTATGAGAACTTTTTACTTGTTTAGAAATGTGCAAATTAGGAAAGTTAATGAATAATTATGGGTGGACTGGCGTATTTTCTAAGGTATTATATTTCTCACAATTTAGTTTTTACTTGTAAATATTTTGTAGATGCATAGAGATGAAAAGCAACCTTTTTCTTTAAAATTTCTTATCCACAAAAAGAATGATTGATAGTTACTTTATTCTTTGTTGCTAATAAGTTTTTAGTTTCACAAGCAACTAGTTGAAGGACTTAGGGCCAAAATTGAGGAACTAGGTAATTCTGAACATTAAAATTATTGTTAAAATAAAATGTTTTTGTAAGCTGGGGTCAGAATTCAGCTGCAGCTGGAGAAATTGATGTCAATTTTATGTGATTATTCTTTCTGTGCTTAAAAAAGTATTCACCATAGCAACCACATCACATATGACAGTGGTTACTATCTCGAGGTTTCCTGCTTTCTTTTCTCATTGAAGAGCCTGGTATTTTTTTTTTTTTTTAATAAATTGTAAGTCAGAAACATCATCTCCTCTGCCCCACTTCTGTGAACATGTATCTCCCTGGAGACTTCACTGCACATTGTGGCATGTGTTTCATATTGTGTAGTTAAACATTACTGGGCAATTGCAGCTACCCCCTCCCATTAACTTTTAAAACGAATCTAACCTGTTTTCCTCTTTAAAATTTTTTTAATTGTTTTTTAATCCTTTTTTATTTATGACAAAGATATACTCTAAATGTTAATACTGGTTTTAAATTAAACAATGGAAAATATTTAGAAGTATAAGCACATACATTTGAGTAAAAATTTAAGTGTAAACATATCTTGGTTAATAGTATCTTGGTGTAAAATCATCCAGAAAGAAAAATCTAACAGAATAGACTCCTTCTTTTATTTAAAATGCTTTTTAAACTTTTTAAAACTTTCTGTAAAAGTGTTTATTTTTATCTTAGGAATGGGTTATTTTTAAAATTTTTGAGTAAGGAAGCCAAAAGGCATTTTGCCATAGGCTTTTTTAGGTCAGCCTGTGAAAAAACCCTTAAGATTATAATGTATCTGAAATGTAGTGATATTTAAACTACTCTATATAATAGCGGATTTCAAGTTTGAAATTGGGTTGTTTCTGCAGTAAAACTGAAGATTGCTGCTCCTTCTGCTTCTCCCTACATCCTCCATTTGGGAATAGAAATGTATTAGTTAATTATTGAATTTAACTGTATGTACCAATAAACCCAAATAACAGTGTAAGATTAATTTCTTTTCTCATTTTACAAGAAACCCAGAAGCAGAGTATCTGGCACTGGTGGAGCAAGTTCATGCTATCATTAGAAATTCTTTCTGTGACACCATCTTTAGGGTATTATGCTTATTCTCCTGCCTGCAGAATAAATGCAGGATCTCTAGGCATCAAGTCTTCATTCTAGGCAGTGGAAAAGAACAAAAAACAGAAAGGTCTGTGCCTCTATGAAGAAAACATAGCTTTCCTAGAAACCCTGATTTTTTTTTTCAGAGACAGGGTCTCATTTTGTCATTGAGGTTGGAGTACAGTGGTGTGATCATAGCTCATAGCTTATTGCAGCTTCAAACTCCTGGCTTTAAGCAGTCCTCCTGCCTCAGCCTCCCAAAGTGCTGGGATTGGAGGAGTGAGCCACCATACCTGTCCTAAATCCTTATTTTTATGTTTCATTAGCCAGAATTGTATTACATGGCCACTTTTTCCCACAAGAGAGATACTTTCTTACCCCTAATAAGGAAGCAAGGGATCATAGATATTAGGGAGGCAAATTTTTCACTTTGAGACACTATGACATTAGTGGTGACTTGAGTTAGAAGCTCCTGACTGGGATGTTGTCAGGAGCACACACAAGACTTTTGGGGTTGGAAGAGCAGATTCCTGCAATGAAATTTCCTTTCTTTATTTAATCAACACCAATGTGTAGTCTGCTTCTCCCCTTTCTGTTGCCACCACTTCTCTCTAATCAAACTGTTGCTTCTCTGACTCATTGCAGAAAAGAACAGTCTTTCCTTCAGCCTTTTTCTTACTCTCCTCATCTCTAAAGGAAATGCCTGCTCAGCCCGTCTTTTTGTTGTGAAGGTTTTTATAGAAGATTAAAATTTCCCCACTTTATTCTTTGTAGTGAAAAAAGTAACTTCTGAGATTTTTTTCTCCTTCTCCTTCCCAGCGTATGCTGCTACTCTTAATATGTAGGTCATATTAGAATACGCGTTCTATATGTGTTAGTTTCTGGTAGGAAAAGGAAAAAGTTTTTAATTTACTCCAATAATGCTTTGGGTGAATTTTCTCAGCTACAGAGGTCTGAAGTAAGAGTCAGTGATATACCAAGAGAACCCTGGCTGTTTATTACAGCACCGGGGAGTTTGTAAAGATTCTGGGATGAAGAGTTCCTTACCTCCTAGTTAAGGAGAAAACAAAGAAAACCGTAACTAGAGCCTCAGCAGTGAAGTCAGTGCTGGATGAAAAACAGATAATGAAAGCAGTGTGGTCCTGGCTTGGTGTGGAGAGAGGAAGATGATTTGGGGAGGAACATAGGCCTCAGAGTGCTGTTGTCTTCAGTGGATTAGTAGTGCTGTAATATGTGCTATTTGTAGTTTCTGTTGTTTTTGTTTTGTTCTTACCAAAGCACCTACAAATACTAAATTTAGTTTTTAAAGAATGCTATTTACAAATATGCTTCAGTGAAACCTTTCTATTCATTATCAGATGCAGTTCATAATGGTGGGCTTTTTTTTTTTTTTTTTTTTTTTACTTTTCTAGCAATTAGTTTCTAAAGAAACCGTTTTTCCTCTCCTGCCTGATTCTGACTTTCCTTGACAAACATTGATAACCCTTACTATACTAAATGTTAAAGTTTTCAGATGTATTTGTGACATGTGAAACTTCTTGATGAAAACAGAACAATTAAATATATAATTAAATAATTATTAAATATATAATTGTATTACAGAATTAATCTTCCCTTTAAAAAGAAAAAAAAAACGTTGAACTATACTTACAATTTTTTTAAACTTATAAAATGGGACTGAAATGGAGAATTACAAGTTAAATTCCTAGACTCTATTTTGGTATAAGAGGTTACCATGGGAACCAAATTTCAATTCTGAATGTAGAGAAATATGTCTCGTAATGATGAAGCCTAGAGACAAATCAAAGGTACTAAAAATCTGCTGAAAATGTTAATGCAATGTATGTGTCCTATCCAAATGTCAGTAATGTAACCCACCAAATTAACCAATTTCTATTTTTGTTGTTGATTTCAGGGAACAGAGTTGAAATTGAACACTATAAGCACCAAGTCTTATTTTTTTTAGCATAATTGATCATAGAAATATTATACCTTCTCTTCTATCTATTTTATTCATTTTTAACATACCTGCAAAGTCTGTTATGACAGGAAATCTAAAGACAGCCTTGGTCATGATCTTGATGAACTGTCCCTAAGGAGTTTCTTTTTCATGAGCTTTGAATGTGGGATGTGAGAGTGTTCTAAGTTCTAAAAGTTTACCACAAATATTGGTGTTTTATACTATCTTAAATTTGATAGAATGTCTTAATATCTTTTCAGTGAGTACCATTTGGGTCCCAGATGTCTTGTCACATTTATTTTCTAGTCGTCTAAAGCTGGAACAGCTGTAATTAGAGCATTGGTCCTTAGATAAACAGTTGTGTTGAGAGTCTTTTTCTAGTTTTCCACTAATACATGCATATTCTGAAAATCAGATTCTTTCTGATTCTTCTGGGATAGATCTATTACTTTTGCACCAACCTAATAATAATTGTAGTAGTCACAATACTTTCTCAAATACATTATCAGCAGTGCACCAATGCCAGTAATGAAATACATATAGCTTCTACTAATTCGAAAGTAATGATGAAAAACCATGTAACATAGCTCCTCCTGTTGTTATTTATAGATGTTGAACATCTGTATAGACGGTCAAAAACACATATTGATAGATTTGTCTGTGAAATTATTTAGATAAAGAATTTGGAATTCTGCATTAGGGAACCTATAATTTAATGAAAAGTAAAGATAGAAATACATTTAAAAGACATAACTCAGCCAGGTCTGATCAAAGTGGGAGGCCAGAGTGGGAGGGCCAAGTAGGAGGATCACTTGAGTCCAGGAATTCAGAACCATCCTAGGTAGCATAGTAAGACCTCATCTCTACAAGAAGTAAACACAAATGAGCAGAGTGTGGTGGTGCATGCCTATAGTCCTAGCTACTTGGGAGGCTGAGGTGGGAGGGTGGCTTGATCCTGGCAGGTCAAGCCTTCAGTGGGCTCAGATCATGCCAGTGCACTCCAGCCTAGGTGACAGAGGAAGAGACCCTGTCAATCAATCAAGTCAGTCAGTCCATCCACACATCCATCCATCCATCCATCCATCCATCCATCCATCCATACATACATACACACTTACATACTTACTGGGTAAAAATAAAAATTACTTTTACCAATAATTACATTATTCACATTGACATTGTATCATAATCATTTATTTAATCAGAGATTAGGCTCAACTGTCAAAACACCCATTAGAAAATGAAAAAGGCCTCTGGATAGATAATAAAAACTAAGATTACTTGCAAATAAAGATCTGCACAAAAATAACTTGGTTATTTTTAAAAGAATAAATAACATAAAACCACATAATTAGCAGGATTGCTAAGAGATACTTCTATACTCATGTTCATAGGAGCATTATTCAACAAAAGTGGAAAAAACCCAAGTGTTCATTGACAGATGAGTGGATAAGCAAAATGTAGTATATACATAGAATTGAATGTTATTTATCTTTAAAAAGGAAGGACATTCTGGCACATGCCACAACATAAATGAACCTTGAGGTCATTATCTTAAGTGAAATAAGCCAGTCATAAAAAACGAACACTTCAATGGATTCCACTTATATGAAGTATTCTAGAGTAGTAAGACTCATAACAACAGAAAGTAAAATGGTGGTTGCTAGAAGTGGGGGAAATGGCAAGTTGTTTAATGGGTATAAGATTCTCCATTTTGCAAGATGAAAGTTCTGGAGATTGGTCACACAGTACTTCATGCTACTGAACTGCACATTTTTAAATGGTTAAGATGATAATTTTAAAAATTTTATTGTAGTAAAATACATATAACTTAAAATTCATGTTAACCATTTTTAAACATAAGCATACTTCATTATTGTGATTTGCATTTTTGTGCTTCACAAACATTGTGTTTTTTACAGATTGAAGATTTGTAGTAACTTGTAGCAAGCAAGTCTATTGGAGCTATTTTTCCAATGTTATGTGCTCACTTTGTGTTTCTGTGCCGCAGTTTGGTACTTTTCACAATATTTCAAACCTTTTCATCATTCTTATATCTGTTACAGTGATCTATAATCAGTGGTCTTTGGTGTTACTATTGTAATTGTTTTGGGGCACCACAAACTGTGCCCATATAAGATGGCCAATTTAATTGATAAATGTAGTATGTGTTCTGACTGCCCTACCAGCAGTCATTACCCTGTCTCTCTCCCTCTCCTCAGGCCTTCCTGTTCTCTGAGACACCACAATATTGAAATTAGGCCCATTGATAACCCTACAGTGGCCTCTAAGTGCTAAAGTGAAAGGAAGAGTCACACATCTTTCACTTTAAAACAATAGCTAGAAATGATTAAACTTAGAGAGGAAGGCATATTGAAAGCTGAAACTGGGTGAAAGTTAGGCCTCTTGCACTGAACAGCCAAGTTGTGATTGCAAAGAAAAAGTTTTTAAAGGCAATTTAAAGTTATGCTCCAGTGAACACATAGATGATAAAAAAGTGAAACAGCCTTTCTCTTTCTGATATGGAGAAAGTTTGTGTGGTGTGGATAGATTAAATCAGCCACAGTATTTCCTTAAGCCAAAGTCTAATCCAGAGCATGGCTCTAACTCTCTTCAATTCTGTAAAGGCTGAAAGAGGTGAGGAAGCTGCAGAAGAAAAGTTTGAAGCTAGCATAGGTTGGTTCTTGATGTTTAAGGAAAGAAGCTCTCTCCATACCATAAAAGTACAAGGTGAAGCAGCAAGTACTGATGGAAAAGCTGCAGCAAGTTATCCAGAAGTTGTAGCTAAGATAATTGATGACAGTGGCTACACTAAACAACAGAATACAGAAGAAACAGTCTTCTATTGGAAGATGTCATCTAAGGCTTTCCTAGGTACAGAGAAGTCAATGCTTGGCTTCAGAGTTTTAAAGGACAGGCTGGTGGTGGTGACTAAATTGAAGCCAGTGCTCATTTACCTTTTTGAAAATCCTAGGGCCCTTAAAATTATGCTAATTCTACTCTGCCTGTGCTCCATAAGTGGAGCAATGAAGCCTGGATGGCAGCACATTTGTTTACACCATTGTTTGCTGAATATTTTAAGTCCACTGTTGAGACCTGCTGCTCAGAAAAAAAGATTCTCTTTAGACTGTTATTTTGCATTGACAATGCACCTGGTCACCCAAGGGTTCTGATGGAAATGTACAAGGAGATTAATGTTGTTTTCATGCCTGCTAACACAGCATCCATTTTGTAGCCCATAGATTGAGAAGTATTTTAGACTTTCAAGTCTTATTATTAAGAAATATATTTTATAAGGCAATATCTGCCATAAATAGTGATTGCTCTGATGGATCTGGGCCAAATAAATTGAAAACCTTCTGGAAAGGATTCACCATTCTTAATGTTATTAATAACATTGGTGATTCATAGGAGGAGGTAAAAAAAAAATCAGCATTAACAGGAGTTTGGAAGAAGTCCATTCCAACCCTCATGAATGACTTTGAGGGGTTAAAGACTTCAGTGGAGGCACTAATTGCAAGTTTGGTGGAAATAGTAAAAGAATTATACTTGGAAGTGCAGCCAGAAGATGTGACTGAATTGCTGCAATCTCATGATTAAACTTGAACAGAAGAGTTGCTTCTTATGGATGAGCAAAGAAAATGGTTTCTTGAGATGGAATCTATTCCTTTTGAAGATGCTGTGAACATTGTTGAAATAGAATTTTCCATAAACTTAGTTGATAAAGCAGTGGCAGAGTTTGAGAAGATTGACTCCAATTTTGAAAGACACTGCTGCAAGTAAAATGTGATGAAACAGCATCACATGCTACAGAGAAATCTTTCATGAAAGGAAGAGTTAACTGATAACAGCAAACTTCACCGTGGTGTTGAGAAATCGTGACAGCCACCCCAACCTGGACTTCTAAGCAGCACACGTGCCTCTGCACGCTCACTATTCTCCAGCGTTTTTCTGCTGACACTCCAGTCAAATCTTAGGTCTTTATCTGTTTCCTTGGTCCTTTTTTGTTGAGTGTGTACCAGTGCCAGGCTTCTCTAGTCAGCCATCTTTCTGATGTCAGTCCTTAAAATAACTTTTAGAAAACCAGATACTTCATGTTCTCACTTATAAGTGGGAGCTAAATGATGAGAACACATGGACATACAAAGGGGAACACACACGTGGGTCTTTCAGAGAGTGGAGGGTGGGAGAAGGGAGAGGATAAGGAAAAACAACAAATGGGTACTAGGCTTAATACCTGGGTGATAAAATAATCTGTACAACAGACCCCCATGACACAAGTTTACCTATGTAACAAACCTGCACATGTACCCCTGAACTTAAAAGTTGAAAAAAGTTTTTAAGACAATTGACATTGTGAAAGAAAAAAAGAAAAAAAAAACCCATAAGTTTTATGTGTACTGGGAAACCAAAATATTTATGTGACTTACATTATTGCGATATTCCTGTTCCTGCAGTGGTCTGTAACCAAACCTGCAATAACTGCGAAATATGCCTGTATCGAGTTTAGTGGTATTAATCTTAAGCACTTCCAAAGTGTTGTGCAGCCATCACCATCATCAATTTCCATAACTCTTTTCATCTTGTAAAACTCAATCACTGTACCCATTGAACAGTGACTCCCCATTTTCTACTCCCCTTAGCCTGTAGGGGAGTAGAAAACAGAACCACCATTCTGTTTTCTGTGTCTATGATTTTGACCTCTCTAGGTGCCTGACATAAGTGGAATCATACAGTATTTTGTTCTTTTGTTACTAGGTTATTTCATACAGCATAATGTCCTCAAGATTCATCCATGTTGTAGCATGTGTCAGAATTTCCTTCCTCACATTTTGCTTATGCATTCATCTGCTAATGGAACTTGGTTTGCTTCCATGTCTTAGCTATTATGAATGATGCTGCAATAGACATGGGTGTACAGATATGTCTTCAAGACCCTGCTTTCAATCGGGTATATATCCGGAATTAAAATGGTAAATTTTATCTTATAAAAAACTTTTTTTAAAACACATAATCAAGGTGAAGTGAATAAAACCTTTGTTTTGATATGGAAAATCATTTTATCTTAAGGCAATGAGACAGATTTTTTTGAAATGAATGACTAATACCATTACCACTCTCTCATATCCTTACCTTAGCAATCTCGCCTAGGCTTCCAGTCTGTCAAATAATACACATAGAGAACCAAAAGTAGGAAGAAAGGAGAGAGAGATAGGATGCTTACCTGACAGTTCTCTCTCCCTCACCCAACTCTTTTGGTTTTTGAAGTTTAAGAATTCCAGACTCTGGTTTGCCACATAAAGTAGACAAGCAAAGTTAGGTTTACCTCATGTTTCCAAGGACTAAAACTAAGTCTTAGCATGCATTCTTTTGATCAAAATGACCTTACAGCTCATCTCAAGTAACAGTGTTACTTAGTTGTCATAGTAGTAACTATAGTTTTAAACTGCAACCTCCATTTATTACAAATATAATCTAGATTGGCTAGATGACTGTTGTGAATATTATATCTCTTTTTAGAGGAAAAGTGAAACTAGAATGTCTCCATGGGAAAGTAAACAAGTTGGTGATGAGTCTGAAACATATATCCTATGAAAGGAACTGGGGACATTTCATATTAAAAACAGCCAAGACAGGAGCCATTATCTCTGTCTTCAGATATTTGAGGGACAATTATATGAAAGAGGAATTTATTTAGAACATGAATATACAATTACAGAAGGAAAGATTTCAATTTCACATTTAAAAAATACTTTTCGTAACTTACAGTTGTCCAGCAGGCTCCTTTGTGAGGAGGTATACACCCCCAAAAAATTTTTTTAAGAAAGTAGCTTACTAACTGACTAACAAAGAGAAACCCTTTCTCTACTAAAAATACAAACTTAGCCAGGCGTGGTGGTGCATGCCTGTAATCCAAGCTACTTGGGAGGCTGAGGCAGGAGAATTGCTTGAACCCGGAAGGTGGAGGTTGCAGTGAGCCAAGATCGTGCCATTGCACTGCAACCTGAGCAACCAAGAGCGAAACTCCATCTCAAAAGAAAGAAAAAAAAGTAGCTTACTTTCTGTCTGGAGAATTATATGGGAAATGCCTTCTTGGTGGTCTCTGGGACATTTATTTGGAGCTCTAGGGCTTTAAGGAATCTATTTGAAAACCACTGATCAAAACCATAACAGCCAGATTAAAAATGTAGTTATTCCAAATATTTATTCCCTACCTTAGTCATTCAGTATAAAAAATGAGGAGCCATTGAAAGATTCTGAGCAGAATGACATGTTTTGGTTTGTATTTAGAAAGGTCACTATGTTGACAATATGGAAATTAAAACCAAAACCGTGATAGTAAAAGCAAGGAGATTAGTTTGGAGGCTGATACAATGGCCTAAGCAAGAAATGATTTAGAAGCTAAACTAAGACAGTTGCAATGATAAACAGAGAAAAGGGGTTATAGTTAAACAACTGTATTGAGAAGTGAATTAAAAAGAACTAATAATCAGTTTGCCGTGGTGGGAAGGGAGGAATCCGAGTTAATTCTTAACTTTATTACTTTGGGGATTGAGTAAATAAGGTTGTTAGTGGAGATAAAATATGTCAGGGGAGCTATAGGTTTGAAGAGAAAGATCTTGAATTTAGTTTTACAGCTGGTAAATTAATTAGCAACTCACCTCAGATTAAGCTGTGTAATAGCAGCAAAGTTAGATATGGAAGTTAGGAGCAAGGCCTGGCTGGAGAAGTAGCGCTGGGAGACATGGATGTAAGTGTGGCAGGCGAAGCCGAGGAAGTCTAGGGGCAGAGGGAATCAGAAGGACTATAAGGAAGCAGTCAGATAGATGTAAGAGGAAACTAGGTGAGTCCTTATCATTTATTTTTTAATCTTTAAAAATTTTATGTAGTTCATATATACGTATATATATATATGATATATATTTCATATATATATTAAAAATTTATATATATAGTTTAAATTTGGACAGGGTCTTGCTCTGTTGCTCAGGCTGGAGTTCAGTGGCACAATCATGGTTCACTGCAGCCTTGACCTCCTGGACTCAAGTGATCCTCCCACCTCAGCCTCTGAAGTAGCTGGGAGTACAGATAATGTGCCACCACACCTGGCTAATTTTTTGTATTCTTATATAGAGAGTCTCACTGTGTTGCTCAGGCTGGTCTTGAACTCTTGGGCTCAAGCACCCCTTCCACTTTAGCCTCCTAAAGTTCTGAGGTTACAGGCTCTGAGCCACCACGCCTAGCCAAGTCCTCATAATTTCTTACAGCTGAAAATGTACAACAACAATAACAACGCAGGCTTAAACGTAAAGAAAAAAACCCACCAAAAACACTTGGGTTTTTTAAATTAACTTTGAGAAATTTGAAATACAGCTGAAATGATTTTTAATAAAATTATGATAATGATTCTACCAGTATTCTGAAATGTTTCTACAGTCTGAACATTCCAGAGCTTTGCCTAATCATCTGCTTAATTTTTATTTGGTCTGGATATTTTTTAATTCTTATTTTATTTTACTTTGTTCTTTATGAAATTAATTATGTTGGCCTTTCTTATATGGCTTTGTAAAAAAAATCATACTTCAGTGAAAATAATTCCTTAAATGTAAGAACTTATACCTTCCTATGTTCTTTGTTTACCTAAGGAAATGCAACCTCACCACAGGTACAAAGACCATCTTTCATGGACTACTTTGATAAGCAAGACTTCAAGAATAAGAGTCACGAAAACTGTAATCAGAACATGCATGAACCCTTCCCGATGGCCAAAAATGTTTTTCCTGATAACTGGAAAGTTCCTCAAGATGGAGACTTTGACTTTGTAAGTACATTTTAATTCTTCCATTTATGTTTTCTCCTTCTGTATTTTATCATCAAATTGAGAAGCATAGTTCATATGTGTATGAACCATGTATATGTGTATACAATTATAGCCCATATATTAATATTCATTATACAGCCATATATGTGGATAGAGGAATTGTGAAATTGTAGCTTGCTTATAGAAATGTACTTGCAAAGAAACAGTTTTTTATAGTTAAATAAATCATAGCTCAAATTTCAACAAATATTCAGGACTCTTTAAAACTAAAATGACAACTTTTCAAAAGATGATTTCATTAATGCGAGTATGAGATACTTCTGGCAGTCAGTAAACCAAAATTACCAAAATTAATGATGCTAAGGTATTTATGACATACAGTTTGAGAATTTGCTTCAATTTTGAAAGTACATGAGTTAGTTTCTATTTGAGTAATTGTTAATTCCACTTGGTTTGTCAGAAATAATAGTCCTATTCTATACCTAGGTAGCATATAAACTCAGCATAAAACTGCCTTATCACTTATTTTGTTACATTTTCTCTTTATTTCTTCTACCCTGGTTCTTCTTACTTGTTTTAAAGAATGCGTAAAATACGGATAAACTATTTTAAAGTAGCTATTTCCAGAACTTGAGGGAGTAAATTCTCAAAATGAGTTATTTAATGGAGTGAAAATTTTATGGAGTTATTTTTTACTTTAGCACGTTTTAAATAATAATGTTACTTTTGCATATTTTTCTGGAAGATTTTTTTTCCTCAAACAAAATAACTTCATAATCTTTATAGTTTTATTTATTGATAAATATATGTATAAGTAAAGATAATTTTAGATATATATAAATATATACTTTTTAAATTTAGGAATTTTTAAGTAATATTAAGTCATTTTGCCTGGACAACATGACTCTAAATGCTTTGAGATGATAAATATTTAAAGTACTTTTTTCCTTAGTATTATGGTTGAGTTTTTAAATAATCAGATTATTATCTATCCGCAATAAATTTAGTACTAATTGCCAGCAAATATTAGCAGCGTAATTCACAGATTAGCCTGCAAACATCATTGTAATGTCTACTTAATACTTTTTCAATATCGTAGTAACCAATTAGAAAAATAAAATCAATTTCTCTTTAGTTCTAATAAGATTTCATTTTAAGCTATCTACTTTTTAAAAAATTATAAATTATTTAGAATGCTGACATTTAAGCTTAAATTATTCATGAATGTAATGAATAATGTAGAGTATAGCCTCAAAGAGTTCTGTCTTGTCAGTTGGAATAAATCTTTTTTTTTGGCATAAATTTAAGGATACAAATGCAATATAATTTTAAGGGTACAAGTGCGGTTTTAAAATTTACATGGGTATATTGCATCATGGTGAAGTCTGGGCTTTTAGTGTAACCATTACCCAAATAATGTGCATTGTAACCATTAGGTAATTTCTCATCCCTGACTCCCTTCTTCCCTTCTCACTCTTCCAAGTTTCTATTGTCTATTATTCCACACTCTGCATTCATGTGTACACATTATTTAGCTCTACTTATAAATGAGAACATTCAGTGTTTGACTTTGCTGTTTCTGAGTTGTTTCACTTAAGATAATGGCCTCCAGTTCCATCCATGTTGTTAATGGCTGAATAGTATGGAATACATCTTAGTGAGCTCTGAGAAGCTGTTTGAAATGAACTACAAAGTAATGAATAAATTATCATGTTTATGAAATGGCAAAGAAAATGATTTAATTTTACTTCAGTTAATCTTTCTACACCCCAAAACTTAATTAAAATAAAAACAATTTTGTGGGTTGATAGTTTGTCTAGGACATCTAAGCAGTTCTTCTGCTAGGCTCACCTGGGGATTCTTAAGTGACTGCAGTCATCTGCTAGCTTGACTGGGGCTGAACAGTTTCTCTAAAATTACAACAAATGTGTTGGCAATTGTGCTGACTATTGGCTAGGTCATATGATCTCATCAGGCAAGCCTGGGGTTTTTATATGACAGTAGTAGCCTTTTAAGAGGAAGAGAACAAGGTTGTAGGGCCTCTTGATGTCACCTTAGAATCTGCAGTGTCCATTGACAATAGCATCAAAAAGAATGATATACTTAGGAATACTCAGGATACTTTACCTACTTTTAACCAAGTAGGTAAAAGACTTCTACACTGAAAACTGCAAAAATGTGGGTGTAAGAAATTAGACATCAATACATGAAAAGACATTTCATATTCATAGATTATAAGTTTTTTTATTGTACGTTAGGTTCTGGGGTACATGTGCCGATCATGCAGGATTGTTGCATAGGTACATAGATGGCAAGGTGGTTTGCTGCCTTCATCCCCCCATAACCTACATCTGGTATTTCTCCCCATGTTATCCCTCCCCACCTCGCCCTGAACTGACCACAGTGTGTGATGCTCCCCACCTTGTGTCCACGTGTTCTAATTGTTCAACACTTGCCTGTGAGTGAGAACATGCAGTGTTTAGTTTTCTGTTCTTGTGTCAGTTTGCTGAGAATGATGGTTTCCAGATTCATCCATATCCCTACGAAGGACATGAACTCATCGTTTTTTATGGCTGCATAGTTTTCCATGCTGTATATGTGCCACATTTTCTTTATCCAGTCTATCGATGATGGACATTTGGGTCGGTTTCAAGTCTTTGCTATTGTAAACAGTGCTGCAGTGAAGACACGTGTACGTGTGTCTTTATAATAGGACAATTTTTAATTTTGGGGGTTTATACCGAGTAATGGGATTGCTGTGTCAAACGGTATGTCTGTTTCTAGGTCCTTGAGGAATTGCCACACTGTCTTCCACAACGGTTGAACTAATTTACACTCCCACCAACAGTGTAAAAGCTTTCCTATTTCTCCACATCCTCTCCAGCATCTGTTGTCTCCAGATTTTTTAATGATCACCATTCTAACTGGCGTGAAATGGTATCTCAATGTGGTTTTGATTTGCAAGCAATTTTTTCATATGTTTGTTGGTCTCATAGATATCTTCTTTTGTAAAGTGTCTGTTCATATCCTTTGCCCGTTTCTGAATGGGTTTTTTTTTTTTTTCTTGTAAATCTGTTTTAGTTATTTGTAGATTCTGGATATCAGCCCTTTGTCAGATGGGTAGATTGCAAAAATTTTTTCCCATTCTGTTGGTTGCCAGTTTGCTCTAATATTGTTTCTTTTGCTGTACAGAAGCTCTGGAGTTTAATTACATCCCATTGGTCTATTTTGGCTTTTGTTGTCATTGCTTTTGGTTTTCTAGCTATGAAGGCTTTGCCTATGCCTATGTCCTGAATGGTTTTGCCTAGGTTTTCTTCTAGGGTTTTTATGGTGTTAAGCCTTATGTTTAGATCTTTAATCCATCTGGAGTTAATTTTAGTGTAAGGTGTCAGGAAGGAGTCCAGTTTCTGCTTTCTGCACATGGCTAGCCAGTTTTTCCAACACCATTTATTAAACAGGAAATCCTTTCTCCGTTGCTTGTTTTTCTCAGTTTTATGGTGTTGCTTCTGAGGCCACTGTTCTGTTTCATTGGTCTATGTCTCTGTTTTGGTACTAGTACCATGCTGTTTTGATTACTATGGCCTTGTAGTAGTTTGAAGTCAGGCAGCATGATGCCTCCAGCTTTTTTTTTTTTTTGCTTAGGATTGTTTTGGCTATGCAGGCTTTCTTTTGGTTCTATATGAAGTTTGAAGTGTTTTTTTCCAGTTCTTTGAAGAAGGTCGTTGTTAGCTTGTTGAGGATAGCATTGAATCTATAAATTACTTTGGGCAGTATGGCCATTTTCACAATGTTGATTCTTCCCAACCATGAGCATGGAATATTTTTCCATCTGTTTGTGTCCTCTCTTATTTCATGGAGCAGTGGTTTGTAGTTCTCCTTGAAGAGGTCCTTTACATCCTTTGTTAGTTGTATTCCTAGGTATTTTGTTCTCTTTGTCGTAATTGTGAATGGCAGTTCATTCTTGATTTGGCTGTCTTTAAGTCTGTTATTGGTGTATAGAAATGTTTACGATTTCTGCACATCGATTTTGTATCCTGAGACTTTGCTGAAGTTGCTTATCAGTTTCAGGAGATTTTGGGCTAACACAATAGGGTCTTCTAGATATACAATCTTGTCATCTGCAAATAGAGACAATTCGACTTCCTCTTTTCCTAATTGAATACCCTTCATTTCTTTTTCTTGCCTGATGCTCTGGCTAGAACTTTCAATGCTAGTTTGATTAGGAGTGGTGAGAGAGGGCCTTGTCTAGTGCCAGATTTTAAAGGGAATGCTTCCAGTTTTTGCCCAGACAATGTGATAGTGACTGAGGTTTTGTCGTAAATAGCTTTTATTATTTTGTGATACATTCCATCGATACCTAGTTTATTGAGGGTTTTTAGCATAAAGGGCTGTTGAATTTTGTCGAAGGCCTTTTCTGCATCTATTGAGATAATCGTGGTTTTTGTCTTTGGTTCTGTTTATGTGATGGATTACATTTATAGACTTGCTTATGTTGAACCAGCCTTGCATCCCTGAGATGAAGCCTACTTGATCGTGATGAATAAGCTTTTTACTTTGCTGTTGTGTTTGGTTTGCCGTATTTTATTGATTTTTGCATCTATGTTCATCATGGATATTGGCTTGAAGTTTTCTTTTTTATTAACATCTCTGCCCAGTTTTGGTATTGGGATGATGTTGGTCTCATAAAATAAGTTGGAGAGGATTCCCTTTTTTTTTCTTGTTTGGAATAGTTTCAGAAGGAAACACCAGCTCCTCTTTGTACATCTGGTAGAATTTGACTGTAAACCCTTCTGGACCTGGGTTTTTTTTAGTTGGTAGGCTATTAATTGCTACCTCAACTTCAGCCCTTGTTATTAGTCTATTCAGGGTTTCAACTTCTTCCTGGTATAGTCTTGGGAGAGTGCAAGTGTCCAGGAATTTATCCATTTCTTCCAGATTTACTGGTTTGTATAGATAGAGTTGTTTGTAGTAATCTCTCATGGTAGTTTTTATTTCTCTGGAATCGGTGATGATATCCCCTTTATCATTTTTATTGCATCTATTTGCTTCCTCTCTCTTTTCTATTAGTCTGGCTAGTGGTCTATCTATTTTGTTGATCTTTTCAAAAAACCAGCTCCTGGATTTGTTGATTTTTTTTGAAGGGTTTTTTGAGTCTCTGTCTCTTTCAGTTCTGCTCTGATCTTAATTTCTTGTCTTCTGCTAGCTTTTGAGGTTTTTGATATTGCTCTTCTAACTCTTTGAATTTTGATGATAGGGTGTCGATTTTAGACCTTTCCTTGCTCCTCATGTGGGCATTTATTGCTATGAATTTCCCTCTAGACACTGCTTTAAATGTGTACCAGAGATTCCAGTATGTTGTGTCTTTGTTCTTGTTGGTTTCAAAGAACAGCTTTATTTCTGCCTTCATTTCATTGTTTTTCCACTCGACATTCAGGAGCCAGTTGTTCATTGTCCCTGAAGTTGTGTGGTTTTGAGTTAGTTTCTTAGTCCTGAGTTCTTATTTGATTATACTGTGGTCTGAGAGACTGTTTGTTATGATTTCCGTTTTTTTGCATTTGCTGAGGAGTGATTTACTTCCAATTATGTGGTCAGTTTTAGAGTAGGTGTGATGTGGTGCTGAGAAGAATGTATATTCTATGGATTTGGGGTTGAGAGTTCTGTAAATGTCTGTTAAGTTCGCTTGGTCTAGATCTGCTTTCAAGTCCTGGATTTCCTTGTTGATTTTCTGTCTCGTTGATCTGTCTAATATTGACAGTGGAGTGTTAAAGTCTCCCACTATTATTGTGTGGGAATCTAAGTCTCTTTGTAGGTCATTAAGTACTTGCTTTATATATCTGGGTGCTCCTGTATTGGGTGCATATATATTAAGAATAGTTAGCTCTTCTTGTTGTATTGATCCTTTTACCGTTATGTTATGCACCTCTTTGTCTCTTTTGATTTTTGTTGATTTAAAGTCTGTTTTATCAGAGACTAGGATTGCCACCCTGCTTTTTTTTTTTTTTTTTTTTTTTTGCTCTCCATTTGCTTGGTAAATCTTCCATCCCTTTATTTTTGTCTGTGTGTGTCTCTGCACGTGAGATGGGTCTCCTGAATACAGCACACCAATGGTTCTTGGCTTTTTATCCAATTTGCCAGTCTGTGTCTTTTGATTGGGACATTTAGTCCATTTACACTTAATGTTAATATTGTTATGTGTGAATTTGATCCTGCCATTTTGTTACTGGTTGGTTGTTTTGCCCTTTGGTTGGCGAAATTTCTTCATTGAGTCATTGGTCTTTAGCATTTGGTTATTTTCTGCAGTGGCTGGTACTGGTTTTTCCTTTGTGTTTAGTCCTTCCTTCAGGAGCTCTTATAGGGCAGGTCTGGTAGTGATGAAATCTCTCAGCAATTGCTTGTACATAAAGGATTTTATTTCTCCATCATTTATGAAGCTTAGTTTGGCTGGTTATGAAATTCTGGGTTAAAAGTTCTTTTCTTTAAGGATGTTGAATATTGGCCCCCACTCTCTTCTGGCTTGTAGGGTTTCTGCTGAGAGATCCACTGTGATTGTGATCAGCTTCCCATTGTGGGTGTCCCAACCTTTCTCTCTAGCTGCCCTTCGCATTTTTTCCTTCATTTCAACCCTGGTGAATCTGATGATTATGTGCCTTGGGGTTGCTCTTCTAGAGGAGTGTTGTTGTGGTGTTCTCTGTATTTCCTGTGTTTGAACATTGGCCTTCCTTGCTAGGTTGGGGAAGTTCTCCTGGACAGTGTCCTGAAGGGTATTTTCTAGCCTGGATTCATTCTCCCTGTCATATTCTGGTACACTGATCAAATGTGGATTAGGTCTTTTCACATAATCCCATATTTCTTGAAGGCTTTGTTGATTTCACTCTTTGTTCTCTTTTCTTGCCCTCTCATTTTAATTCATTGAGTCTTAAATCCTTTCTTCTGCTTGATCTGTTCAGCTATTGAAACTTGTGTATGCTTCACAAAGTTCTTATGCTGTGTTTTTCAGCTCCATCAAGTCATTTGTGTTCTTCTCTAAGCTGGTTATTCTAGTTAGCATTTTGTCTAACCTATTTTCAAGGTTTTTCGTTTCTTTGCAAAGATATTCCTTTAACACAGAGAAGTTTGTTATTACCCACCTTCTGAAGCCTGCTTCTGTCAATTTGTCAAACTCATTCTCTGTCCAGCTTTGTTACCTTGCTGGTGAGGAGTTGTGATCTCATAGTAGAGGAGAAGCGTTCTGGTTTTTGATAGATTCATTCTTCTTGCGCTGGTTTCTTCCCATCTTATTGGATTTATATAGCTTTGATCTCAGGTAGCTGCTTGGGGAGGCGGCTATTCATTTGTCTGCCTGCAGAGGCGCTGCTGGGCTGCCATGGATTCAGTAGCACTGTTGCGTCTTTTATTTACTCAGGAAAGTTAGGCCAGCTTCTGTAATGGCGACTGCCCTTCAACCCCACTGAGCTCAATTGTTCCTGGTCGCTCTCTAACTGACGTTATGGGTGCGAAAGTCTGGAGTGAGAGTGTTTTAGACTGCTGGGCTTTGTGTGGGGTGGGGCAGGGGGACACATCCTGCTGTATTGCCTGTTTCTCTACTTTTGGTTCCCCTTCTTTCTGGGGGTTGGGTAGCTCCATCCTGTCGGCTTTCTGGCTTTTGAGTCAGCCAGTGATTCTGCCTAGATCTATGCTAACAGCCCCTGAGCTGGCTGAAGTTGCTGTTCTGCCCTCTTCAGGCAGTTCGCTGAGGCTTTTCAGCCCAGTGAAGATCTCCTGTTCTGTGGCTTGAAGAGGGCTTGGGTGGAGGGCTGTATCTGAACCAAAGTCTCAGGGGGGAGATCCCCTGGTCCTCTGGTCAGTTGCCAGCAGTTCCTGGGTAGGGTAGTATCCCACCTTGCCTCAACTTGCCTTATTTGGTTTATACCCACTGTCCAGCCAGACCCACAAAATGAACCTGGTACCTCGTTTGGAATTGTGGAGACCACTCGGCTTCTGCATCTCTCTCGCTGGGAGCTGCCTTCTGGAGCTGCCTCTTATTCGGCCATCTTGGGATCCCCCCAGATTAGAAGATTTAATTGTTAGGATGTTAATATTGCCTGAAGCAATCTACAGATTCATCGTTATGTCTGTCAAAACTTCAATGATATTTTTCTGCAAAAGTAGAAAAAAACTCATCCTAAAATTCATATGGATTCTCAAGGGACTCTAATTAGTCAAAACAATCTTGAAAAAGGAAAACAAAATTGAAGATCTCATGTTTCCTGCTTTCAAAACTTACTACCAAGCTACTGTAATATAAACAGTGTGGTACTGTCCGATGGACAGACATGTAGAGCGATGGAATAGAGAGCTCAGGAGTAAACTTTATATATCTATGGTCAAATGATTTTCAACAGTGGTGCCAAGACAATTCAGTGGAAGTAAAGAACAGACATTTCAACAAATCATGCTGGGAAAATGAGATATCCACATGCAAAAGAATGAAGTTGGACTCTTCTCTTACACCATATACAAAAATTAACTCAAAGTGAGCCAAAGATCTTACAGTAAGAACTTAAACTAAAAAATTGTTAGGAAATAAGTATGAGAAAAACTTTGTGACATTGGATTTAGCAGTGAGTTCTAGGTTGTGACACTAAAAACAAGTAACAAAAAAATAGATAAGTTGGACTCCATCAAAATTGAAAACTTGTATACATCACAAGACACTATCAGTGGAATAGAGGGCAACCAATGGAATGACAGAAAACATTTGTAAATCATACATCTGATAAAACATTAATATTCAGAATGTATAATGAACTTCTACAACTCAACAGCAACAAAAAACCCCAAACAGTCCATTTCAGAAATAGGCAAAGGGGCTGGGTACGGTGGCTCACGCCTGTAATCCCAGCACTTTGGGAGGCCAAGGCAGGTGGATTACCTGAGGTCAGGAGTTCAAGACCAGCCTGACCAACATGGTAAAACCCTGTCTCTACTAAAAAGACAAAATTAGCTGGGGCGTGGTGGTGCATGCCTGTAATCCCAGCTACTTGGGAGGCTGAGGCAGGAGAATCACTTGAACCCGGGAGAGAGAGGTTGTTGTGAGCCAAGATTGCACCATTGCACTCCAGCCTGGGTGAGAGAGTGAGACTCTGTGAAAGAAAGAAAGAAGGAAAGAGGGAGGGAGGGAGGAAGGAAGGAAGGAGAGAAGGAAGGAAGGAAGGAGAGAAGGAGAAAGAAAATGAAAGAAAGAAAGAGGGAAAGAAAGAAGAAAGCAGCAAAGGACTTAAATAGACATTCCTCCAAAGAAGATAAACATGGCTAATAAGCACATGAAAAGATTCAATACTTATCACTAATCATTAGAGAAATACATATGAAAATCATAAGATACTACACACATTCAAATGACTATTGTCAAAAAGCAAACACAGAAAATGACAAGTGTTGCTGAATATGTAGAGAAATTGGAAACTTTCCTTGTATACCTGCTGGTGAGAGTATGATACAGTCACTATGGAAAGCAGTATGGCGGTTCCTCAAAAAAATTAACATAGGATTATCATCTAATCCAGCAATTCTGCCTCTGGGTATATACCAAAGAAGTGAAAGCAGGGCCTCAAAGAGATAATAGTACATCCATGTTCATGGCACCATTATTCACAATGACAAAAAGATAGAAGCAGCCCAAGTGTCCGCTGATGGATTAATGGATAAACAAAGTAATGTAATAAGTAAAATGGAATATTATTCAGCCTTAGGAAAGAAATTGTGCAATATGCTACAACACGGATGAGCATCGAAGACATTATACTAAGTAAAATAAGCCAGGTCACAAAAGGACAAATGCTATATGATTCTACTTATATGAGTTACCCGTAATAGTCAAATTCATGGAGGTGGAAAGTAAAATGCTGGTTCTCACGGGTGGAAAATTGTCAGTTACTGTTTGATGGGTACAGAGTTTTCCACTTTGCAAGGTGAAAAATGTTCCAGAAATGGATGGTAGTGATGCTTGTGTGAGAGTGTGAATGTACATAATGCCACTTAACTAAACACTTGAAAATGGTTAATTTTGTGTTAAGCATTTTTTTTTCATAAAAACATAAATGCATAAGAGAAAACAGGAAAGAATTTGCACAGTGTCACTATTGCCATAGTCTGTTGTCAAAATATGTCAGAAGTCTAGTCCTAATTCAAGGGGTATGGAAACAAATGTCACCTAATGATGGAAGGAGCAGTGAAGTCACATGGCAAAGGGTGCTATCAGATGGAAGGAATTATTACAATCCACTTTACAAATAATCTAGTAGAAAGGATGGTAATTAAAATTCAACAGAAATTAGAATATTGAGTTTAGGAAATTAGAGTTCATTAATGATTTTGATAATGACCATTGCAATACTCTACTTTTAAATTTTTCACACACGCAATTTTTGACATGTAGCCTTCTATTCTTTGTCTTAGACTCATTCTAGTTTTATGAATCTATTTTTCCAGTGGCTAACTCCTGAAAGTAAACTTTTGGAAACATTTTTAGCCCCTCATACATTTTGTAGTCATTTCATATGGAAATTCCAAAATTTGTTAGAACACATTAAGAGCTAATTTAACAAATATTCTACTTTCTGCTTTGGATTGTGCTAGGCACTTTGGGTAAAAATAAATTATACTGGTTTATTAAGAAGACAAGGTATGAATTAATGAAATGGTAAGTTGTAATCCAGAACAATACTTCAGACATTGACTTGTAATTTTGAATAAGAGGGAGATTTGGTGAAGGCTGGAGTTGTATATGAAATTATAATGCGGAAGAGGACTTTGTCTAAGCATTGATAGATGGATAGCAGAAAGAGAGAAGGCAGGCACTGCAAGGACTGATGTGTGATCAAAAGCTTAGAGGTAGGAAAGCATAATATATATTGAGTGGCAATGAGGTAGAGACCTTCAAGTCTTTGGTAGTTCATTTGGAAAAATATGGGAGATAAAATGGAAAAGTAGATCCAGGTCAGAGGGTGGAAGCTGTGTAAGGTTACAGAGTCTGAATGTTTATTTAATAGACAGTGGAAAGACACTGAAGGTTTTAAGTTGGTGAATGACATGATGAAAAGTGTTTTAAGAATATTAATATTGAAGATAGCTTCTAGGATTGATAGGAAAAGACTCAGGGTAGGGGAAATCGGTTATGTGGCACAGGCCACATAATACAGAAATACAGAAATAAAATAATACAGAAATAAAATTGAAAAGAAACAAAAATAAGAATGAGGAGGAAAGATTAGTTAACAGAAATAGCTGACATACTAGATTGAATAGTACTATTTCGATTAAAGTGAGAAACGAAATGATAAATGGTGATAGTAACAAAAAAATAGAGAGAAATGTTCTCACAGGAGTAAAGAGACATCAAGAGATTGTATGACTGGATCCGATTTTTGCAGAGTTACTTATTTTTTTACTTATATAGGGCAGATAGCCTTAAGAATGGAATTGTGGGAAAGATGGAGTGATTAGAACAGTTCTTCCTTTTCCAACATTTATTACACCTGTCAACTGGAACTGTTAAACCCTCTCATCACTTTGAGGAAAGTGGGAAATGTAATTGTCACTGAGGGGAATGGAAATGCAAATAAATAAGAGATGAATAAAGGAAACATTGCCAAGAGATGAATAAAGAATTGCCAAGAGTGGTAGTGAGTGTGGCAAAAAAAAAAAAAAAAAAAAGAAAGAAAAGTGTGTAAGAAGGGCAAAAAGAGAATAGTTAAAAGAGGAAGCAGAGGTGGAGCACAGCAGTAATGATTTGGTGGACTGCTTTGCTCACAAAATGGGGAAATGGACTAAAAGCAAAGTACCAGCTATTAATGAGGGAAATCTAGTCTTACTCATTTTCCCACCTATTAGATACAGAACGTTAAAAAATGTGACTCATTAAAATGTAAAGTGTACTAAGGTTTATGTGTTTATCTTCGCTTTTCATGATGCATCTCGAGGCCACCTTCTAGAAGAGAACTATATTTTGTGTAATTTCTAAGCCTATTTTATAGAGGTTGCTTAAAATAAGCCAAAGTTGTTTTGACCATATTTTCAGGACAGAGAAGGCTTCATCCTTCTGCCTTGAGGAAAATGGATTTCAAGAAAAAAAAAAAAAAAAAATGAAAGAGAACACTTTATTGTCTTTTGAGGTACTCAGAGCAGATTCCTAAAGGACAAAACTTAGAAAGGCACCTGCTAGACAGATGTGCAGGGTAGGAAGCATTTCTTACCTTAAAAGCTGTATGCAATAGAATTTGTGTACTTTCTTTTAAATCATTAGCATTTGTCTTTTGGGTTTTCTCTGGATTGTTCAGTGTTGTGTTCCTGAATGTAAGGAGATGGTAAAAGAATTTATGTTGTCACCAAATTGGGGATTATTGTAGAAAGATAGGAGATAAAATATATTTGGACTAATTGAACCAATTATTTTTAACCCTACCAGTAAAAAAGTTCTGTTTAGGATGTGCCTATGAAGATTTCGAAAACAAATGTAAAAGGCAAATCTGTTTATTATATCACTAGTCTAATGTTTCAGTTTTTGTTAAAATTATTTCCAAACAGCCTTAGCATCCAGATTGTTTAGTGTTAAATAGAGAGCATGTAGATAATGTTTTGCAGAAATTACAGTATCATATTTAAATAGATATATTTTGAGTAACGTAAAGATTTTGGAGTAAGAACAAAAACTTTAAAAGCCATCTGTTAACCCACTACATTGGTTCCAAATTTAAAAAAAGAAAAATTGAATTGACGATAATTACTAGCATAAAAGAAATTAGGTAAATCAACCATTTTTGGTTGTGACTCATACTGAATTGTAAGTTAACATTTCTTAATTACTCTGATTCTTAAATATTTATTCAATTGGTGGTGTTCTTTTGAGCAAAGTGACACAAGAATCCTCCAGGGTCACACTGAAGAAAAAGTCTCAAAAATTGTGGCAGAGAAGGGAAGAAAACTAACCTTGTTCTCCAAGTATAAACTTGCCTGGGGCTTTCCTAGTTTTTCCACAGTGCTACCTTTGATGCCTGCCTTAGCAAGTGAGTATGGTTACAGGGAAACAAAACAAAAGTCACTGTTGCAAAATGCAGAAAACAGGAAAGGGTTGGCAGAGAAAGTACCAACCTTGCTGCTAGAGCTGCCCACGGACATTTTAGGACTCTTCACTTGTTCTGGAGAAATGTCTCTTTCTCAGGGTCTTTTCACCCTTCTCTATAGCCAGCAGTGGTGAAGGAGTAATAAAGAAACTGGAGTAGCCTACGAAAGCTACCAGCATCTACCGGTTTTTTGTTTGTTTGTTTGTTTTACCAGTATAACAGTATGTTATCATCTGCTTTGTCTGTTTAAATGCAGGTAATGTTTCTGCTTTTAAAAGAGATACTGGCTGTAGTTTTATTTGTAGTGTACTCCTTAGTCAAAGAACTGCTTGTTCTCTTCAGTCCTTAGTTCTGTGGACTGAGGAAACCACTTCAGCTGAGTGAAATATTTAAGCATATTGTCATCGATTAGCTTTGCATTAATTAAATGATTATTGTCAAGTATTTCCAGATGTTTGCAAGAGTATTAACAACATGAAAAGATAACTATAGATATTTCAGATTTATTTCTTCTAGGGTAAAGAAGAAATAAACACACAAAATTCCAAATGTTCCAGTGGATAGCTTTGGATAAGAGTTTATGATTACAGGTGTACATGTGGCATGAACTCAAGTGTATGTGGCACATTGTGCTTTCACTACTCAGTCATTCCTTGTAGAGCCAACAGGAAATTAAAATTAATGAGAAGCCTGCACTTTGAAATACTTGCAGAATTCTTGACTATTTCAGTCCTTTGCCAGCTCACGAAATCTGTGCTGGCAGTCATATCCAACAGATGGTGTGGTGTGTGCACAGTTGTGTCATGTGATTGTCTAGGTCCATGTAGAATTTTTATGAGGTTTTGACCATCAGTCTACTGAGGTATTTAAGATAGTCATAACCTTTGTTTTGAAAGGAAAGTGACCTGTTTCAAAGCTAAGTGTTTATGTACAAGTAGAAAATAGTTGATGTAATCACTGGGCAACTAAACTAGGTTTAATTGATTTTGTGGTAAAGGCCACAAAGATTTTAGTGTCTGAACTGCTTGCACTGGTTTCTTTAAACTTCTCTGTAGTAGAATTTAATCCGCTTGGCTACCTGAGGTAGAATGAGTGTTTTACTTTGTTATTCCTAAATGTGCTGTTTAAGGCTTCCATAATTTCTGAAATTTTTATTTGGTGGCTGTATCTAGGCAAAGTCTATTGAAACATTAAGCTAATTCTGCTTATTTAGTTAATTAATACCTTACGTTAAAACTCATATCATTTCCTTTACAAATTAAAGTGAGCAGGCCTGTACTTATTGGATTAATTAAGATAGAAAGCACAGGTGCAGTGTGTGGTTTCTTGTCAACATGTTATAATTTATTAAGATGTTTAAAGCACATGGCCAAAGAAAAATGGCTTACAAAAAGAGTTCCAAGAAGCACACGCTCTCCTCATAGCAGTTTGCTCTTTTTAAGATGTCATTTATTTAGAAGTTTATGTTGAAAAATTGACTACTCTACATTTTAAAACAAGATATTGTACTCCAAGCACATGTTATGGCTAATGTTGATGTCTAAGGAAGTTATTTTGACTGTGCGGGCTTTCTATTCATAACCTAATTTTGGATGTTTAGTCAGTAAGCACTGGGGACTGTTCGGGTGATTATATCAAAAGAGATGTTAATCAATAGTGGAATTTAGGATCAAAGAGTGGACAATGCAATTTATGATCTTTCGTTTACGACTGATACCCCAACAGTGTTTACCTCTTGAAATAAATAAAGGGTTAGATTTCAAATAAGGTGTTAAAATTGATTAAGGTAACTAGTAATACATATATTGGGTTGTCTTTTGATGATGTAATAGTTGTTTTGCACTTGAACTGTCATGAAATTTCTTTAAATCGAAAATCATTTTTGTAATTTTATACTTAATTCAGGTTTTCTGAGTATGCATAGTAGTTCACTATCAGAAATCTTTCCGTAACTGACTTCCATCATACTTCTCATATATATCTTTCACAGTTAGAAGTATGTGCGTCATTGTTTTGAGGCCTATTATATTTGTTGGCCTGCTTGAATTAATGTTGACACCTTTTCCTTCTTCCTGCCATTAGGTTGGCAGCCTTTTCCATCTTAGCTTTCATTCATAAAAATAGAAAGCCTTCGTTAGGTTGGATTCTTCATGTTGGAAGACTTTTCAGTAAATAATAGCCTTTTTAAAAAAATCTAGAATCTAGTTGTCTTGATTCAAAATCAAAGTAGTCTTGTTTCGTAATTTTGTTCATCAGTTGAAACACATTCCCAGAATTATAGACAGATCTTAAGGAGAGAAAGGAGTGGAAGGGGCATTTAAACTAATGTTAATTATCATAGCAGATAAAAGTATTTTGGAAAAAAAGATAATTTACTGATTTCTTTTGAAGGCACATTTTCATGGTTCTTAACAAACCTTTCTTCTTCCTGAATTAAGCAATGGTGCATGTTGAAATTTGCTATGCAGTATACTATTATTAATATTAAGGCATTTTATAAAAGGCTCAGTAACCTGGGTTAGAGCATCAAGTGTAAGTCCTACAGACCTTCAGCTTAGTTTTTAACTCTCTTAGTGTGAGAATGCAAATGAAACTACCTAATAGCCCAGGCTACAAATATATAAATATATAAAAAGCTAATTATCAGCCATGTTCTTGTACTGACTAGTCCAGTGGAATGAGTAGTGAGTTCTGGGTTATCTTTGCTAATGAAAGATCTAAGAGGCATTTTAATGCTTATACTCTTTGATGAAAAGAAATATGCTGTCTAATTCATTAGACCTTCAGTGATTGTGCAGAATTCCTGAAATTGCCTTACTTTTGGTTTTGACTGTTTAATCTTTTTTGTTTTGAATGGATATTAAAAGACTTTCCCCTTAGCATATCTATATAAGGCACAATGGAAATAAAGTGCAGCTAATTCCCCCTTGCATTGCAGAAGTCAGTAAATTACAGCTCATGTCTGCAAATAAATTCTATTTTCCATCTTTTTAAATAAAATTATAGGTATATTCTTCTAGAAAAAAATATTATTTAAATAACTGAGTGAAGAAAGTTATTAAGTTATATATAACCAACCCTTGGCTGTCCAGTAGTCAGCATTTAGTAGCAGCTCTTTCGATATGCAGGAAATTCACCTTTTTTTGTTGTCATTTTTTTAAAGAATTTTCCAGCACTTAGTCAACCTGTGAGTGTCTTTCTATGTTTTATATCAGTTACTCTTCACCTATAAGAATTTCCCCTTTGTCTATAGTCATTTATACTTTTTTTTCCACTTCACTCCATGTTTAAACTATTAGGCTTCTATTAATTTGGGCAGCTATACCACATTTTGCTCTGACTCATAATAGGAAGCTGTTTTAAGTTGGAAACTTCAGCATCTGAAATTGTTTTCTTAAGTAGCCAGTCTTTATATTGAAAATGGTGTGTGATGTTTTATCTACATGTATAATTGTATGGCTCAGAGGGTGTCCTATCCTTTTGCTTTGGCTAATAAGCTAATAAGTATTGGTAAAAACAACAACTAATAATAAGGAGATCTTACTATGTGGTGAGTACTTGTTAAAGCACTTTCCTGACAGTGTAGGAGATCCTTTACTGAAGGTACTATTATCTCTCTTCTTCTTCTTCTTCTTCTTCTTTTAACAACTGAAGAAACTAAGGCACAGAGAGATTAAATTCAGTGGTCAAAATCTCATAGTTTGTAGGTGGTAGAGCGAAAGTTTGAACCCAGAAAATCTGACTTTAGAGTACTATTTAACAGTGATACTATTACTAAGGCTTTAGTGAAGAGGATACCCTGAGCCAGAAGTAAAGCCATCAGTCAAGTAGAAGAGGAGCATAAATCGTAGCACTGAATCCGAACTCTGGGTAGGAGCAAAACTGAAGATCAGTCGACTAGAGTAGGAGTAGAGACATGGGGCAGGCAAAGGTGCAGGGTGCAGGTTGAGTTGGCTTAGCTAGCAACACAGAATGCTTTTCTGTACATTTTAGCAGCAGTGTCTGCTGAACAGACTATATTGGTCGTGATGCAGTAGTGACCTAGGTGGTAAAGGCTTTAACGGTCAAGCAGAGGCTTCTAGGTTTAGCCGTAATCCTAGGAGTAATGCATAGCTAATAAGCAATTTTTATGAGGGGAAAACTCTTATCAATTTGTTTTTCAGTGTCAAAGTGAAGCATAAAGAGGAACTGGAGACCTAGGGTAACTGGATTAAAGACTGTTGAAATTGTTAAAGTGGATTAAGGCAAAGATAGTGGAATTAGAGAATAGAGGCTACATTCAAGAAATCATTTAGATTAGATCATTTAGAATCATCTGGATCTGATCATCAGTTTTATATCGAGGATTAGGGTGAAGAAGAAGGATTCTGGTATAGATAATTAGATTGATGGTGTTGCTATTGTTTGAGATAAAGAATAGAAAAATAAAGAACAGATTTTAGAGAATGGGTGTGGTGTGAAGGATAAACTATGTTGTGGATGTATTAAGTTTTCAGTGTCTGGAGGACATATAAATCTATTAGATAGTTGAAACTACAGAATGGAACCATGAATTTGGGAATATTTGGCATGGAAAGAGTACATGAGATCAACCAGAGAGACCCTTGAAGAGAGATGATTGCCAAAAATGGATTTCTAGAGTATCCCAAATGTCAGGTGAGTGGGGCAGGAACAGAGAGCAGAGGCTGGCTTTATCTACCCATGGACATATTGAACCAAGCTTAAATGCAGGCAGATTACAACTGTCACCTGAGAATTTACCATGAGTCGGGTTTTACTGGTTTTCTGGGGAGTATAGGGGTAGTGTGGGATGGGTATCAGCCTATGCTTGAACTTAAAGAATAGTTTGAGCTCTCACGTTTTTTGTTAGCGGTTTTTTGAGGATTCATCCTACCATGGGGTAGATAGTTACAACTCATTGGGGATCTATCTGAAATGAAATGGCTTTTTTTTTTTTTTTTTTTAAACTTGGTTTGAAGCATGCTCTTTCTAATCTCCCTATTCTGTCTCTTAGCTATGCCTTTGGATAAATGCTACAACTCTTTGGTCACTTTCAGTTAGTAAAAGTCTGGCTAGTTTAAAATTTTAATCTCAAATTTGATTTAAGTCTCACTTGTTCCTTCCCCATCCTGCATCAGAGTAGGCCACCTAAGGTGGCCTAAGACAGTTTACATGCTTTCTCCCCTCCTAGGTCTCGTTCTTGGAGAGAGAGGGGAGGGAGGCAGCATGGAGGAAGGACAAGAGAGGCAGAGGTCATCATCTGAAGGAACCTGGTTATCTGAGGATAGTGGGTCTCACCCCCACATAATCTGGTTCTAACTGCTGCAGAATGTCTCTGACAATGTCATTTTCATGTGGATGGAATATGAGGTTTTCTTGGGATGATAGCTTTATCTTGGCTCCCTTTATCAGTGAGCGCTTCCTCAGAAATGGGTAGCTATATCTCCTTTCTGTTCCGTAAGTTCAAACTTCTCCCCTTCTCTAGGTGGGGCATTAATGTGTTTGACCAGCAGCCCTTGCTCTCTTCCCCAGTCTCTGGCTGTCTCACATGAGCCATGAGAGTCAGTGATGTTCTTTTTCTAGAGAGTCTCAGGGGATTCGTGGGAAGATAGGGGAAATATGAGAGGTACTCCCCGCTTCTCCCCTTCCCAGCTATACTATTTCTGTGGCCCTATTAGGTCTGCTGCTGCAGGCTGCACTACCAAGCCTCCCATCTTCAGAAATCTCTAGATAAGAAGTAGACAATTTCTAGGCCAATATATTTTCCCCTACGTCTAAGGACATATGTCAGGTCATCCAACACTTCACCAGGCTAAATTCTCCTCCAGTGGCAGCACGAGGGCAAGGTTGCAAGTTCTCTATTCAGTCTTCAGTCAAGCTAGAAAGTGAGCTGCCAGTCTCCTCTCCTTGCAGGAAACCACAGTGTGTCTGTGATGGAATATCTCGGTGCTGTGCAACTTTGCTTGAGTGAGGAAGCGCTTGTGACAAAAACTGCGCCCCAGTGCTTCTGATGTACCCTTGCCCTCTTACGTAGGTGGGGTGATGATTTAGGAGTGGTGGGGCTCATTCAACCTCTGAGTAAACTCAAGGTCAGCGGTTTGGCCCCATTTGGTTGGTGGCTGTCTTCAAGATAGATGCTGCTTGTACATTATTTTTGTCTTTGTTGTGAGCCTTAGTCTCACAATTCAGGGGGGCAGTTAAAAACTTCACTCAGCATTCTTTTGTAAAAATAAACATTACTGACATGACTGTTTTTTAGAGCATTTCATGCTTCTTTCTCTACAGAAATACTTTAGCTTATTTGTTTCTTCATTTATCCAGTAAACATTTTTTTTTTTGTGACAGCCTTGCTGCATGCCAAGCACTAGGCACTGCTAACTTAAGCAAATTGCTGCTCTAAAGGAGCATTTGGATGTAGATATATGAATACTTAATTATTTTACACATAGATAAACTGGCCAGACACCACTAATCCGGAAGATCAGGTTGTGGTGAAAATAACCAGGCTTAGAAATAAAACAATGAAAGTGAAAATATGAAATTTTAATAGAAGTTATTTTTCATTGAACAGCAATGTCTAGCTAACATTCAGATTTCATGCTATCTAAGATTATAAAATTTCTGGTGGCCCTGGGTACATAGGACCATGTAATCACATAGAACAGTCTTCGAATTCTTACAGATCATTTACTTAAAGATTTAGTTTTAAGTTTCTTCAAGGAAGAAATTTAAGACAATAATGCCTATTTTTACCAACTTTTTAGTAAGAAATGTTTAGTTTCATACTGATATTTTATTAAATGTGTACTGCTCACATGTGGCACATATTATTTACATACTTAGTACTTGTTTCTGTCATCTAAAATTCTAAACTGAGACTTCTTCAAAAATTATCTTGTATCTCCAAAGTAGTGTTTTATGCTTTGTCTATTTACCTTATTAAAGTTGAGTTTAAGGCTTAACTATGAAACAGAATTCATGCTAAGGAACTTAGAAAAATTCAGACTAATCAAATACTGTGATCTCTATTGATTTTTCTGAAAGTTAAAAACAAATTACGTCTAGATTAAAGCTAAAGATTATTTTAAAACCATGCAAGTGGGATTTTTTTTCACTTCAGTTTCTATTTCGTAACTAAAACATTGAAACAGTATCTTTGGCAACAATATAATGCATAAATTCTAACTTAAATGAATATTTCTTTAAGTTACCTTTATTTTGTAATTTAGGGAAAACCTGTTTTATATTAGCATTTAAAACAAGTGTTGAAAATAAAACCAGCTTCTGAGGATGGGGGAACTATTTTAAAAATACTTAAGCTTCTCTCTTCAGGTTCTGTGTCCTGTGTTCAGATTGATAATATATTTCCAGGGGAAAGTGGATGGTATTTATACACCCATATATTTCCATGAGTCATTTTTAGGAAACTATTGTTTTAATTCATAATAAGTCATAAAATGAATTGGTAACAATATAAGAGAAGGCATTCAGGAAACATACCAGTTTGTACTTAATTTCATATTGATGTTCTTAATATATTTAGCTTCTTATATTTAGGGTAGCGTCAGTTAGCTCTTCTTTAAGTGAAAATATTCTAAAATACCTAAGTATGACTATGTATTTAAAACATAGTCTTTTTTTGACTTTTAGAGTAAAAAGAAATTTCATTTACTATTTTTACATCCTTAATAAATACAAGTTATAGGTGTACAAAATATGTAGCAGCTATTCCTGTGTTTAAGATTCAGTACCTTACATTGTTATATTTTAAAAGTTATGGGATATGTAAATACTGAATTATTAGCTATTCCATTTGAAGTGATTCAAATTCAAAAAATATTAATAAGCATTTGTCTCCATAGATTTTACTCATTTATTTAATAGGAACCACTTTTGTTTTAATTGATTTTCTAGAACATGAGAAAATATTAGTAAGATGTACACATTGAGGTTAGAATATGTTATTCATATTTTTTGAGACTGATTTAGGATGACTTGGTTTAAGTATAAATTAATATTTAGTGTTCTAATTGTATATTTTTTTCTAGAGTAATACGCTAACAAAACTCCTTTTTAGTTTTTAACGTTTCATTTATTCAACAAAAGTATTTTAAGTGCCCTCTATATGCCTTTCCCCTCCTATTAGAAAGTAACGCAGTGAAGGGAGCCACTTGCAAAGTATCCTGTATTACCAATTGCTTCACCCACCTTATTCAAAGGGCATCCTGTTTTACCTATTTTGTGTTGCGGTTAGGCTTTAAGATCTAACATAATCAAGCTGGTTTTGCCATCCACTCATATCAGATGCTTGCAAAATTGAAGCAAACAGCATTTTTCCCACTCCCAGCTGCTAGCTACTTTATTAAACTTAAAAAATATTTATTTGTGAGAGAAATTTTAAAATTGATGTATTTACCTTCAGTCTGACATTTTCTTGATTTTTCAAATGAGAATTCTAGCTGTAAAGAAAACTGGATTTAAATATTTTATATAAATTATTAATAGTGCAAAAGGATACTAGTTCATAATATCATTGAGAGCAGCTGTGAATAAATCATAATCAGGATTTATTTACAGTTAAAAAAAAAACCCCTCTGATGTTACAGGGGCTGAAAATGAATGCAAATCTTCGAGTGAGAGTAGGGAGCAGGGGGCTGTTTGGCCTGGTAAAAAATTTTTAACTATTTGCAAAACTGATTAAGAAATTGGAAGGAGAAAAAGAACTCATATAACTGTCTTCAGACATAGACAAAAATAGGACTTGCATATTTGTGGCATGCCTCTGCATTAAGCATTACATTAAATTTGACTGTTAAATAATACTTAATAGCAGCATAAGAAAAGGGGCATCTGGTGTCTCTAGTAATTCTTTTTTATAGAGATCCATATGTATTAGAATGTTGTATGTCAACACCATTCTTTTGTTTTGCCAGTTTCTGCTTTAATTTGTATTTTTGTGTAACCTGGACACCAGTATTGATACGATCATTTAAAAGCGTAGTGCTTTGCTTTTTTAAACCTTTCTTTTGAATTTATTCTAAGTTACCATTTAATAAAATAATATTGAGCCCTACAAAATAGGGAACTTGTTTTTATTTTTTAAAAAGTGATTTGAATAAATGTCAATGAGCATTAGATATTATATTTTAAATAAAAGCAAGTTTTAGAAAAATATTAGATTAATTTTTACATCTTTATTATTGAGGCAATTTATAAGTAGAAAAATAGAATTTTTAATAGAATATGGAATACTAATTTTAATATTTAGGTAGATCATTTAATATTGGTAAAATAAGATTTACTTACAATCTTATTAAAAGCCTATTGGTCATAGTACTTCTTTCTGTCTATGTTTTGTTACTCATTGTATACTTTAATTTATGGTTCGTTTAAAATTTAAAAGTTTCAATCTGTGATGAACTCTAGGCTTAGTTTTGTGATATAGATTATTTTATACCTTGTTCTTAAAAAACTATTTGATTGCTAGGTAGGATTCTTTCAAATCAAAATTTAAATGTCAAAATAATTCTCCTAAATAAAATAATTCCATTAGGATGTTTTAATTAAATTTACCAATCTCTTAGTAATCTGCACAATAGTCATCTAAGTAAAACTTGTATTTTTGTTCATAAAGTAGTTTATATAAAACAGCCTAAGTATTTAATGCTATGATTTAAATGAGTACACTGTACATTTTACATAGACACATCTATTTATAATGATGAGCATAAATTATATGTGTAATTTCTGAGATGCTTAAAGGTACAATAAAATTTATATTCTTATACCAATCTTAAAAGTGCTTAGGAAAACCTTGGAACCACTCAAGGAATTGCCATTTAATTCTGTCTGAATATATTTTTGTCCAAGTTAAGAGAAGGAAAGTTATTTTGTTCCTATAATTACTTTGCCTTCTGCAAGCTTCCTTTCATCATATGCTGAATCTCTAGTAGGTTCGATCATTAAACTTTTCAGATTAAAAAAAAAGATGATTAGGGAAAGATGAGTTACCTGATTGGGCAAATTTGGATCGAGTTTTGAAAACCTTTTTTTTTAACATCAGTTTCCCTGAGTTTTTGTTTAATCAGTTTATAAGGTATGTAAGATTACGTCATTAGTTCTTACCTTGACCTTTCCTAAATCTTTTGAATCATTAAACAGAACAAGGCTGTATAGCTTATAGGTTATAATCTTGAACAAGGCTAAAATATTTAAAATATCAAAGCTTTAACCTTGAACAAGGTTAAGTTATGTATTTGAAAGCTTTTTAAAATCCCAATAATTTTGCTCACTTTAATTTCTGTCAAATTGTGATAGTAACTGTTAGTCCTAAAATGTTAAGAACTTTATTTTAAATGTGTTTTCTTATAATTTTTCCCAAAATTGTTTCTTTAACCAGTCTAAAACATAATCAGCCAAAGCCACATAAAAATTTTAATAAAAACTTTATTGAGATATAATTTACACACCATATAAGTCACTCGTTTAAAGTGTGTAATTCAGTGATTGTTTAGTACATGTACAGTTTCGTAGCTGGCACAATAATCCATTTCAGAATATTTGCATCATTACCCCAAAAAGAAACCCTATACCCATTAGTGGTCACTTCCCATTTCCTCCTAACACCCTTTTCTTTCTCTAGTCCTAGGCAGCCACTGGTCTACTTCATGTCTCTATGGATTTGTCAATCTTGACATTTCATATAAGTAGAATCATACAATTTGAGCCACAGCTGTTCCTTCTGCCTTTCCAGTAGATAGGTGACTATTATAGCAGGATGACTGTAATATTGCTTTAACTTAGGAATTGGCCAATTATAATAATAGATATCATAAAGTGTTTCTTGAAGCAGTATAGATAAAAACTGGAAGTCTGAAATAAAGTATTTATAATGGATTCATGAAGACCTTAAATGCTAGAGTAGTGCAGTCTACTTCCTATGTATACTAGAAATCAGTTATACATAATATATTTCTGGAACTGTTCTATATTTGTGATAATAGCAACAAATAAACCAGACGAAAATCTCTGCCTTCACAGAGCATGTGCTGTAATGGAGAAAACAGTCAATAACCATAATAAATTAGTAAATTATACAGTTTGCTAAAAGATGATAAGTACTTTGGAGAGAAAAAAGAACCACATAAGGTAATGAGGGCAGTGTTGGGGGAAAGGGCTTGCAATGTTGAGTAGAGTGGCTGGAAAAGGCTTCATTGACCAAGTGACAATGGAATTAACACTGGGAGGAGGTAAAGGACCAAGCAGGGAGTGAGCCATCTGGATATCTGAAGGAGGAACATTCCAAGTAGAGGGATCAGCAAAGACTCTGAAGTAGAAGCTTCCTTTAGTATGTTGGGGGAACCCACTAAAGTGATACATTGATTTTGGGGGTAGGGGGCGAATGAGTGAGGGCCATAGCATAAGAAGATGAAGTTGGAGAGCAGAATAGGGAAGTGGTGGGGTGCACAAGATGGTAGGCCCCTGAAGGCATTGTAAAGATTTGGGCATTTGTTCTAAAAGAATTATGTAGCCATAGAGAAATAACTTAATCTGTAACTGACTGACTTTAAAAAGTTTACTCTGGCCACATTTGAGAATTGATTGAGTATCTGAGCAAAGAGCACCGGAGACAGTAAGAATTGGTCAGGTTCCTGATAACTTTTGAATATATAGGCAACAAAATTTTATAACTGATTGAATATGAGAATGAAAGATCCAGGACAATTCCAAGGTTTTTTGTTTGAACAACCAGAACCAGGATGGAGTTACCTATAACCGAATTGGGGAAGATTAGGTGAACCTTGTTGGCTGGGAAGGATCTCGTCTACATCCAAGTGGGCATACTGACTATACAGTTGTTATGTCCAAATTGGGAGTTCAAGGGAGAATTCTAGGCTGGAATTTGAGGATAATCGGTATATAGATGGTATGTATGTATGTATGTATTTATGAGACAGAGTCTGGCTCTGTTGCCCAGGCTGGAGTGCAGTGGCACCATCTCAGCTCACTGCAAACTCTGCCCCCCTGCCCCCTGCCCCCGCTGGGTTCAAGCAATTCTCCTGCCTTAGCCTCCAGAGTAGCTGGGATTACAGGTATGCGCCACCATGCCTGGCTAATTTTTGTATTTTTAGTAGAGACGGGGTTTCACCACATTGGCAGGGCCACACTTCCTCTGGGGAAATCCGAACTGAGTGTTATGAGGCTAAATCATGCTATCAGCAGGGCTGCACTTCCTCCAAATACTCTAGCAGACAATCTGTTTTATTTTTCAGTATCTGGAGCTGCATTCCTTGAGTCTTTGGTTCATAGCCCCTTTCTCCATTTTCTCTCTTTCTTTTTTCTCCCTTGAGATAGTATCTTGCTCTGTCGCCCAGGCTAGAGTGCAGGGTGGCGTGATGTCAGCTCACTGCAACTTCTGCCTCCTGAATTCAAGCAAGTCTCCTGCCTCAGCCTCCCGAGTAGCTGGGATTACAGGCAACCACACATGGCTAATTTTTTATTAGTAGTAGAGACAGGGTTACGCCAAGTTGGCCAGGCTGGTCTCAAACCTCTGACCCCAGGTGATCCACCTGTCTTGGCCTCCCAAAGTGCTGGAATTACAGGTGTGATTCCCTGGGCCCAGCCTTCTTTTTCCATTTTCAAAGCCAGTGGTGTAGCATCTTTTCTCTCCTATCTTTTTCGTTTTCTTTCTTTGGTCACATGACCTTTTTCTTCTGTGTAAAACCTCTCTGACCCCCTCTTCAAAGGACATTTGTGACTGCATTAAGGTCCCACTCCAGTAATCCATATCTCGAGATGCTTAAGTTAATCACATTTGCAAAGTCTTTGCCATATGAGGTAACATTTTCAGGTTCCAGGCATTAGGGCATAAATATCTTGGGGAGCTTGCCACAGTCTGCCCTCTTGTCTCCAAGGATTTACATGTAACATGCAAACTATTAACCCCATCTCAATATCTCTAGAAGTCTCAACCCATTTCAGTTTCAACCCAAAATCTCACCTAAATATCATCAGCTCAGAAGTCCAAGATCTCATCATCCAAATCATCTAAATCGGTTCATCATTGTATATAATTGTAGGACATACATCAGCTAAGCTTTTTGCCACTATGTAGCAAATCCCCTTTTCTCCAGTTTGTAGTAAAATGTTGCTCATCTCCTTCTGAGTCCTCATTAGCACCATCTTTATGTTGTTATTTCTACCAACATTCTGCTTATGATGATGTATGTGTTCTCCAAGATGAATTAGGATTTCTCTACCATGCTCCTCACTTTCTTCTGAGCTATTACCAGCAGTGCCTTTAATGTTCATATTTCTACCAAAAATCCATTTAAGGCATCTGAGTATTTTCTGTCATGCATCTCATACTTCTAGCTTCTGTCCATTGTCAGTTCCAAAGCCACTTTCATATTTTTAGGTTTTTTTTAATAGCACCACCCCTCTTCCAGGCACCAAAATCCATATTAGTTTCCTATGGCAGCTATAACAAATTATCGTAGACTTACTTGGTGGCTTAAAACAATAGAAATTTATTCTTTTTAAAAAAATGTATTTATTATTCTTTAAGTTCTGAGGTACATGTGCAGATCATGCAGATGTGTTACATAGGTATACACGTGCCATGGTAGTGGTTTGCTGCATCTATCGCCCCACCATCTACATTAGATATTTCTCCTAATGCTATCCCTCCCCAATCCCCCACCACCTGCTATACCTCCCCTAGTCCCCTACCCCCTAGGCCCTGGTATGTGATGTTCCCTTCCCTGTGTCCCTGTGTTATCATTATTCAACACCCACTTATGAGTGAGAACATGCAGTGTTTGGTTTTCTGTTCTTGTGTCAGTTGGCTGAGAATGATGGTTTTCAGTTTCATCCATGTCCCCGCAAAGGACATGAACTTATCCATTTTTATGACTGCATAGTATTCCATGGTGTATATGTACCACATTTTCTTTATCCAGTCTATCAGTGATGGGCATTTGGGTTGGTTTCAAGTCTTTGCTATTGTGATTGAACCATGCCGCAGTAAACGTATGTTTGCATATGTCTTTATAATAGAATGATTTACAATCCTTTGGTATATACCCAGTAATAGGATTGCTGGGTCAAATGGAATTTCTATTTCTAGATCCTTGAGGAATCGCCACACTGTCTTCCACAATGGCTGAACTAATTTACAGTCCCACCAACAGTGTAAAAGTGTTCCTATTTTTCCATATCCTCTCCAGCATCTGTTGTCTCCTGATTTTTTAATGGTTGCCATTCTAACTGGAGTGAGATGGTATCTCAATGTGGTTTTAATTTGCATTTCTCTAATGACCAGTGAGGAGCTTTTCTTCGTATGTCTGTTGGCTGCATAAATGTCTTCTTTTCAAAAGTGTCTGTTCGTATCCTTCTGCGCACTTTTTAATAGGGTTGTTTTTTTTTCTTCTACATTTATTCTGGATATTAGCCCTTGGCCAGACGGGTAGATTGCAAAATTTTTTTCCTGTTCTGTTGGTTGCCAGTTCACTCAATTGGTAGTTTCGTTTGCTGTGTAGAAGCTGTTAAGTTTAATTAGATCCCATTTGTCTATTTTGGCTTTTCTTTGGTGTTTTAGTCATGCAGTCCGTGCCCATGCTTATGTCCTGAATGGTATTGCCTAGGTTTTCTTCCAGAGTTTTTATGGTGTTAGGCCTCATGTTTAAATCTGTAATCCATCTAGAGTTAATTTGTATATAAGGTATAAGGAAGGGATCCATTTCAGCTTTCTGCATATGGCTAGCCAATTTTCCCAACACCATTTATTAAATAGGGAATCCTTTCCCCATTGCTTGTTTTTGTCAGGTTTGTCAAAGATCAGATGGTTGTCGTTATGTGGCATTCTTTCCGAGGCCTCTGTTCTGTTTCATTGGTTTATATCTCTGTTTTAATACCAATACCATGCTGTTTTGAGTACAGTAGCTTTGTAATATAGTTTGAAGTCAGGTAGCATGATGCCCCCAGCTTTGTTTGTTTTGTTTGTTTGTTTTTTGCTTAGGATTGTCTTGGCTATGCAGGCTCGTTTTTGGTTCCATATGAAGTTTAAGGTGGTTGTTTTTTCCAGTTCTGTGAAGAAAGTCAGTGGTAGCTTGATGGGGATAGCACTGAATCTATAGATTACTTTGGGCAGTATGGCTATTTTCACAATATTGATTCTTCCTAACCATGAGCATGGAATGTTTTTCCATCTGTTTGTGTCGTCTCTTATTTCCTTGAGCAGTGATTTGTAGTTCTCCTTGAAGAGGTCCTTCACATCCCTTGTTAATTGTATTCCTAGATATTTTATTCTCTTTGTAGCAGTTGTGAATGGTGGTCACTCATGATTTGGCTCTCTGCTTTGTGTGCTTATTGTCCATTTGCATGCCATCTTTGGAGAAATGTCTAATCAGACCCTTTGCTCATTTTTAAATTGATTATGTTTTTTTATTATTTATTTGTAAGATCTCTTTATATATTTTACATACAAGTTCCTTATCAGATATTCTATTTGCAACTATTTTGTCTTATTCTGTGGGTTGCATTTTTTCAGTGTCTTGATGGTGTCCTTTGAAGCACATTTTTAAATTTTGGTAAAGTCCAGTTTCCTTTTTTCTTTCTTTCTTTCTTTTTTTTTTTTTTTAAACTAGTGCTTTTGGTATCATAGCTAAGAAAGTATGGTGTAGCTCTAGGTCACAAAGAACACTTACATGTTCTTCTAAAAGTCTTACAGTTTTAGCTGTTACATGTAGATCTTTGATCTATTTTGAGTTAATATTTGTATATGATGTGAGATAGGAGTAACTTTGTTCTATTGCATGTCAATATTCAGTTGTTATAGCACCATTTGTTGAAGACTATTCTTTCCCTCATTGAATTATCTTGGCACCCTGCTAGAAAATCAATTGACTGTAAATGTGAATATTTATTTTTGGACCCTCAGTTGTGTTCCAGTGATCTGTATGTCTATCTTCATGGCACTTGCCACACTGTCTTGATTGCTGTAGCTCTGTATTAACTTTTGAAATTCAAGAGTGTGTGTCTGCTAACTTTGTCTTTTTCAAGACTGTTTTGGCTATTTAATTTTATTTGGTTAAAAAAACATAAAAGTTACAATTTTAATCACTTTTAACTGTATAATTAAGTAGTAAGTATATTCACATTGTTATGAAACAGATCTCCAGAACTTTTTCATCTTATAAATCCGAAACTTTAAACCAACAAATAACGACTCCCCTTTCCCACCAGTCCCTGGCAACTACCATCATACTTGCTGTTTCTATAAATTTCACCACTTTAGATACCTCATATAAATGAGGTATTTGCTTTTTGCTTCACAAAATACAGTATTGTTTTTTGTGACTGGTTTATTCTACTTAGCATAATATCCTCAAGGTTCATCTGTATTGTAGTGTGACAAATTTTGTTCCTTTTTTAAGGCTGAAGAATATTCCATTATATGCTTTTACTATTTTAAGTTCCTTTAATTTCCATATGAATTTTAGGTTTGGCTTGTCAGTTTCAGCAAAGAAGTCCGCTGGGATTCTATAGGGATTGCATTGGATCTCTAGATTCTGTAGATCAATTGGAGGAGTATTGCCATCTTAATAATATTGTCTTCTAAGCCGTGAACATGAGATTATAGTTTTCAGATTATAAATTGTATACTTCTCTTGTTAAATTTATTACAAAATATTTTAATTAAATATTACAAAATATTTAATATTTAATTCCATTTACAATCAAAATATTTGATTGTAAGTGGAATTGGTTTTCTTTCATTTTTTGTTTGCTTATTGCTGCTGTGTAGAAACACAGTATTCGTATATTGATCTTGTATCTTGCAACCTTTTGGAACTTGTTTATTAGTTCTAATAGTTTTTTGGTGAATTCCTTACTGTTTTCTATATATACGATCACATTCACAAATTGAGATAGTTTTATAACATTGTACTTAAATACGTTAATTCAGCAAATATATTTATAGAGAGGACCTGCTCTGTGCAGCCACTGTGCTCCATTTTGGGAAATAGAGATAAAAGACATAAACTCTACTTTCATGAAGTTTGCAATCTAGTTGGGTGTCAGGACTTGAAACCATTAATAACTATTCAGCATATAAATACTGTGATTTAAACTATATAGGTGCTCTGATAGCACAGAGAAGGGCTACTAATTTACACTATAAAGAATTAGGAAAAATTTCAAACATGAGTTTTTACAAAGTTCTGGACCATTTTGTAAATAAGTAGCCATGGTTATGATAACTTGTCATTTCAAGGCCAAACTGACTATCGATATTTAAAAAGTATTGTGTAGTATGAACTTCAGCTTTAAGATTTTTAAGTCTATCAAAATTTAAGCATATTTGCATTAATAGTGAGACAAAAGTATATACAGATGTTTGATTATGTAGTAAATCTGTTGCTATAAAAGCATATGATCACATTTGGAAAATTGCTATTGCATGTCTTGGCAGTTTGTTAAGAACTAAAAACTTTAAAAACTAACTGGTGTTTTGATAGATTAAGTTCAAGGCCACCTTTTGCTTAAATGATGTTTTGTTTTCTGTAATTAGACCATGCTAGGTGAATTAAGTATGTAATTAAAAACAGAAGGTTTGGCTAATTCAGAGTAAATGAGTACAAAATACAAGGTCATTATCCATCCCTAGTGAGACTCCAGATGAACAGTGCACATGGAACTATTTATAGAACATTTTTTCATGGTCAGAACTCCTCTAGGTTGCTGTCCATGGCTTTTAAATTAAGTATTCACAGACTTTCAGAAAAAATACCTGTAATACAGAAATATGATCCCACTTAAGGTGCTCATCGGAATGGAAAACCAAACAAGATTAGAATCTAATCTTCTATCCCAGATAGAAAAGGTAAAATGTATTCCTTCTGTTTCAAACATGAACATTTAGTATGTTGCTTGGCACATTGAGTTCATGGTTAGAACTGTGAAAACTTTTGAGAGTCCTGACTCTCATTTGTTTTCATTTAATGCAGCCTGGAGATGTGCAGGCAAAATGTCCCTAATTTAATCTGTTTCCTCCATGCTTAGTCAAAGTGGGTGACATAGAATGGATTTTTTTTCTTCTGGAAAGCCTGGGAAGTGTTTTATTTGGAAGTATTTTATAGTATGAGAATGGGCAGTGTTTAGAAAGCAGGTGTTGAATTTAGTGGTTGGATTCATGAAGAAAGTTTGAATCAGTGACTAGAAACACAAAGCTGAACCTTCTCTTAGCAATCCCTTCACAATTGGGCTCCTGGTGCCTCTCCGGTTTTTCCTGATGTTCTCCCTTCCACAGTAGCCGTACCTCAGTTTGCCTGGGCTTCTCTAGCATCACCACCGTCTTCATCCACTGTCTTCTGCTTGCCTTTCATGGCACTGTTTAAGATTGTTTTCCTCAAGGAAAAAAATAGGTCTCCCAATAAATATTTTCATAATCTCTTATCTAGCTTTTATTATATGCTTTAAGAATTACCTTTTTTTTTTTTGAGACAGGTTCTCACTTTGTCACCTAGACTAGAGTGCAGAGGCACCATTGTAGCTCACTACAGCCCTCCAACTCCTGATCTCAAGTGATCCACCCACCCCAGCCTCCCAAAGGTCTGATCCATTGTGCCCAGCTAATGTCTATTTTAATTCCTTAATCTAAGCCAGTTAAGATGCCCATGCAAACAATTATAATGCAATAAAATCATTGTTTAATGGAAGAGTCTTCAAAACTACAATTAGGAATATATAAGGAACACCAAAGTTCACTTTCGAGAAATGGGATGCTGTTGAGTTAGCATTTAAACAGATACCTAAGAATGAGTAAGAATGTACCGGACAGACAAGTGGAAAAAACGGTGCTCCAGTGTTTACAGAAGAACTAGGCATAAGAAAGCATGTTCAGTGTTGCTAAAGCATGAAATTGAGTTGGAAAGTAGTAGAAATGAGGCTGGAGAGTAGGCAGGTGCATTTATACCTTATAGGGAGGTTGGGAGTTGAGCTTATGGATAATTGAAAGTCATTGAAAAATGACAACAAGCTGACCTCTTGAAACAGAATTGCAAGAAATTGAGATTGGAAGTAGAGAAATCATTAAGGAGATTGTTGCAATATGACATAGTCCAAATGAGAAATGACAAAAAGCAATGAAATTGATATTAGGGGACAGTTTTGAGAGAATCTGCAGTCCTTAGTGATTAGATCTGGGAAGTAAGAGAAAAGGAGATCTCAGATAAGTCCCAGATGTTTTACTTGAGTAACTAGGTGAAGGAGAAGAGGGCAGCTGGTGGATCCATTCAATTTAAGGAATAGTGACTTTCTAAGGTGGAATATGATGGATCCATTATGGATATATGAGTACCGTCAGACATTAAGAAAGAGCTGCTTCTTAGACATAACCATAATTGGAGTTCCACAAATATATGGGCTAAAGATTTCTGAAGTGTGAGTCATTTTTTAATTGATACAGTTAAGGTCATGACTATAGAGGGAGAGTAATATTAGACTGAGATGGGTCCCTGTGGAGCAACAACAGAGAAAGGAACGTGACATCTTAGATATTGAGGGAAGAGAACATTCCAAGAAAGAGGAGATGAATGTGTAAAAAGCTTCAGCAAGATAGATTCGTATAAGAGCTAAAACCTGAAAGTTGGATATGGTGTTCAGGAAGTCAGTGTTGCTTTTAAGTGAAGCAGCATCCATGAGACGGTGATGCCTAAAGCCAGACTGCTTCAGAGTGAGAAATGAATCAAGGAAGGAAGTAGACTTCTTCCTAGAAGTTGCTTATGAAAAGAAGAGGTATATAATAGTTAAAAGATAACATAAGATTAAAGAAGCCTGTTATTTTATTTTGTATTACTTTTAGATAGGAAACACCTGATGGGTTTTTTTTTGTTTGTTTTTGGGGTTTTTTTTTTTTTGGAGATAGGGTCTTGCTCTGTTGCCCAGGATGGAAATGCAGTGGCACAGACACAGTTCACTGCAGCCTCAACCTCCTTGGCTCAAGCAATCCTCCTGTCTCATCCTCCTAAGTAACTGGGACTATAGGTACACACCACCATTACTGGCAAATTAAAAAAAAAACTTGTAGAGGTAGGGTCTTACTATGTTGCCCAGGCTGGTCTCACACTCCTGGGCTCAGGCAGTCTTCTCACCTTGGCTTCCCAAAGTGCTGGGATTACAGGTGTGAGCCACCATGCCTGGCATACTTGATGATTTTTATATGCTGAAAGAAAAGAGCTAATGGCAGGAGTTGGAGGATTAACTGAAGATAGTCAATGGAATGAAGTTCCTAAGGAAGGAGGAGGTGATGGGACCTAGAGCCCTAGTAGAGAAACCACATCTGGACAGGAAGAGGGAGAAGTGCTACTCTGGGTCAAAGGAATTCAGGGATAAGAGTGGGTGCAGCCTTCAGGGTGTGGATGACACCTGGCAATTACTCCCCTCTCTTTTTATCAGTTCTCTTGCCAAATATCTAGCACTTTCAAATCTTAACTGTCATTGTAGGTCTCCTTGATTTTTCTACGCATAAAATTCATTCCATTCCTGCCAAAAATAATACAAAACACTGTTTTTAAGATCACTTCTTTAACCACCGCACTGAATGTTGTTCCCTTTCTTTAAACTACTTCCTTTTTTAAATTATTACTCTCCAGCATATTTGCATTTGATTTTGAGGCCTCTCTCCAATTTCACACCTCTTCTAGATTAACTTAGTTCTCCCCCATTTTCTCTTGCCCATCCCAACTTTGCAGAATTAAATATCCTTCTAACACACTCCTGACAGGCAGAAAGACATCATTTCTTAAACTCTTCAAATCCCGCCTGCCCAGAAAGATCCTTACGGAGCGAGTCAGAAATTGCAACTTAATTCATTTTTGGTGGAGGAAGATACCGTATTTTGCTTCTTGCTTTCGTTTTTACTTCTCTCTCTCATTGTTCTCTGCAACCCCCACACTATCTTCTAATTTTCAGTACTAGAGACTTTAGAAATATTCATTTGCACTGTTTAACAATTATTTTAGTGTGTGTTATTGAGCTTTTTGGAGATGCTTTGTGAAAAGTTAATAATAACAAATGAATAATGTACTGATTTTAAAATGAATCATGTACCAAAATCATGGCTTAGTCTTTTAGAATATGATGTTTTTGTCTTAGCCAGTAATTTACATTCCTTTTATTAGTAGTTCTATTTTAGAATTTTTTATTTCTGGAGTACATTTGAGTGCTGCCTTTTTTGTTAAAGCATGTAAGTGGAGATCAGTTGTGCCTTAGTTTTGCTTTTGTATTAAAAATAGCATTTATCTAAAAAATGAGTAATAGCTAAACATAAGTAACATCTATAAAAGGATTTCTTTTTGTAACTTTTAATTACTTTAAGTATAGAAAAGAAAGCTTTATATGCCATTTTTAGCCTTCCTGTGTTAATACTGTCCTCCTGGCTTTTAAGATGCTGTTTGATCTATGAACTCATATCCTTGGGTATATTGACTGCTAGTTTTAGAATTTCCTAGGTGAATCTTCCCAAATTGTTCCTATACTTGCTAAAGAATTAAAAAGGAAATCAAAATGTTTTTATACTCATTGCTAAATTTAAGTTCGTATAGACAAGAAAACATGGTCCTAAGACCATTCATCATCATTTATTTGAAATAACATTTTTTAAAAATTTACCAAATTACAAAATGAGTGATTATTTTGTTTTGATAAAAACAGAAAGAAAACTTCCCTCTCTCTCTCTCCTCCCTCTCTCTCTCTCTCTCTCTCTCTCTCTCTCTCTCTCTCTCTCTCTATCTTCTCTCTCATGTTTATTTTGTGTAAGCAAGAAAAGAAGAAAGAGGGATGGATAACTAGGTAGTTATCCATGGCTACTTTTAGAAGATAGAGGTGGGAGAGATTAGCCTTTTCTTTATATATCTTGCTATTTTTTTCACTTTTGTATGTGGAAAAAATAGCAAGATATATATAAAATACAGACAACATAAAGGAAAAAAATAAAACTCTGGTCCCTTCTTTGAATTACTGTCTAACCCAGTAGTTTCCAAATCTGCCTCTATCTGAATCATCTCAGGAAGATATACTAAAAATCAGTCTTCTGACTGTGAAACAAAATCTCCAGGAGTGATAAAAATATTAGACTAGTGGTTCTCAAACCTGTGGGTCATCAGAATCACCTAAGAAGCTTTTAACACACCTAGATTCACACCCTCACGAACAGGGAATTTGTGGTTTGTAAACGGTTTGTGAAACTTGCAGTGGGTTTTTTTAAAAGCTCCCGTGTAATTCCAGTGACTCACCAGTTTTGAGAACCACCCGTTTAATGATTTATTTTCTTTTCTCTGTGCAAGACACTGTGCTGGATGCTACAGTGATTTAAAAAATCAGCCAAACACAGTTTTTGCCTTCAAGGAACTTAAAATATAATTAGGGATTGGAGGTTGGGACCAGTGTAAAAATGGATGGAAGACGGATACAAACAGCTGTTTTATGGTTTAAAATAGGAAAATGCCCTAAATAGTAAAGTCAGGGAGTAAAAAAGAATGTCAGCTATTACCTCTATTATTTAATATTGTTTTGAAAGTTTTGTCTAATGCAATAAGACAAGAAAATGAAGTTTACATATTGCAAAGGAAGTAAGAAATATCATTATTTGAAACTGAAAGTACAATTATCTGGAAAACCCAAGATAATCAGCTAACACTTATGAGCATTGTTAAAAGCATACCAGTAAGATGGTAGTCAGTTACAAAATAAATTCAGAAATTAGTGTTTCCTCTATAACAGCACAGACAAGTATGTGTATGAAAATCCTACTTATAATAGCGCAAATATAAATAAAAGATCTATAACTAAGGAAAATTGCCTTAAATTTAAACAAGTAAACTCTACAGCTAACTATGAGAAATAAACTATAGAGCATAAGGGACATAAGAACGGTTTAAGAAACGGAGAAACAGCTCATATTTGTGGGAATAATTGGAAGAGTTAATGTTTTAAAGTTATGCATTTCCCACTCCAATTGCTCTCTATCCATCATTAATACAATTCCAGTTAAAATTTCAGGGTTTTTTCATTTTTGCCAAACCTGACAAAGCGTTTCTAAAGTTCACTTGGAGGTGTTAACCAAACACGGTTTTGGGGAAAAAAAGCAATAATATGAATTGCATAAGTGAGTATAAAATCTTTTTCTAAAGCCACAATAATTAAGTCTAATAATACTAATTCAAGATATCAGAATAAATAAACGTGGAATTTTTAGTTATTAGGCATAGTTATATTCAATAGTATCTGTTACTGAATGTGTTGAATCTGGTGTCGGTACAATCAGCTAAATGTGTGGAAAAATACATTTCATGTGAAGATTAAGTGAAAGCAAAAAGCTAGTAGAAAAAATATCGATGGATATGTACATAATCTTGGTATGTGGGGAAGACCTTTTAGTATATGATAGTAAAGGCAGAAACCACTTTTTTTAAAGGCTTGATTGGATTACAGAAAGATTTTTAAGTTCCTGCACAACAATAAAAATAACTAAATTAAAAGGCAAATTAATTGGGAAGAAGTATTTATAATGTGGTATTTACATCCCTAATATAAGAAGAGCTCTTACCAATTAATGATAAAATCATCTCCTGATATTGGGCTGGGAAGGCATGGAGAACATGTAAATTTAAACTTTCAGAAGAACAATTTGGCCATATGTATTGAAAGCTTTAGAATATTTTCATATTCTTTTTTTTTTTAACTCTAGTTCCATGACAGATTATATATATATATATATAATTTTTTTTTTTTTTTTTTGAGACGGAGTTTCGCCCTTGTTACCCAGGCTGGAGTGCAATGGCGCGATCTCGGCTCACCGCACCGCAACCTCCGCCTCCTGGGCTCAGGCAATTCTCCTGCCTCAGCCTCCTGAGTAGCTGGGATTACAGGCACGCGCCACCATGCCCAGCTAATGTTTTGTATTTTTAGTAGAGACGGGGTTTCACCATGTTGACCAGGATGGTCTCGATCTTTTGACCTTGTGATCCACCCGCCTTGGCCTCCCAAAGTGCTGGGATTACAGGCTTGAGCCACCGCGCCCGGCCCGGCAGATTATATTTTCATATCCTTTCACTCACTTCTAGGAATGTAATCTAAGGAAATAGATCTGTGTAGAAGATAGTTTTTAGGGTATTTTTGACAGCATTGTTCAACAAAAATGGAAAAATCATTTTCTGCATCTAGAGCCCCATTTCTTCCAGCTCACCACTCACCACGCCTAGGGTGATGCTCTCAGTTTCATGGTCAAAGGTGGAGACATCTCCATTCCAGGCAGCAGTTTGCAGAAAGGGGTGAAAAGGGCCATGCCCCAGCCATCTTTTGAGGAAGTTGCCCAGAAACTGTCATATAATTGCAGGCCAGTACTTGGTCGCATGGCTACAACTAGTTGCAATAGAGACTGAAAGTGTTGTCTTTATTATGAATGACTGTATGCCTGGCTAAAATATTTCTATGGAAGTAAGATAGAAGAGATATTAGGGGTTAGTTACCAATGTACCATACCACTTGTCTGCATTTTCATTATAGTTTGCTGTTATTTTGAGCATAGTGTCTCTACTTTCTCATACCCTGCAGCTACATATCTACCTTTACTATCAGTCACTAAATTTCTATCAGTATGTCATTCTTTGAGACATGATGCTTTCTGTTTTCTACCCAAATATGGGAAATTAGTTGCAGTGCCTAGCAGATGTTTAGTATGACTACTAAACATCATGAGTTGGCTTTTAACATTTAGAAGTAGGAAAAAAATAAACTCTGTATTTTCTCTTCTTTCTTTCACTCTCTCCCCACTCTACCCGAATAACAGGAAACAGTTTTGTTACATTATTTGGGAGAACTTAACATAGGGAGAATAGTCTTTGTACCATTTTCTATCTTTTGATGCATTTAAGGCACTGTACAAGTTATAAAACTACATCTGAATCCCACCCTCAAGGACATTTTTTTCTAATTTAAAAAAAAAAAAGCATTTGTGCCTGGTTTTAGGAAAATTATTTTCAATATTTTGTCTCAATAAAATGACTGTACTTTTGCCAGCAGCTGTATCAGCATGGGTCATTTGATGAAGCCATTCTGCACAGGTTATCTGGGAAAGCCATGTTACCCGGTCTTTAGCATTTCACAGCTGTCACTCACTGACCAGTCTATGCCAGAGGGGAAGAGAAGTGGGGGAGAGAGAGAGAGAGAAAGAGAAAGAGAATCCCAGCACTTTGGGAGGCCGAGGCGGGTGGATCACGAGGTCGAGAGATCGAGACCATCCTGGTCAACATGGTGAAACCCCGTCTCTACTAAAAGTGCAAAAAATTATCTGGGCATGGTGGCACGTGCCTGTAATCCCAGCTACTCAGGAGGCTGAGGCAGGAGAATTGCCTGAGCCCAGGAGGCGGAGGTTGCGGTGAGCCGAGATTGCGCCATTGCACTCCAGCCTGGGTAACAAGGGCGAAACTCCGCCTCAAAAAAAAAAAAAAAAAAAAGAGAAAGAGAGAGAAAGAGAAAGACAGGTGCTGCCATCTTTTTCAGTTTTGCAACTTTTCCTCTTATGATTCAGTGCCAACTTAATGTGTGTGGAAAAACTCTAGTGTTCTGACAGTTACACCAAAAGTTGTACTGATTCCCGATCGTAGTTATTAACCATTACATTGAATGGGAGGCATGAAGGACATTACCATTCTCATTGTCTAAATAAGCACACAGATTATCTAAAGTAAGTAACTTGCCTCATGATCACATACCAAGTGAATGTTGAAGCTGAGATTCAAATCCAGGCTCATCTAATTCCAGAGCGTATTCCCAACTATGGTGATACATGGAGTCCCTACTAGAGTAGGGGACGTGAGGATTATCTTCACATAAATGTGAAGGATGGTCACATGGCCACAGGATTATATTTGTTCTATATAGCTCCAGAGGGAGCCACTGGAGCCACTTCGTTTTTAGTTAAAAATGAAGTCAACTTTTAACTAAATGTTGGAGGAGACGTTTTATAACAAATTAATTCATAAGTGGATTGGAATGCCTTTTGAAATAGTGATTGTACATGACAATTCAGACTGAGGGTTTTGGAGTAGACAGGGCAAGTAGTAGAAATTACTGGATTTGCAGACTGGAGATATCAATTCAAATTGCATCTTGGCCTTGAATCAGCTATTTAAGTTTGTGAGTTTTCATTTTCTAGCGAATTAAGTGAAGGAATGGGACTAAGTCACCTCAAAGTCTCATTGCATTTAGGTAAGTGTGTGCCTATTGTATGTGTTCAGTAAATGTTTGTCACATGAGTAGCACAACATAGTCCCCTCTTTCCTAATGCCAGTGCCACATCCTTATCCTCCCAGCTCAAAGTAATCTTCCTTTATACTGCATGGCATTTTACCTGTATACTTCTCAATTGAATTTCTTACTTTCTACTTTATAGTGAACTTATTTATGAGACTCAGACCTTCTTGGTGACAAGATCTGTATTATATTATATTCTCTCATATTCCCCACTGGGCCTTATGCAGATTAAGTATTCAATAAATATTTTTTGACTAAATTAGATAAAATTACTTGATCCATTAAAAGATTTAAAAATAAACATTTTTGCAATCATAGTTTTCTTACTTTCTTGAGAAATGTTATTTTAGCTCTTATCAGCGGTAGACAAATATATGCAAACAGTCTAAATAAAAGCCTATGTATTTGTTGCTTGAAGTTAAATTAAAACTGGTTCAGACAGGGCATTGACACGGATAGTAGCCACCTCAACTCAGCTTCACCTACTAAAAAAAAATTACTAAACAACTGAAACTCATTACATTCTTTGAGTTTTGCTGCCTTAACATTGTATCACACTGGGTATCTAAGTATTATCTGGCTTTCTTTCAAGTATTTTTTCCTGAGTAGGTATTTGCTTAAAATTAATTCATACTTCTCTAATCTTTCTTCCTCTGCCCTACCTCCCCTCACCTCCCCTTTTTTTCCTCCACCATTTCCTTTGGACTTTCACACTCTAGAATCCAAATGATACACCATGTCCTAGGGGGTTGTGTGCTATAATTTATGTGGTGAAGGACCTGGTGATTTGATGTGAAAATAAGAAACAAAGTTGTGAGTAGCCTGGTTCACACATCACCTCTATGGGACTTCATCGAACACTTTCACCACCTTTACACAGTCTTGAGTGGCTTTACACACACCCTGTCTTCTGTGTTCCTATTAGATCTTACTCCTAGTATAGGTCCGATTACATCAGATCATTGTCACTTTAGTTGTTTGTAAATCTGTTTCCTGAAACAGATAGAGGCTATATTTTATTCTTTTTATCATTATGTGGTGTTGAATAAATAAGTGTGTGGACATGAATTATCTAGACGATTTTCTATATTTTTCTCACAGTTTCTTTTTTTTCCCCACACAGGCAAGTGCATTATCTCTATTTTATAGATAAGGAAACTATATGTTAAAGGAGCTAAGAATGTACCCAAAGCAAGAAAGCAAATAGTTGGAGGAGCCAGAATTCAAATCTTAGGCTTCCTGGAGCCTAAGATCTTTTCCTTATGTCCATTTGTCTTCAGAGTGTGTCTTTCGCTCTGTTTCCTTTGTCCAGTTTTCACTGCTACTGCCCTTAATCTGTGCAGTATTACCCTTGCTTGGAGATTTGTCAGGGCCATATTCTGCCTAGCTATTCTTCTTTTCCATTCCAGTTCATGCATCATGATTTTGATCATGTCATTCACTTTGAGAAACCTCCAGTGGCCCCCCACTTCTATAGTATAAATGCTAAACTTCTTTGTTTATAGCTGATAGGCTCCAAAATCCACCCGGTCTACTTCTCCAGCCTCATCTCCTACTCCCGCCTTCTCTGTACCCCCTAAACTCTAGTCTCACCCTGTCACTTCATTGTCCTTCGAGTGAACATGGCAGCCTCCTGCTTCCTTGTCTTTACTTGTACAATTGTCTGTACTGTTTCCTTGTGCCTTTCCGTGCTGTTTTTGAGCACCCTTCATTCCCGTGTTGCTAGTTGAAATCTTACCCAGCTGAAACCTCTCTCTTCTAAAGAGTGTCCAGTCCCACCAGCGGTAATTAATTTCTTTATCTGTGTGCTGCTTTCAAATTGTAACTACTTGTGACTACATATGTTCTTAATAATGCATTGGAAAGCCTTTGAGAAGGACTGTGTCTTTTGCTATTTTCTAGAGCTTCGTATAATACTTTGTTCATAAAACATACTCCATAAAATTTAGTTGACTAAAATGAATCTGGGTTTTAGGGCGACAGTAATAGTTCTAGGTAAAATTCAAATTGACTACTTGTATATGGATTGTCTTGTGACCTGCCACTAGATTTATAAATAAAATTCTTTTTTTTTTTTTTGACACGAAGTTTTGCTCTTTTTGCTCAGGATGGAGTGCACTGGCATGATCTTGGCTCACTGCAACCTCCGTTTTCTGGGTTCAAGTAATTCTCCTGGCTCAGCCTCACAAGTAGCTAGGATTACAGGGGTGTGCCACCATGTCTGACTAATTTTTTGTATCTTCAGTAGAGTTAGAGTTTCACCATGTTGGCCAGGCTGGTCTCAAACTCCTGACCTCAGGTGATCTGCCCACCTCGGCCTCCTGAAGTGCTGGAATTACAGGTGTGAGCCACTGCACCTGGCCAATAAAATTCTTCTAGATAAATCAAATGATGAAGTTTATTTTTTTCAAGAATACCCAAAAAGATCAGATTCATTGTGTTACTCAGTATTTTATATACTATAATATATAGTTTGTGTATATGTATATATGCTTATATATATGTGTGTGTGTATTATACATACGAATATGATTTAAGTCATAAGAGGATCTTAAAATTTTTAAACTTACGTTTTCTGTTATAGTATTTTCTAATCCTTATTAACTGTGCTATTGAAAATCTAGTTCCAGTGTTATTTTCTTTATATTTACTTTTTTTCTTTTTTCTTCCCCAAAGGTACCTATCTTTATATTTACATTGAAAAAGAAAAACCATAATAAATGGTGAAATAGTTTAGTCACACTGAAAGTACATATATGGTGTAAAAAGTCCATAAATTTGTACTGTTATATTCTAATTTAATGTAGACTCTTCATTCTCTTCGACAAATCAGTTTTCCCTGGTGAGTTTGGTAGCTGCAAGTGCGGAGTCAAAAGTCAACTTACACTATTTAGTACATTTTTATATTGGTATTGTTTGAATTTTTTCATTTAATGTGGGACCTTTATCCTTTATAACTTTTAGGTGAACAACTTTTAAGTGTTACTAAGGTATCAGTCTAAAACTATTTTTAATGACAAAGGTTAGCATTTACCCCCGATTTTTGTAGGAAGGAAATTATTTTCTTTGTTTAAATGGCTTTCTGGTCTTTTTGAAAAATTGTGGGACCTAGAATAAAATGAACTAGATTAAGTCTTTAAGCCATGGTGGCACATATGTTGGAAAACTAAATCTTCTCATTCAGTCTATGTTCAAGGCCAAATCAGTGGAGGCAGCTCTAAAAGGGTAGTAAAAAACTGACTTAATTTTCACTGAACAGAGGTGGCACTCAGAGCTTTTTGGAGACTGTCCTACCCCTCTGTGTTCACACTCCTGTGTTCTGTTGTATAATTTAAATTCATGACACCTAGCAGCTGGTCTTAATCACCATGGTAAACCATTTCTTCTGAGCCCAGGCCAAATTAAGTACCAATTTAAGATACTCAAGATAATTCACCACATCCTAAGTTAAATTGGTTATCTCACCTTTTACCTCCTTATCTTTTTTATGGACCAGGAAAATTGTCTTACTAAAACAAAGTTTGTTAAGCCTTTAGACTCTTGGTTATTTTAAGGTCTTTTCTAAAATTTTTTCACATGGTTCAGCTGCCAGACAGATTGTACGTCAATTTCCTGCAGCATTTGGCAGGCCTGTGTATTTACTGCCTTAAAAACAATTTAAATTTATTGATTTTGAAATTTGTGATTGCTTTCTAAAGTTTTCCCTCCCCACCCCCATCTAAATTTACTTTGGGGAAACATTAGGCACAACAGAACACATTGGCCCATTTTTATGCCAAGACTTTTGGGGAAACATTTTATGTGATTAATATTGTGTGGCTAATCTGGTGTAAAAAATCAATTTTCTCCATTTTACCCTATGAGAGCATGACCATCCTGTGTGAACTACTTAAAGATCCTGTGACTTCACTAATCCAAAATTAAGTGTTTGTTACTGCCTTTTTTATGTGTGTTTTATTAATCATGTAAGCTAATATTGGGCCCCATTCTTTATAAGAATTGAATCACATTTCATCAGCAGATCCATATCTCTTCTACCACGGCAGCATCCTAACCTTGACTTGGGCAAGCTGAAATTAGTGGACTGTGGACTTGGCCCAGCTCAATGAAATACGTAGCTCATGGTACCTGGGGGCCATTTTAATAGGTCTGGATTCAATTAGAGAGCTGCTCCCTTATCTGTCTATCCCTTTAAATCCATTTGTCTTAAAAGATTGGTGTTCTCTCTCTCATAATCAGAAAAGAAACAATATTATAAAACCTGTATGCTTTCATTCTGTCAAATTCAAACTGTTTTATAAAATATTAGACAATTTGTTCCTAGATGAGTATATTATTCTGAAAGATTTAATGTCAACACTTCGGGGAATAGAGAGGTACCTATTTTTAATGCTTGTACAATACTCTATTATCCTTAGAATTACAGCACCTCACAAATAACATAACTTCTACCCAGGGAATAATTGACTCACCGTGGAGGTCTGGCTCCCTGCCTCATTAAATCTTCTGGAATTGCTGGGAGGTAGCTAGCAATTATTCTTCTCTCTGTTTGACATATGTGGAGAGTTAGGCACCAAGCAGTCAGAGGTCATGCATAGAGTCTCTAAGGGAGTGCTGTTTGAATATTGGTCATTGAATCAAGTCACTGCTGAGCAAATGTTAAGACAACTTCTGAGGGTCATCTCATAGGGGGCAGAGTCACCTAAATGCTAGAAAACGTGTTTTTATCCATTCTGGCATTGGTAATCCCTGCTCTCATTTACAAATTATATTTTACATGTGTATGTATTTTTTACCTTTACATTATTCACAAGATCCATAAAAACATTCTCTTGTCATTCTTATTTAAAAGTTGGTAAGAAACATTTAGAATGAGCTATGTAAAATTGTTTTGAGAACATTTAGCTTTAATTGCTCTTAGGAATCACAACCTTCGGATTCATTTTTATTCAGGGAGAAATAATGTTTTGAGGCATATAACTGATCTGGAGGAATGCTATATTATTTTATCTTCAAGACTTGCATGTCAAAAATTCACCTGCAGGTTATTTTCTTTTAGAGCTCCTTGGGAAGGTGAATGTTGTAGATGAAGTGACATTAGGATATGTTTACATTTATTTCAAAGTGTCAAGATGGGCATGCTGGAAATTTGAATTCCTTCATGACCTTTTAGGTTAATCTTTAATGATAGCTCAAGGGGAGTGTGAGAAATGTGAGAATTCAACTAGCTTCAGTTGAGTAAGTGTTACACTTAAATGACTAAAGTATTTTTTAGTATGGAAGGTTACTAAGTGACGAAGGAAAAGTCTGACTGTCAAAAAGTCATTCTATCCTTGAAAGAATACTAGACAAATGTATTCCTACCAACAATTTTTCCAGATAATGTTCAGAATTAGCTTAAAAAGTCCTGTCTTGAGATTATAAAGTCTAGGAGTCTTACCAGGTGTGTTTTTTTTTTTTTTCTTTTAAATTTCAATCGCTTTAGGGATACTGTTGGTTTTTTGTTACATGGGTAAGTTGTATAATGGTGAAGCTGGACTGTTAATGTAACTATCACCTGAATAGTATACAGTATACCCAGTGGGTGATTTTTTAAATCCCAGATCCCCATTCTGAGTCTCCAGTGTCCATTATACTACTCTGCATGCCTTTGCATATCCGTAGCTTAGCTCCACTTATAAGTAAGAACATGCAGTATTTGGTTTTCCGTTCCTAAGTTACTTCACTTAGGATAATGGCCTCCAGTTCCATCCAAGTTGCTACAAAAGATGTTCCTGTTACTTTTTATGGCTGGGTAGTATTCCATAGTATAGATATACCACATTTTCTCTATCCACTCATCTGTAGATGAGCAATTAGGTTGATTCCATATCTTTGTAGTTGTGAATTGTGCTGCAGTAGACATGCAAGCGCAGATGTCTTCTTTTATTAAACATCTAGGGTAGCTATTTATTCATCGAACATTTATTCCTTGAAAACATACTAGATGCAGTAATGGACAAACTAGAAAAAGTCCTAGCCCTCATTCTAGCATTTATCTATGCGCATTTTCTAGCAGTGGTTGATATATATCAGAATCATGTGAAGTTCTTTTCATATGTAAAGATACAGTTAGTGTCCTGATATACCTCCCCAACAAGAATATATCAAAATATGGAGGAAAGAGAAGGGAAGGTATTTTGAATAAAGCTCCTCTGGCTAATATTTCTTTTTCAGTATGAAAAATTTTAATATATTCAAAAAGCTGAAAAATAGTACAATAAACACTCGACATTTTCTACTTAGATTCAACAATTTTGAACATTCTGCTATATTTGCTTTTTGTATATGTATAGATGTATGTGTTTTCTCTGCCAATTTTGAGGCAAGAGTGTAGCCTGAAACTTTCCCTCAAACAGAATCCCTCTGATGTGGTAGGCTATTATTAATTTTGTTTGATTTCATTGGGAGGGTGGGAATGCAGTCACGTAGAGCACCAAGGTTGGATTTCTTGTCAGTAGTCTCTGTAGTAATTGTGATACATGCTGGTCAAGATTGTTACAGAGAGATAGTCATTGCTGTTATCAGAAACAGTTTGAATTCAGTGCCATGGTCTTTATTTGAAGAAGTTGGTTGGTTGTTTCTTCTTGGTGAATGTTCTTGTTTCTTTGGAATCGTACTGTGACCGCTAGGCAGGTGATATGCTCCCACCTCTAATTTTGTACTATAGTCATTCACTGTTTGCATGCTCTTTTTACATCTGTTTACTTTAACCTCTCTGTGCCTTTATATTTAAAGTGAAGTGTGCTTCCCCTATCTCAGAAAGTTTAAAATATTGTTCCATGTATCTTCTGGACTTCATATTTTCTAAAGAGAAGTCTGATGATTCTAATTGTTGCCCTGTATTTGTGTTTTTTTTTTCTCTGTCTCCTTTCACACTTTATTTTTGTTCTTTATCAAACCTAGGCATTTATTTTGTGATTGATGTTGTTTTTAATCTTCTTTACAGTTCACAAGCTTCTTGAATTTGTAAAATTGTCTTTTGCCAAATTTAGGACTGCTTGTAGCTATAATTTACTCTGATGTTTTTTCCTGCCACATTTGCGCATTCCCCACCCTTATGGGAGTTTAGAGAGTCCTGAAATGCTTTCTTCTTTAAAATTTTTTCTCTCTCCTCTTGAGATTGAATTACTTTCGTTGACCTTTTTCCAATCAATGTTTTGTCATCTCCAATCTGCTGTTAAGCCTATCCAGTAAACTTTTTATTTCAGATATTGAATTTTTCAAGTTTTAAAGCTATTTCTTTTTGTTATTGTATTTCCAGTTTCTCTGCTGAGATTTCCCATTTTCTTCGTCCATAATGAGTATATCCTGTCTTACCTCAGCAGTAATTATAGCTGCTTTAAAGTCCTGTTGTTTCTGATATCTGGGTCATATCAAGGTTGGTTTCTGTTGATCGTCTTTTCCATTGGGGATGGATTGCATTTTCCAGATTCTTTATATGTCGAGTAATTTTGGATTACATCCCTGACATTGTAAATGTTTTCTTGTGGAGGATAAAAAAAAAAAATGTGTTTTTGTTCATTCTCCAGAGACTTCAGTAGTTGATTCTTGTATTTTGTCCACAGTTCATTATCTGCAAAAAATTTAGTCTGTTAAGAACTTTCTTTGACCTTGCAGAAGTTGAACTCCTGATGCTTTTTTATATCCCTGCCCCCCAGAGACAGAATCTTGCCTTTCACCCAGGCTAGAGTTCAGTGGCATGATCTGGGCTCACTGCAACCTCTGCCTCCCAGGTTGAAGCAAGTCTCATGCCTCAGCCTCCCTCGTCACTGGGATTACAAGCACCTGCCACTGCACCCAGCTAATTTTTATATTTTTAGTAGAGACAGGGTTTCACCATGTTGACTAGGCTGGTCTTGAACTCCAGACCTCATGATCTGCCCGCCTCGGCTTCCCAAAGTGCTGAGATTACAGGTGTGAGCCACTGTGCCTGGCCACTTCATCTTTTAACTGCCTCTCAAGTTTCCTGCTAAACTACAGGCCTGCACTGTCACACAGAAAGAAATTTTCTCATGTCTTTACGCAGGTGGAGTCAGTCAGAGCTGCCAAGGGTAAAACAGTGATAAAGCTGAAGTGTGTCATCCACACTATGGCATTCTTTTTCCTGCATCTTCTCCACTGCTACCTCCGACATACACTCTTGTCACCAGTGATGAAAGGACTTAGATCTATGTAGCAGCAAGCACCACTGCCATCTCATCAGGAACATAGGGAGAGAGGAAAATCCCAGAACAAGATAACAACAGAAACTGGTAAATATAGTGTATAAGAGCAGATGTAGAAAGCTCTGGTGGCACAGATGTGGGCATGTGGTGCATGAGCCCAAAGAAAATTAAAAATGAAGGAGAGACAGAGGGTAGGGAGCCAGCTGTGCCACCTTTGTGCTCAGCTTTTTAACAACTGTGGTCTCGTGTAATCTTCAGAACAACTCTATGACATGAGTTTATAGTATATCCATTTTATTTCAGAGGCTCAGAAACAGAAAGAACTCTGATGATTTTCTGCAAGTTGCAAAACTTTGTACATGGCTAGGCAGAAAAGAAAATGTCTCTTTTCTTTCCTGCAGCTAGTTTTAGTCACGTGAAGTCTCTCTGCAAACTTGGAGGAGTAGTAAGGATTTTTCTAGGTTCTGCCAGTGAGAACTTCAGGTGAGAACTTCAGGCATCTGGTTTGGAAAAGTTGGCTAAAACGCTGCACTGCAACCCTCTCGTGTGTTTCAGTTCTTTGCTCTGCTCAGGAGACAAACTTGATCAGTCTTAAGCCCAAGCTTGTTTTAGGTGGGGGAAACCCTTCTCTACCTCCCAACTCCCCTTCCCTTCCTCTCAACTCCCCTTCCCTTCTTTCACCCTACCTCAAATCTCAATCTCATTCTGCTTCCTGATGGGCTTTATAAACTAGCTTCTTAAGTTTATAAGCGTACTCTTACCTACTGAGTACTCTTCAGTAGATACATAGGGATCACCTTGTCAGTGAGGAGATTATTGGGATTGGAATTCTTCCTTACAGATTTTTCTCACTTCATGACTTCCATTCCTCTTGTCTTTGTGCTCACTTTCAAATGTCTGCTACCTTGAGTCATATTCACAGAGAGAAGCATGTGACCAAGAGCCACCTGCTTCTTCCATACACAGGCCAAGGGTCTGTCTGAATTCAGGCTCTCCCCACTGTTTAATTTTCTTCCTACACCTCCCTATGCCCAAGACCCTAGAGTTGACTGCTGGTTCTCAACCAGGGGTGATTTTGCCCTCCAGGGACAATCTGATAATGTCTGGAGACATTTGGGTTGTCCAAACTTGGAGAAAGCTACTGGCATCTAGTGTGTAGACACTGGGGATGCTGCTAAACATCCTACAAAGCACAGGACAGCCCCTCACAACCAAGAATCACCCCGACCCCACCAAATGGTTCATTAGTGCCAGCACTGAGAAGCCCTGAAACAGACTCCTAGAGTCCTTTCTCTGTGTCCTTTCCCTTCGCTCTCCCTTGCCTTCATTAGGGCCACCACCAAGTAGTAGTATGCTAGGCTAGCCATTGCAACCTTATGCCACAGAAGTTCAGCTTCCCAAGCCATCGAGCATTTCAGAACTTGTGGAGAGCGAGACAGGAAATGGCTGGATGACTTGCTGATGGACGTTTGGTGAAGGGCCCGTGAGTGGGATTTGCAGAGGAGAGCTCAGGAACCCTTAGCTCTCGGCCACGCACATTGAGGGTACACTGTAGCTGCTAGGGAGTTGGGATTGAGAAAGATGTTTTTAAAGGGTATGAGAATATGTATGTATCATAGGTAAGGTGAAATGGACCTTTACCCATTTTTAGGGTATTTCAGCTAGGCCTAAGAATTAGATTGACATGGATAGATCAACAGGAGAAAAACATACAAATTTGTTTAGTACAAATTTCACATGGCAAGGAGCCCTCATAAGGAAATGAAGACCCGCAGATGCAGTTAGAATTGAAAACTTATATACTAAATTTACTACTCTTTTGGAGAAAAGAGTAGTAAATTGTGAAACTATGACAAGGCAGAGGGGCTTGGGCAGAGTAGTTAATTGGGCAGAGAAATAACTAGGAAGATAAGGGTTAGCTTAACAAGGTTTGTTTGTACAGATTTCCCTCTGTCTCAGCTTCCCGTCCTTGCTGATAAGAATGATGTTTTCCTGCTGGTAGAGGGAGGCCATCTTTCACATGGGAATTTCTTCTCCTGCTGTTATGAAGAAGAAAGATGAGAGTTCTTGCAGTTTCAGTTTTTCAAGTACCTTTTACTCAAAATAGTCAGAATGCCAGAGTAATGTATTTTGGGGTGAAACTCCTTTGTTGTAAAAGTATTAAACCTTGCATGGTTGTAGTGGAAATCATCAAGAGTGGTTTAATTTATAGATGTTAGAAAAGTTGGAAACATTTTGAGTTGACTGTAAAAATAATTTTGGCTGTGGCTATTTTTGAAATGAAATTAATTATGAATAATTATCATTTGCTCAGAATCTATTATTCATGTCATTAAAAAAGCCACATTGGTTTTCTGTTAAGTTTTGTTTTATGGCAACACTAAAATCTGTTTATGCATTCCCCTTTTTCATTTCATAACCTGATTGTCAGCTCTCAACTGAAAAAAGGGCGAGGAGGCAACATTGGTTCCACCTAGAATCAGTTTTTTTCCTTTTTCTACTGGAATGAAAATCTTGCTTACAAGGGGGCCACACAGCCAGAACATTTACCCATAGCCCTTTAAGACTGCTGGTAAATATAAAGTATAGCTTTATTTCAGTGACCTCATGTCAGTGCCCTTTGCAATTCTAATTAGTCCTGATAATTACCTTGGACTTTTCATCACCTAACCAGTAAAAACCCAAGTCTGCCCAATATTAGAGTTTGTGGGGCAATAAAAGTCTCTGCATTGGACTGAGTTGCTCCCAAGCTTTTAAATCACTGCCCGATTCTCCCCTTCCCTCCATGGTTTTGATGAATTATCTGGATAAAACAGGATATTATCATGTTGAATACCCATGTTACATTAAACCTTTCTCCTCTAATGTTTTGAATACAAACTTGCAGTTTAAACTTAAGTTCATGTTGGAGTAAAAGTGAAATCTTGTTTTCTCTGCCCAGTATATCTACCTTTGCCTCAAAGTGTATCTAAGGCCCAGATAGAATTTATAGTGCTGCATAGTTTGCTTTAAAGTGAACTAGAACATCGTGATACTGTTTACCATATTTAATTATGACAAACTGTCAAATAAGAGTTCAGTCAATGAATGGTGCTGCTTGTAGATGAGCTGAGAAGGTCATAGGCAGAAAAGGCAAGAAATTCTAGAGGAGGAACTAGCATAATTTGTTTTGCATTTGGCGAAAAATGGAAAGGTTGTCATTGTTAAATCTGCTGTTTATAATTCTCAGAGTTTGAGCTCATAGGGGCATGGTGACAGTGTTTTGTTTCACTTCTTTAAACTTGTTGCTGACTTCTATCATAGTGTAGATGTGAGACGATGCTTTAAAAGACCTCCTTAAGAGAACTGTCTTTTTATTTTTAAATACTTCAAATGCATCGTCTTTCAGCTATATTACATGGAGTCTATTCTTTAACAATTTGTATTCAATCTTATGGATTAATGTTCTGCTAATATGGTTTTACCTTCTAAAAAATTACTCTTTAGAACAGTCTAGCAAACGATCTATTGTAGTCAGCTCTAAAATTGTTTTCCTGGTTCTTGAGAATGAAAAGTGTTTGAAGTAAGCTAAATAGGCCATCTCTTGTATCACTGCCTCTTCTATACAATGGATGCTCTGCAATCTCTTCTTCTCACCCCTGTTCTTGGTACTTCTGAGCAAGATCAAACACGGGCCTTTCAGGTGCATGAACCTGAGAGTCCACAAAGCTTCTGGCTCCTACTCAGCATTAAAATGTCAACCATAGGAATTATGTCTCCTAATGAGGCTTGAGAATTGTGCTAACCAGTAAATTGATTGAGACATTCAAGTCTTCGGATATGGTTTAACAGGTGACCTCAGATTTCAGGAAACTTCATCACACTAACATCTTTAATGAATAATATTGAGTTGTTTTTTTTCTCAGTGTCTGTATGCCACAGTGATGATAAACACTAACAAGTTGATAAATACAATCTTCACTAGTGGTTGTTGCCATGTAAGATGGCTCTTATTCTTAAAGGAATAATAATGAGTCACAGATTGGATGATGTTAGGCACCTGCTAAATTTGGGGATCTAAAGAATAAGGCCCAGCCCTACATTCGGGTGTCTCACATTGTACAGTTTTAATGTGGCAGAAATTTAAAAAGTAATTGCAGTATGGTGATAAATGTTATAACAGAGACATATGCAAAATTATCTTTAGCTATATGGAGAAAAAAGTAACTCAGTCTGCTTATAGGGAAAATTTGACCAGGAAGACTTGATGAAGATGACATTTAAGCTCAGTCCTAAAGATGAGTAGAACTTCATCAGGCGGAGACGAGGGAAAGGACATTCTCAGTAGAAGGAACTGTGTTTAAAAAAAAAAAAAAGTCGTGAAGCGAAAGTGGGGAGTGTGGAACAACATTCTAAGCAAGGGAAAGGCATGTAATCATTTAATCCTAACCTCTATTTTTGGATCATTTTACAACAATTCAGTGTGCAGAGAGCTTGGTAAACATGCGAAACTGAAAGAGAATCAGTCATGATGGAAACAGAAGTAATGGCTAGAGTGGCACAAGCTGAAGCTGCAGGCCTAGGCAGGACTAGATTCATTGAAGGCCACACTCAGATTTTGTATGCAAAAAAAGAGCCATGTATGTATCTTAGAGGCAGGACATGACCCAGTATGTATTTTCAAACAATAATTCTGGCTGCTGTATGGAGAGTGAATTGGAGGGGAGCAAAGATAGACGGAAACTAGTTAGGAAGCTATTGAAACAGGCTGCTCAAGACGAGAGGGCTTTGCCTGGGGAGATTACAGCAGATGAAAAGGAGGACATTGATTTAATGTATATTGGTAGGTAGTATGAACACAAGGCATGGTAACATTTGAATATGGTAGGTTCTTAGCATTTGCAACTAGATGGATGGTGGAAGAGCCATTTAGTGAAATAAGAAAGGTTAAAAGATAAACAGATTAGAGGGTCTGTATTAGATATGGACGTATTGAGTACTGCAATATCCATGAAACATGTAATTAGAATTGCTAAGTTCTGGAACTCAGAAGACAGATCTGCATTAGAGATACCATCAGATAGATGGTATTTAAAGCCCAGAGCATGTATGAAACTGCATAGGAAATTAAGTATATAGTAAAAATTCCAGAGTCCTGAGTAGTTCTAACATTTAGGAGTTGAGAAGAAGCCAATAAAGGAGACTGAGAAATGGCCATAAAGTTAGAAGAAAAGAGAGCATGGTGCTGTACGAGCCAAGAGAAGGAGGTTTCAAGAAGGAAAGGTGTGGACCAAGTATCAGGTACAGCTGGAAAGGCCAAATAAGATAGAAGCTAAAAAGAATTCATTTAACTTTGGCAACCTAACAAGAGGAGTTTGGAGAGCATTAGCGGAGCAGAAGCCAGGATGGAGCGAGTTGAAGTTTGATTGCCAGTTTAAAATATGGAGATTGTTTTCTCCATACTTTGAGAATTTTGACTTTCTGAAGGGGAGAAGAAAGGTGGAATTGTGACAGTTGGAGGGGTGAGTGTGAGTCAAGGCAGAGTTTTCTTAAGAAAAAGTAGTAAAAGTTTAAAATGAGAAATATCAAAAAGTACATCATGTTGATGCTAAAGACAAAGAGTTTGAAGATGCACAAGAGAAAGAAGCAAAACTGTGTAGGTAGGTTTCTGAGAGACGACTTTAGGGTGATCCAGTCTGTAAGTGGAGGTAGGTATGCCAGTTCATTACAACAGGGGATGCAGAGGATGGGTGCAGCAGGAATGTTTGTAAATGCCATTGCTTATATTCAGAAAGAATGTGGGGCTTTGTGTTATGGTTAGAATAACAATGTTTTCTTTTAAACAAAAATAATAATTTTATAGTACTTTCAAAATGTTCTTCATCTGCCTTGTAAAGGCTGTTACTGTCTCCCAGTGCACTCTTAGGGATTATAAAAGAGTAACAAATTTTTGAAGGCACTTTACAAACTAATTAAAAAAATGCAGGGTAATCATTGATTACATAAAGGACTTAATCTTATAATTTTTGGACCATTTTGCTGCCAACTCTGGATTTTATGATCCATACTTGTTCCCATTCTCCTTCCTATAGCTTATCATGTTCTGATTTTTATTTTCTTATGTGGGTTTTTGCTACTTCAACAATAGTAATTACTGTTGAATTATAATATTTATTATAGACAAAGCAGAAATAAAATGAAGTAAAATTTTCTTTTGGTTTATTGGGAGAAATTTTTTTATTTTATGTGACAGATGATAAAGACTATAGACTATAGATGATAAAGACGGATAGGCTAATTTGTAATGCATTCAATCATTAATTCATAATGCATTCAGTCATTTGGAACATATGAGATTTTGAGAGAATTGTGTTATTTAAGGAAATGACTTATCATTCTAAGCCTCATTAATCATCTGTAAAGTTAAGAATAATGCCTGTTTACAGAATTATCTGCCCCATTTCACAACATTATTGTGAGGTTAATGTAATACAATATATATAAACATGCTTTGTAAATTGTGAAGTACTGTAAAATATATTATGATTTGGAAAATATTAGGTCTCAGCTCTGTGACCAATTATAAACTCCTCTCTCCACCATAAGGTGTATGTAAGTAGACATTCTAGGAAATGAACACTCAACTGGCAGAGGATTTTTGTTTTCAAGCATCATTGACTTGCAAGTCTCTATACTAATCTGAACCTAACTTAAAACTTTTAAGAAACTATTATTTGGAAAATTTTATGATGGCTGGTAAACTTACATATCTTTAACCACATTGTATAGTGTTTAAGAGTGCCAGCTCCAAAATTCAGTTCCTTTGGATTCAAATCCTGGCCACATTTTTTATTAGCTAAATATCTTAAAGTTCAAATTCTTGGTGCCTCTGAAAACTTAAATGCTGAAAAATGGTGACACTAATAATACTAATTTGTAGTATTATTGCCTATTAAATAACAGCATAGTGTCTGCCAGTTGTAAGCACTCAGTGCATGTTAGCTATTAGGTACATATTTATAGCAATATGAATATATATGAGAATACTTCTTGTAAAGTAAGTGCCTGCAAATAATTAAATTTTAAATAGTTAAGTACTCACCAGATTTTTAAATTTAAGTAGCTGGACCCGTGGGATTCTAAACACATTCAGAGGAACATTTTCTCCCTTAAAGCCACTATAGTAACTTACTTTTTGGGTGACAGATTTACACCTAGTAGGTAGTTGACCACCTACCCATAGCCTAGCAGTGCTGTTGGTGATTCATTCTTTGTCTAGAAAGATTTAAAATTACAGACAGAGCATATGATGGTTCCGCTTAGTTTTTTAGCAATGTGAATGTGATACACATTCAGTATAAATGGTACTTGGAGTAATCGTATAGCCATTCTTTTTCACTTTCAGTACAGTATTCAATAAATTACATGAGATATTCAACACTTTATTATAAAATCGGCTTTGTGTTAGATGATTTTGTCCAAGTAAAGGCTAATGTATATTGTTCTGAGCATGTTTAAGTTAGGCTAGGCTAAGCTATGATGTTTGGTAGGTTGGCTATATTACATGCATTTTAGACTTAACAATATTTTTAGTTTATGATGGCTTTATCAAGACATAACCCGATGATAAGTCTTTGCATTTAAAAAAAAAAAAAAAAGGAAGCCGGCCTCTTTTCTTAAAAGGCAGAAAATCTGCGGTGCCAAATCTGGCCACCAGAGGGTACTGTATAGCCAGCGACCTAGCCCTCCCTTAGAGGTTGGTTGAAATCTTGCCCTTGTGAGAGGAGTTCAGTAGATGCCACTGTTCATATCCTTGGAGCTCAATGGCTTCATGTTTCTTGGTTTCAGATACCATTGATCTGATAGTGGTCCAGCTTCCTGACTTTTCAGGAGCCAGTGATCGAGCTGTAAGCCACTCATTCTCTACAAACCTGTAAACTCTCTGAGCCAGTCAGGCTGTTTAACTTCATTAATCCCTACTCTTTTCAGAAGCCACCTGCCTATTTAGAAGGCTTCAGTTCCATCTCAGTTTATTTAGGATCATTTAATTTTATTCTGTTCTACTGAGTCTACTTTTACTGCTATCCCTTAGGTATTCTATCAGTTAATTTTTTAATGGGATGTAAAAGATTTTACAAAATTGTTACCAAATACTCAACACTTGGTCACCCTGCAAGATTGAAACCCCACTACTTCTTAAGAGTCAATAAACAATGTTTTGTTTGTTTTTTATGATTAGAGCAGAGATTTGCCAAGGGTTGGGGAAACTTCTGTTGTCACCCTAGCAAAATTGTCTAGGAAAAATGTCTTATATTTGTTGAGATAATTAAGGATGACACTAAAGACCAATGAAAGACAGTTTCTGGTCATTGAATATTAGAAGAGAGCTAACAGAATCTGCAACTTCCTCAATATTTAAGAGTCATCTCTCCCTTCTTTTGACAGCATGGTCCAGCACAGCTGGCTGTTCTGACTATAGAAACGACTGTGAGAGTGAGGGTGGCCTACTTAAAAGACCACCTTGTACTGAGTATGGGTGAGATGAGGCAGTGAGCACACCTGCAAGAAGAAAATGATTAGGACTATGCCTGTCTCTCACAACTGGGGGTAATTAGAAGAGCTGTGTGGGTTGGCAGTGGTAGGGTTAGGGTGAGCCTGACAGAGTCGCAAGATCATGCACTGTAGTTAAAACAACTATAGCAGGAAGAGGTTTATTCAAATGGCCATTCCCAACCGAAAATAGGCTAGAAGAACTTAGGTAAATCATAGGTATCCAGAAATGGGCATTGTTGGGTGGACCAGCTTGCAGGTAATTTTTTGGCATGCACTATTTTTCAAAATTAGTTGATCATTTTGGGTATTGCACTTCTAATCTGAATCTAATAAGGGAAAGGAAATTTCACTCACAGTGTTCTTGTCTAAGAATGCTTTGGAGACTTCTAGGATCTATTAGTATCAGGTATTAGCTGCTCATCACTAGGTCTGCTGAGTCATTTATTTCAGATTGAGAGGTACATATATTGTAAGTGAACATAAACCAGTTTCAGGATAATTATCCAGTGGATAAGCTCTTCCTTGAATAACTAACTGTATGTCGAGTCACTTACTAACATTTTATGGAAAGTTCCTCAAGAGCACATTGAATTCAACAGCCACATAGCTATTTTATTACTTTTTCCACAGGAGGTAAACCGACAGTATGTCTTTCATTTGGTCAGTAATTAAAGATGCATTTTTCCCTTTATCCTTATTAAAATTGACTTTTTAAGACTGAATTGAAATTTCATCTTGTAAAATAAAAATGTGAAGATTTACTAGTAAAACTACTCTATATTAATATATGTTATTCATCCCATAGTGGAAATTCTGATCCCCAGATTTCTACTCATGACAAGTCTTCCGGCTTCCCAGTAGTAAGATCGGCCATTCTTTGTGAAGTCCCCAACCTCAGTTCTCTGCCTCTGCTTCCATATGCACCTTAGTAGTGAGGCCACTCAGAAGGCAGGTGACTGGCTCAAGGGAGGATAAAGCCAAAGACTTGCTGCCTTTACAAGTGCAGCTTGGTCCAGCCCCAGTGCTGAAGACTTTCAGGAAAATTTGAGAACACACTCATTTTGCAAGGTAATATTAGAGAGAAAATTTTGATGCCATGTTCTCTGTTAAATTAGTTGATACCAAAAACCAGTTTTTAAAAATCGAATTTGTTGCCATTCTCAGACACCTCCCCCCACCCCCGCCCCCACCAAAGAAAAAGCCTCCTTGGACCATTCATGTATTATAACCATCCAAGTGTAAAAAGTTTAGTTTGTAATAAATATTTACTCTAAGCCATTTGCAAGTAATGGTGGCATATTACTTTCTCATCTTTCTTTTCTTTTCTTTTTTTTGAGGCAGACTCTCACTCTGTCACCAGGCTGGGGTCCAGTGGTATGATCTCAGGTCACTGCAACCTCCGCCTCCCAGATTCTAAGTGATTCTCCTGCTTCAATCTTTCAAGTAGCAGGGACTATAGACGCATGCCACCACGCCCAGCTAATTTTTGTTTTTGTTTTTGTTTTTGTTTTGAGACGGAGTTTCGCTCTTGTTACCCAGGCTGGAGTGCAATGGCGCGATCTCGGCTCACCACAACCTCCACCCCCTGGGTTCAGGCAATTCTCCTGCCTCAGCCTCCTGAGTAGCTGGGATTACAGGCACGCGCCACCGTGCCCAGCTAATTTTTTGTATTTTTAGTAGAGACGGGGTTTCACCTTGTTGACCAGGATGGTCTCGATCTCTTGACCTCTTGATCCACCCGTTTCGGCCTCCCAAAGTGCTGGGATTACAGGCGTGAGCCACCGCGCCCGGCCAATTTTTGTATTTTTAGTAGAGATAGACTTTCACCATGTTGTCCAGGATGGGCTTGATCTCTTGACCTCATGATCCACCCACCTTGACCTCCCAAAGTGCTGGGATTACAGGTGTGAACCACTGCACCCAGCCCTCGTCTTTATTTTCTCCGATTTCTGCATATTAGTCACCCAGTCTAAGATGATGACATAACCCATGAACACTGTTGTCCTCCCCTCAATTCAGAAAGTTGAAGATTTGAAACAATTACATTTGAAAGTTGATTCTTCTCCCATAAGACACATCTGAGTTAACAGTTAGCTAGACTTACATTTATTCTCATTCTCTTCCTTGTTTTACTTTAAATTCATAGCATTTGTGAACATATTTTAAAACAAATAATGAAAAGGCAATAGCATCTGTCAGCTTCAGTTTCATTCGGATGATGGTTTTGCTTTTAAGTTTACACAGACTGCTTATTTATTAAGGTAGACATCAATTTTGTTTTTTAAACATTTTCTTAAGAGCCTCCTATCCTTTTTTCTTGTGTCCTTTCACATATCTGAATCCTTCATGGGTGTTTTAGTTGATTTTGTACATTTGTCTGTCAGTAGCTGAGAAAATTAAATACGGTTTGAGCCGCAAATCATGCCATTCTAAAATTGAGAATGCTAAAATGTTTCCGTTTTGGTAAATTTTATCTTCTAAGGCTTATGTGGCAAGTGAGAATGCAGAATTTTGATCAAATTTATTTTGGCTTTTTAAGTGTTTTAGAAACATTTTGCCATATTTTGAGTTTTATTGTTTTAAAAATAGTTAACAGACCACAATTCTTCTTCTGAACTGTTTTAAATGAACTGTGGATTTAGATGCTTCAAAACTAAAATATTAGAATCCTGTTTATTTCTAGGTGCTGCTTCACTGTTAAAAAATTATCTGTTACCAGCCAGGCACGGTGGCTCAAGCCTGTAATCCCAGCACTTTGGGAGGCTGAGGCGGGTGGATCACGAGGTCAAGAGATCGAGACCATCCTGGTCAACATGGTGAAACCCCGTCTCTACTAAAAATACTAAAAATTAGTCGGGCATGGTGGCGTGTGCCTGTAATCCCAGCTACTCAGGAGGCTGAGGCAGGAGAATTGCCTGAACCCAGGAGGCGGAGGTTGCGGTGAGCCGAGATCGCGCCATTGCACTCCAGACTGGGCAACAAGAGCGAAACTCTGTCTCAAAAAAAAAAAAAAATTATCTGTTACCATCTGAATTGCATGATTTATAGGTTTTAGCTAACCTCTTTTATTTTAAAACTATAGATTTTTAAGAAATAAATGTTTACATTTTTATGATATGAAGATAGTATAAATTGTCAGACTAAGTATTGTGACGTCAGTGAAGCAGAAAATTGTGACATTAGTAAGAATGATGCCCTTACAGCATACATCATTCCATGCATATTTCCTGAAGGAGTCAACTGTGGCATTTATTCTCGTTATAGAGAATTTTTTGACAGAAGCCATTTTTCTAAGAGAAGGATCAGCCCGTTATTATTGAAATAAATGTATCATCAGACACGCAGAATAAACATATAGTGGACCATGGAACTATCATGTAGTAATATTAATTAAACCTGCTGAACAATATGCATACCCTGATTTTCCCAGATATTCTTGCTTTACTTCAACTGCAGATTTACCATCTTTTTTTTTTTTTTTTTTTTTTTTTTTTTTGAGACGGAGTGTTTCACTCTTGTTGCCCAGGCTGGAGTGCAATGGCGCGATCTCGGCTCACCGCAACCTCCGCCTCCTGGGTTCAAGCAATTCTCCTGCCTCAGCCTCCTGAGTAGCTGGGATTACAGGCATGCGCCACCATGCCCAGCTAATTTTTTGTATTTTTAGTAGAGACGGGGTTTCACCATGTTGACCAGGATGGTCTCGATCTCTTGACCTCGTGATCCACCCGCCTCGGCCTCCCAGAGTGCTGGGATTACAGGCTTGAGCCACCGCGCCCGGCCAGATTTACCATCTTGATCACACACACACACACACACACACACACACACACACACACTTTTTAAAATAGTTAATAGATGTGTACTATGACGTTGAAAGGGACTTCCTGTTGCCACAGAATTGTTAATAGAGTCCACAGCTGAAAACAGCAAGTGGTAAGTCCCCGATACTCTAAACATGCCACCAACAACTGAAGCCAGCCACCTCATTCCAGGGATTACTAAGAGACCCACCATTTTTCATTCATTTAATAAATACTGATTAAGCACCTACTATGTTCCAGGCAGTGTTCTAGGCACTAGAGATGTAGCTGTTTACTAGACAAAGGCCCTATCCAAATGGAATTTATATCTAGTGGAAGGGGAAGAAAATAGCCCTCTCCTTAACTAAAGTCAAATAAGGAGCCTTCCAGAGATCCTTTCACAGAGAATGATGGTGCCTGAAGGAAAGGGATCCTGTCACCTGGTACCCCAGAAAGGTGCTTCCTGAGCTAGCTAAATCTGTAGATCCACTGGTGTGCCACTAAAGGCAAAGCCTTTAGTTCCTGCAAGTTTGGAAGGTGTGTTAGCATAGACGCTTATGTCTGCTTCTCTCCCAAAGATTTTTGTAGGTAGAAGACTTCTGTAGGTAGAGACAAAGCCTGCAGGATAACTAAGGACCATTGGAGTAGTGAGCTAGGAAGAGATTAGAGAAGCCCTCACCTGCCCTGGGTCCCACTAGTCCCTGGAGAGTGTAGAGAACTTCCATGATCTCTTTACTCCAAAAGTGGAAGTCAGAAGTCATAATGCTGCCCAGGTGGCTTTCAGGCCAGAGGAGACAATTTCTAACTCAGAAAAGACGTTGGGCAGCCACTCTATAAGAGGATGGGCACTAGGATAATATTAACCACAACGTCAGGAAATACACACGCTTTCTGTGCACAAACCATCAGTAACCAAACAAACCAGAGCAAGACCAGGGAAACATACCCCACTGACAAGTCACCATTTACATAACGTCCTGTCTTCTTCCTGCTCCCAGCACCAGAGGAGCTAGACCTTAGAAAGACATGGTGAGAAACTTCTAGATTTAGACATCATCCTTCCCCACTGTAAATTGGTGCAAACACATGCTAAGGGAAGGGGCAAATTTTGCACTTAAGATGAGACTGAAGTTTATAATTGGTCTTGACTTCTGATAAATAAAAGAGACCAGAAATCAGTGAAATTATCCCAAGATTTCTTGTGGAATATGTCAAGGAAATTTGGCTTTGCATAGCTGAAAGAGTGTAATTGGAGAAAAATTAAGTTTATAAAATTGCTCCACAGAGATTTGACAAGCCAGTAAGCTGGTTACAGATATACTTTAACCACTGTTATTTTTGTAATGTTTGTGATCGTCCGTAACAAATATTTGTCATATAATACATTTTTCTTAAATTGAAATAGGAAAAAAAAGTCACTTAATTTGTTAACCTCTTATTTATGGCTTCATTGGTGTTTTAAACTATACAATGTGCTAATTAGAATCCCTGAGATAAGAAGTCAGTCAAAGCTAATAAAATTTTTCATCTGCCCTTAATATATCCAGAAAGGTTTAATTACTGGTTGGTTTGGAGTTACTTTGATTTTGTTTTCCTGGGCCTAGAATGTTAGAGCAACTTACAGTATAGCAGAAGTGTGCCCGAATTAAGTTTTTCCCGATATTTTTAATAAGCAAAGTTACTTACTAGAAGCTGAAAATGCACAAAAGGAATGGGTGCTCAGCTGCCATTGAAGAATGCAACGAAAATTTCATCATTCCTTTTTTAAATGGGTAGCCGAGATTTCTCCAGGACAAGACAATTGTAGTAATGCTCATCAGTTTGTAACTCCTACACTAGATTCAAGCTAAACACAGCACCAAACCCACTATGGAACAGTCTGAACAGACAGGCAAAGTCTCACTGGAATGTGAAGGAGACATATTTTATTACTGGTTTTGTCCAAGTATCTCTCTTTTTATTGATAAAATTATGAAATATATCCCAAAGGGCTATGTGGACATGTGTTTCTTTGGCTGAAGAGCTGGTTGAATAGAAAAATGTTTAATTAACATGTGCACTTATTTTATATGGCCAGTGATGGCTGAAATACATGGATAGCTTATAAGTAAAACGCTTCACCAGGTACAATCTGATAGGAAAGTTGAGATTTTTAAGTAATTTTTTCTATTATTAATCTATACACAATTTGTTTAAAAACTGATTCACAGCATGATCATTGGATTTTGAAGTGCTTTTGTAGTTCTTGGGAGACCCATGAAAACAGCTATCTGTAGACTCCAGTTCAAATTTAAGTGAGTTGGATGTTGCCTTTGAGTGCCTACATAAGCACCTCTAGTTGAGAGACCTAGGGTGGGTCATTTGATCTCTCTGAGCATCCTCACCTGTCAGACAAGGTTGGTAATATCTGCCCGCTAAGGTGATTGCTAAGCTTCAATGACGTAGTATACAGGACCTTTGGATAGTATTCAACACATTGCGAATAATCAATAATTGGCACTTTCTCCTTCTCCTTCACTGATAGTCACAAGAAACCATATTCTTCCTTTTCTTTGGGAATGAAAATCTAGAATCCTAAGTTTCTTCTAGATTCTCTGAGGTTAAACAGCCAAAACAGAGTGATTCATGGTAGTTTCCAGTTGTAATCCCAGAGTATTTTTAGTTATTCAGTCAGCTGAAGACCTGGGCCACTCAGCTTAGAACAGGAAAAATAATGTCTGTTTGGGGAAGGGGAGTCTGCCAATAGATTTGATGTTAAACGCAGTTTTTAAGATCACATTTTTACAGTGAGGAATTCAGCTTTTCTTCTATAGTGTAAGTTTCAAGTGCCTGAAATTATCACTATCTTATTTTTGTAAATGCATATTTTAAATGTATATGTAGGGTTTTCTTTAAACAGGCTCTCTAGTAGTTTGGATTGACTAGAATGCTCCTTTTTTGTGTGCTTCTCGGTGCCAGAAATTAAATCAGGAAATGCCTTAATATATTAATGTTTTCTTTTTTTAACTTTAAGTACTACCTGTTATCCCTGTGGCTCAGGCTTATGGGCAAAAGGTTCCTTACCTGTTTATGTATTTCTAAACCAGTCAGTGGACTTGACTGGATTTTTACTAGTGCTTTGGTGTGTTTCCTGTTCTCATTGTTAGTAAAATGTGTGGCAGCCTCCATGAACAGTGTTTTCTAAAACCAAACAAGGTTCTGTTCAACACAGTAAAAATTTCAGCTAAAATGGAGTATTAAGGGAAAAAGGACTATGTTGCTTCAGGCCACAAACAACTCAAAACAGTCTGAGACATGCACTGGTAAATCTCAAAAATGCTATAGGCAATTCAGCACCAAAATTGCCATAGAAAATTGTTAGCCATTCTGTTGATAGTTCATATTGTTAGAATTGCTAGCAGATGGGAAAATAGATGAGTCAGGATACAGCATTAGCAACTCATATTTTTTTAATCACAGGCCACTAATAAGGTCTGTAGCATCTGCAACATTTATTTAAACAGTTGCTAGGAAGAGTTTGTTTTCCCAGTAAACACAGCAAACCTTAGGATTCTCTTGATTGACTGTTTGACTAAATGTGTTAACAATAACATGTAAGACCATTTGCTTCATTGTTGTAGTGTCTCGTTTATTTTGACAGACTGATTGTTCCAGCAACTCTTAGAACCATTAGGTCTTGAAATGTTTATCACATTGATAGTATTTAAAACCTCCACACTCCTGTTTCTGCTATTTGAGATTATGACTTTTTAAAAATTGCTCATGTAATTAGGACTATTTTTGATGAAACAGAAAACTGTATAGAAATCTAAGTGTTTTCCCTAGAGATTTTAAGATGAAATTATTTTATGAAGTAAGTTTTATCACTTGGCTGTGATATTTTAGGTTTTTATAGTAGACTAGATATGTAAGGAAGTTCTAATTTTACTGACAGCTTCCTGATCAGTATAAGCAGCCTTTCAATGCTTCTTATAAGAGTTGCAGAAATAATTCTAATTATTAAAGGTTTGAAATGTCAGAATTATCAGTGAATTGATTATTTTCCACCCTAACTTCTCATATCACTGAGTAATTTGGTGCTCCTCTTTTATGCAAGAGCTAGTAACTGAGTTATTAATTTGCATATCTTTTACTTAGATTTTTTTTTTTTAGAGATCCTGAGAAATGTCATAGTTTGGGATATTTATTTTTCATCTCCTGAATGAAATGTAATCCAGGGCTGCCATTAACAAAATGAGTTTCCTATTCAAGCTATCAGTCATGTACCAAACTATATCATTTTACAAACAAAATGTTGACTCTTACTAAAAAGTAGTTCCAGCACTTTTGGAGGCCCAGGAGGTCAGATCACCTGAGGTCAGAAGTTCGAGACCAGCCTGGCCAATATGGTGAAACCCTGTCTCTATTAAAAATACAAACAATTAGCCAGGTGTGGTTGTGGGCACCTGTATTCCCAGCTACATGGGAGGCTGAGGTAGGAGAATTACTTGAGCCTGGGAGACAGAGGTTGCATGCAGTGAACCAAGATTGTGCCATTGTACTCCAGCCTGAGCAACAAGAGCAAACTGTCTCAAAAAAAAAAATTTTTTTTTGACTTTTTAATTTAACTTAATATATATTCATCCATTTATCTAATTATATTAGTGTTAAGAGGTTTACAGTTTTTCTTTAGTGTTTTGCTTTGTATAAACAAATATCTTGTAAAATCTGAGAGGTCCTAGTCTACTAACAGATCGGAAGCTTAAAGAAGATGGCATTGAACTTTTACTGAGCTTCTGCTCTTTATTCCATTTGAAAAGACTGCGCTATACAAATGTCATATGCAGGGTTTCTATTCACAGTAGCCTTCATAGCTGAATATTTTAAAGAAACAATTTTCCTTTCGGCTGAGGTCGATGACCCTGGATATTTCTCAGCAGCACACCTCATTTTTGGTGACTTAACATTTTTGAACTCTCTGACAGTGCTAAATTAAGAATATCAGACTTGATCACTTTGGACTTTTTTTTTTTTTTTTTTTTTTGAGACAGCATCTTGCTCTGTCGCCCAGGCTGGAGTGCAGTGGCACGATCTTGGCTCACTGCAACCTCTGCCTCCTGGGTTCAGCCTCCTGCCTCAGCCTCCCAAGTAGCTGGGAATACAGGCGTGCACCACCACACCCAGCTATTTTTTTGTATTTTTAGTAGAGACGGGGTTTCATTGTATTAACCAGGATGGTCTCAATCTCCTGACCTCGGGCTCTGCCTGCCTCGGCCTTTATACGTGCTGGGATTACAGGCGTGGGCCACTGCACCCAGCCTAGACTTCTACCTAAATAACTTTTGCTACTTGAAACATGACCAAGCTTCCAGTGAGATTTCATATTAGACAATTACTTGTTTTGAACTTGCAGAATTTAAAAGTGCATTTGTCCTCTGATAGAAGGCAGTTAGCATGTTTCCACCCTCTTCTACCTGATTTCCTCTTCTCTCTCCTACTTTAAAATCACCTAAGAAACTCTGTTAGGTTTTAATGAAGGAAGCACAAAACATTGTCGTTTTAAATTAATGAGGTCTAGTGAGTCAGAAATGGATACTTTGAAACTATTGTATATTGTCCTCCCCAAGATTATGAGTCAAAATGGGTTATGGCTTTTATTTCCTTCTGAACAAGGCAGGAGAAGGGTCTTGTACCTGAGCTAACTGCATCCCTTTATAACACTTAAACTGCTGTCACATGGATTTGATTTTATTGATGGTGCAGTCAACACACACACACACACAGAGAGAGAGAGAGAAAGAGAAAGAGAGAGAGAGAGAGAAGAAATTGGAATTGAAAAGATAAATTAGGGATTTTCTCCCACAAACTTTTATATAAAGTAGCAATTGAGCAGCACCAATATGGTATAATAGGGAAAAAAGCAGAGGTCAAGTCCTGTCTCTGCCGTAAACCAAGAGGGTACTTAAGCAAGCCGACTCTCATTTCCTCACCCAAAATAAGGAAGTTAGTTATCTCTGAGGTTCTATTTTACCGTGAGATTCTGTAAATGTTTAACTCATAACTCAACTTTATGCTTCTGTTTAACAAATGACTGAGTCACAAACAATGACTTTTAATAATCCCAGATCTCAAAATGTTTCTCTTTAGGCCCATACAATTTAATTTACCTGATCTCAGTTTAAACCCTTTTATGGAAATTGATTTTTTTTTCCTCTGCCCTTACTAGTATGTCTTGCCCCCTATGTTTGTCCTTTAAATTGTCCAGGAAAAGCAAAATTTTCTGGGAGTAGGAAAAAAGCTTCAGGTAATGAAACAATATCATTCTGAAATTCATCTTGTTCTTTAATTGTGTGTTTTTTCAGAGATTATGGGTTCTGCTTCCACTGTGTTTGTGTTCCAGTTCTTCCTCTTACTGCATGTCAGTTCATGTATTTCTTTAACCAAGTATGTGTCCTTAATGCATGTAAAGATGGTCAAACTACAATATACTTCCACTGTGCTGAGGCTTCAGTATTTGAGATGGACTCTTAGTTGTGCAGGTTCCCTTTTATTATTAACTTAAAAACTGAACTTTACTAAATAGAACTAGCCCAAAACACACTAAAGCCATTTCCAGATCCGTTATTCCTTTGTACACATTTGTTCACGTACAGTAAAACTTATAATGTATGCATATTTTTAAATTATTCTGTTTACTGAGTTACCTTATAAACTCTGAGAAGTGTAAATCAGATTTGTTACTACAACAATGCATTGATTTTGGAATTAGTAAACCAGCCTAGGGCGATGATAATACAACTACTTTGTGTTTTAAGTATTGTAGAAAGATGGCAAGTGACATTTCTTTCATATATATATATATATATATATATATATATATATATAAAATTTATGTAGATTTACCACAAGCTCTACTGATCCATAAGCATAATTCTGAAGTGATTTTCCTTCCTTTTCATAAAGATATCCAGGAAACTGGATTTTAATGAAGTTTTTGTCAAAATAATACTCATATTAATTTAGGAAGTTCAGCTTTTTCTTATATCGTTATTAGTTCAAAAAACTTTTAATTTAGATTAGCATTTTAAAAGGATGATAGTAAACTGTGATATTACAGGGTCATTTAAATCACTGTGAGTCTCTTTATCTTGTTTGTGAATCTTTTTATTACTAAGGCTTTGAGCAGTTCCAGTACTGTTTTTCAAGAGATTGAAAAGGCCATCTCTGTCACATTTTCCTTCCAAAAGCATTTTCATGCCTGTGGGAGGCTTGATAGCTAGTGAAACACCAAGTGTTAAATACATGTTATTAGGGCTTAATCAAAGCCAGAAGTTTATGTCTATTAAATCATACCCACTGTCTAAAAAGTGGAAATTTTTGCCAGCCAAGCCCACTTTTTTTTTTTGGTCTATATGACACCATAATGCAGAACTACTTAGAACCCTACCAATATTCTGTTCTATTAACAAAATGAGAAGAGTCTCTGACCACCAATGCTAAGTGTGAGTATTATTTTCTGTTGGACACTGTCTGACAGATTTTAAGACCAGGGAGAAAACTGTCTACTGGAGATATTTTTCTAAAGTTCGTATGTAATCACTTCACCATATATGCTCAAAATGACTTAGCATTTCTTGTCACAGAAGTTTGCAGCAGCACACATAAGGCCCACAGAGACCTGGCTTTGTCCTCTTTTTCCTGCTTCATCTTCTATTCATCTTCCTGCATGGATTCTTCTCAACTCCCAGCAGTCTGCTAGATACCTCTTAAGATGCCAGGCATTTGTGTGCCATATATGTTTCTACTCGAACTGTTTTCCTTCTGTATCCTAGTTCCCATTTTATCATCTTACTCATCCTTCAGTGAGTTAGCTGTGCATGGGCCTGTCTTGCCAGCTAGATTGCAATCTCTTTGTGAGAGGTACAGTGTTTTACTCATCTCCAAACCTACTGGGCTTAGTCCATAGAAAAATCTCAATAAATATGTCAGTGAGTCCTTTGAAGTTCTCCAACAGCCCACCTGAAGACACGGCTATATATATATCTGATGCAGAAGTCAGATTTCCTGTCAACTCCACCTTATACAGCCACAAAACTGAAAACAGATATTTTTAAAATATAATGAGCTTAAGCACTAAGGCTATGCTCTCTTTCCTCAGGCAGTTTCAGGATTTCACTCACAACCTATTCTTATTTAGAGTAATGCCTTACAAGGTTGTTGAATTGCTTTTCTGGTTCCCAATAGATGAACCTACTTGCTGTAGAGATAGGAAGAGTATATATGTTCAGTGATGGCCATGCAGAAGAGCTGACAGAAAAGCCAAAAAGAAGTGAGAAATTTAATATGTAACACAGATTATTAATAAATATTAATAATAACTTATCAAGGAAAGGCTGTTTTAGGTTCTATGTCCTCTGCTTAGAAGGCAGTATATTCTGTAGAACACTTTATAAAAGATTTTCTGTTCAAAACAATTGAGACAGTGCTCACTTTAGCAGCAATGTATACTAATAATGGAAAGATACAGTAAAGATTAGCATGGCCCCTGCACAAGGCTTACGTGCAAATCTGTGAAGCATTCTATATATTTCTACCCAAATGAAAAGGAAACGGAAAACTAATTCTCACAAAATGACAAAACAGGGTTCTATAACACCCCCGAAAGACCACATTAGCTCTCTAGCAATGGATCTAAACCAAGATAAAATATTTTAAATACCTTTTTATAAAAAATGCGGAAAATTGATTGCTAAACTACTAAAGGAGATACAAGAGAGAGGTGAAAAACAACATAAAGAAGTTTGAAAAACTATTCAGGATGTGAATGAAATTTTTTCTAAAGTGATAGATATTTTAAAGAAAAACCAATCAGAACTTCCAGAGTTGAAAGACACATTCAAAGAATTACAGAATTCAGTGGAAAGTTTTAACAATAGGCTTTCTTCTACAGAGTGGAAGAAAGAATTTCAGAGCTCGAAGACAAGGCTTTCAAATTAACCCAAACAAAAATAAAGAAAAAAAGAGTTCAAAGAAATGAACAAAGTCTCCAAGAAATATGGGATTATATTGGCCAAACCTAAGAATCACTGGTGTTCCTGAGGGAGAAGAGAGAGCAAAAAGTTTGGGAAGCTTATTTGAGGGGATAATTGAAGAACACTTCCCTGGCCTTACTAGAGATACAAATATTCAAATACAAGAAGTTCAGAGAACTCCTAGGAATGATATGATCCAGCAATTCCACTGCTGGGTATGTATCCAAAAGAAAAGAAATCAGTATATCAAAGAGATAACTGCACTCCTGTGTTTGTTGCAGCCCTATTTCTAATAGCTAAGATTTAGAAGCAGCTTAAGTGCCCATCAAAATATGAGTAGATAAAGAAAATGTAGTACATATACACAATGGAATACTATTCAGTCATAATAAACAATGAGATCCAGTCGTTTGCAACAATGTAGGTGGAACTGGAGATCACTATGTTAAGTGAAATTAAACCGGGCACAGAAAGACAAACATCACATGTTCTTATTTATCTGTAGGATCTAAAAACTGAAACAATTGAACTCATGGACACAGAGAGTGGAAGAATGGTTACCAGAGGCTGGGAAGGGTAGTTGGGTGTTGGGGGTGAGGCAGGCAGGGTAGGCAGTAAGTAGGGACAGTTAATGAGTACAAAAAAAAAAAAAAGAAGGCTGAGGCAGATGGATCACTTGAGGTCAGGAGTTTGAGACCAGCCTGGCCAATATGGTGAAACCCTGTCTCTACTAAAAAATATAAAAATTAGCCAGGTGTGACGGCACATGCTCATAGTCCCAGCTACTTGGAAGGCTGAGGCACAAGAATTGCTTGAACCCAGGAGGCAGAGGTTGCAGTGAACTGAGATCACACCACTGCACTCCAGCCTGGGTGACAGAGTCTCTGACAGAGCAAGACTGTCAAAAGAGAAACAAAGAATGAATGAATGAATAAGACCTACTATTTGATAGCACAATAGGGTTACTATAGTTAATAATAACCTAATTGTACATTTTTAAATAACTTGAGGAGCATTATTGGATTGTAATTCAAAGGATAAATGCTTGAGGGAATGGATACCCCATTCTCCATGATGTGCTTATTTTACATTGCATGCCACTATCAAAAGGTTTCAGATACCCCATATGTACCTACTATGCACCCACAAAAATAAATGGTTGATTTAAAAAAATAGCTTTTAAGAGATTCATTGCAAAAAGGACATCACCAGGGCATATAGTTATCAAGCTATCCAAAGTGAACATGGAGGAAAGAATACTAAGAGTAATGAGAAAAGCATTAAGTAACCTGTAAGGGAAAACCTATCAGACTAACAGAATTCTCAGCACAAACCTTGCAAGCCAGAAGGGAGTAGGGTCTGATCTTTAACCTCCTTAAACAGAATAACTGTTAGCCAAGAATTTTGTATTCAGCAAAACTGTTTCATAAATGAAGGAGAAATAAATTCTTTTTCAGACAAGCAAATGCTGAGAGAATTTGTAACTACCAGACCATCCCTACAAGAAATGCTAAAAGGAGTTCTAAATCGTAAAACAAAAGGTAGATATGTACCAGAATAGAACCTCTTGAAAGCATAAAACTCACAGGGCCTGTACAACAATAACGCAATTAAGAAAACAGAGTATCTGGAAAACAACCAACATGATGACTGGAATGGTACCTCACATTTCAATATTAATGTTGAATGGTCTATATGCTGTATTTAAAAGATACAGATTGGCAGAATGGATAAAAAATTGCAAACCACATATCTGCTGTCTTTAAGAGACTTACCTAACATGTAAGGGTTTGTATATGGACTCCAAGTAAAGGAGTGGAAAAAGATATTCCATGCAAATGGAAACTAAAAGTGAGCAGGAGTAGCTATTCTTAGATAAAACAGACTTTAAAGCAACAGTTAAAAAAAAAAAGGCAAAGAAGGGCATTGTATAATGATAAAAGGATCAATCCAACAAGAAGGTATTATAGTCCTAAATAAATATGAACCTAACTCTTGAGCTCTGAGACTCATAAAACAATTGCTCTTAAATCTAAGTAAAGACATATGTGCACATAGCAACAGTGGGAGACTTCCAACACTCCACTGACAGCACTAGACAGATCAAGGCAGAAAGTCAGCAAAGACAGGACTTACACTGCACTCTAGAACAAATGGACATAACAAATATTTACAAAACAGTCTACCCAAGAATTGGAGAATATACATTCTTCTCATCCAACCTGAAATATTCTCCAAGATAAACCATATGATAGGCCTAAAACAAGTCTCAATAAGTTTTTAAAAATCAAGTTTACTCATAGTTCTGCATGGCTGGGGAGGCCTAAGGAAACTTACAATCATGGCAGATGGCGAAGGTGTGGCAAACTTAGACCTTCTCACGTGGTGGCAGAAGAGAGCAGTGAGCAAAGGGGAAAGAGCCCCTTATAAAAACATCAGATCTGTTTTTGCATAGAGGAAACTGCCTCCATGATACAATTACCTCCCACCAAGTAATTTTATCTAGACACATGGAGATGACAAACCAAGATTATGGGGATTATATTTAAAGGTAAGATTTGGGTGGGGACAGAGCCAAACCATATCATTCTGCCCCTGGCCCCTCCCAAATCTCATGTCCTCACATTTTAAAACACAGTCATGCCTTTTCAACAGTCCCCAAAAGTGTTAACTCATTCTAGCATTAACCCAAAAGTCCAAGTCCAAAGTCTCATCTGAGACAAGGCAAGTCCCTTCTACCTAAGGAGCCTGTAAAATCAAAAGCAAGTTAATTCTGAGATCCAGTGGGGGAACAGGCATTGGGTAAACGCTTCTGTTCCAAACAGGAGAAATTGGCCAAAACAAAGGGGCTACAGGCTCCCTGCAAATCTGAAACCCAGCAGGGTAGCCAATAAATTTTAAAGCTCCAAAATGATCTCCTTGACTCCATGTCTCACATCCGGGTCACACTGATTCAAGAGATGACCTCCCATGGTCTTGGGCAGCACTGCCCTATGGCTTTGCAGATTACAGGCCTCCTCTCAGCTGCTTTCACTGGCCAATGTTGAGTATCTGTGGCTTTTTCAGGTGCATGGTACAGTCTGCTGATGGATCTACCGTTCTTTGGTCTGGAGGAGAGTGGCCCACTTCTCACAGCTCCACTAGGCAGTGCTCCAGTGGGAACTCTATAGGGGTTCCAACCCCACATTTCCCTTCCACATTGCCCAAGCAGAGGTTCTCCATGAAGGCTCTGCACCTGCAGCAGACTTCTGCTTGGACATATAGGCATTTCCATTACATCCTCTGAAGTATAGGCGGAGATTCCCAAACCTCAATTCTTGACTTCTGTACACCCAGGTCCAACACCATGAAGAAGCCACCAAGGCTTGGGGTTTGCACCCTCTGAAGCCATGGCCCAAGCTGTGCTTTGGCCCCTTTTAGCCACAACTAGAGCTGAAATGGCTGGGATGCAGACTGCCATGTCTCAAGGCTGCACAGAGTAGCAGGGCCCCTGGGCCTGGCCCATGAAACTGTTTTTCCTCCTGGGCCTACAGGCCTGTGATGAAAGGGGCTCCTGGCAAGAACTCTGACATGCCCTGGAGACAATTTGACATGACCTGGAGACAATTTCTCCATTGTCTTGGCTCCTCATTAGTTATGCAGATTTCTGCTGCAGGCTTGATTTATTTCCCCTAGAAAATGAGTTTTTCTTTTCTATCACATCATCAGGCTGCAAATTTTCCAAACTTTTATGCTCTGCTTCCCTTTTAAACATAAGTTTCAATTTCAAACCATCTCTTTGTGAATGCATAAAACTGAATGCTTTTAAGAGCACCCATGTCATGTCTTGAACACTTTGCTGCTTAGAAATTTATTCCACCAGATACCCTATCATCTCTTTCAAGTTCAAAGTTTTGCAGATCTCTCTAGGGCAGGGGGAAATGCCACCAGTCCCTTTGCTAAAGCGTAGCAAGAGTGACCTTTGCTCCAGTTCCCAATAAGTTTCTCATGTTCATCTGAGACCACCACTTCAGCTTGGGCTTCACTGTCCATACCACTATCAGCATTTTAGCCAAAATCATTCAACAAGTCTCTAGGAAGTCCAAACTTTCCCACATATTCTTATCTTTTTCTGAGCCCTCTAAACTATTCCAACCTCTGCCCATTACCTAGTCCCAAAGTTGCTTCCACATTTTTAAGTATCTTTATAGCAGTGCTCTACTACCTCAGTACCAATTAACTGTGTTAGTACATTTTTACACTGCCATAAAGAAATACCCAAGACTGGGTAATTTATAAAGGAAAGAGTTTTATTGACTCACAGTTCCTTGTGGCGGGGAGGCCTCAGGAAATTTACAACAATGGTGGAAGGCAAAGATGAAGCAAGCTTGGACCTTATCACGTCGTGGCAGAAAAGACAGAGTCAGATTGAATAAGAAGAAAGAGCCCCTTATAAAACCATCAGAACTCACTTGTTATCACCAGAACAGCATGGGGAAACTGCCCCCATGATCTAATCACCTCCCACCAGGTCTCTCCCTAGATGGGATTCTGAGGATTACAATTCAAGATGAGATTTGGGTGGGGACACAACCAAACCATATCAGTAAAGTCTTAGGTTACAAAATCAGTGTGTAAAAGTCAGTAGCACTGTTATACACCAACAGTGACCAAGCTGAGAATCAAATCAAGAACTCTACCCCTCTTACAATAGCTGCAAAATAATAACAACAACAATAAAATACCTAGGAATGTACTTAACCAAGAAGGTAAAAGATCCCTACAGGAAGAACTACAAAACACTGTTGAAATAAATCATACATGACACAAATGGAAATACATCCCATGTTCATGGATTGGAAGAATCAATATCATGAAAAATACCTTACTGCCCAAAGTAGTCTACAGACTCACTACATTTCCTATCAAAATACTAACATCATTTTTTACTAAATTAGAAAAAAAAACTCTAAAAGTCATGTAGAACCAATAAAGAGCGTGTGTGTGTGTGTGTGTGTGTGTGTCTCAAAGTTTTATTGCTTAAAGGACTAAGATTTAGGTACTTTATTTACTTACATGAACACCTTATTCCTTAATAATGCTAGATAATAGTTCTCTAATATCATAGGCCTGTTTTTCACAAATTGTACATAATGAAAATATAAAAGTCTGTTAAAGGAAGAAAATTTTTCTTCTAAGTAGTTTCTTTCCCTGAATTCAATCTATTACTGCCACATAATATTTATAAACTTATTGGCAGTTTGCCCCTGGAATAGCTTAATTCAGAATTAAAGTAATGGTAACTGTTTACTTTATATGTTAGTTCTTCTAATTTTAGAGTAACCCACTCCTTTGCGCCATATATTCTTATTTGTATTTATCCATCTACCTTTATGTCATATTATTTGCAGTATAGTAGGATAGTTTCTTGGTATATGTACAGTCTAAATATTTTTGGAATATCTGGAGTAGGGACATGAAACTCATGCATAAAAATGAACTATGAAATAGTACATGATTTAGAATCAAATACTAAATTGTGTTGTTTAGATAATGAATGTTACATAAGAAATTTAGAAATGGGAAAGATTAACAGGCTGAAATAGAGACAATGTTGAAGAACACAGAAGTGGAATTGGATCCTATGTAGACATGGCATGTTTTTCTTGGGAAATGTGGTTGCGTGGTCTACACTGGGCTTTCAACTTGGCCATTACCGATGTCTACAGTTCAAAGTTTGGAGTTTCCCTGTTGTCTTATTCTTTATCCCCACACTGGTTTGAACACCACTGAGCGTATAACAGATGCATGGTTACTACTTGGATTAAAAATCAATGAAGAAAGTATATAATACTACATATTATATATAAATGGTATCTTTTATACCATATTAAAAGTTAGATTCTTTCGTGACATATGACTAAAAAATAACAGGGCTGATTATTAATATACACGCCAGAACTTCTTATGCACCAAAGTGAGTGGCATTCGCCTTCAAAGTCATCATCATGGAAGCCTGCATACTCTTCCCCATAACACTGTCATTTTTCAAAATATTTTTGGAACTACTTTTTTGAATTTCCTTCAGAGAGTCTGTGACTCATTCCTTTCAGTATCCTCAGAGTCTTCTTCAGCTAAGAGTGAATTTGGTTTTTGGAAGCAAAAGTCACGATAGGGCCAGGGATGGTGAGGAAAAGTGGATGATCCACTGAGAAGTGCTACTTTGGATGACTGTAAGTAATGAGTATTTTTCACAGCTTGACTCATAAAATAACCAAAGACAGTTATCTTCTTAAAACAAAAAGTAAGTTGCAAGTTTTGTCATTTTAAAACCAAGCCTAAACTGGGTGCAATGGCACATCCCAGCAACTGAGGAGGCCAAGGCAGAAGGATCTCTTGAGCCCAGAAGTTTGAGGCCATCCTGGACAACATAGTGGGACCCTGTCTCAAAAAAGAAGAAGCAGAAGAAGAAACCCAAAAACCTGGATTACTCTTACATAACTGTCCTACTCCAGAATTGATCATGGCTTCCTGCTTTTGGGGCCCCACCAGGCCTAATCAGCCTTACTTCCTGCCCCTACCACAGTCATCTTCTTTATTAAGCATTTGGTAAAATAGAGAATAGAATGGTTAATTTAACCTTGATACAGTTTTGTCATGTTCTTGGGTGATCTCTGCAAGTATTCATGATTATTGTAGCACTCAGTAGCTGGCAAAGATATAAGAAGTCAGAGTGAACATACCTGGAACATATTCTGAAAATCTGTTTGTTGGCAGTGACGGATTTCTTTGTACCTTTTAAAAAATTCTGTCAGCTTATTGTTCTCATTTGCTCTTTTCTAAAAACAGGATTGGATTGTTTCATTGCAGTTTACTTGAGGTTCTCGCAAGATATGGCCTCTGGGTTCTTCAAGGAGGAAACTCCTGTTGTAATTTTTTAACCATACTTCAAAGATGATGTAAATAATGTACTAAATATTCATGTTAAAACTCATTAGACATTAATAAGACATTAATGAGACACCACTTTCACTGTATTAATATCTTTCTTTGTTTCTATATCTAGTTGAAAAATCTAAGTTTAGAAGAACTACAGATGCGGTTAAAAGCACTGGACCCTATGATGGAACGTGAGATAGAAGAACTTCGTCAGAGATACACTGCAAAGAGGCAGCCCATTCTGGATGCAATGGATGCCAAGAAAAGAAGGCAGCAAAACTTTTGAGTTTAGTTTCCTCGCTGTTTTTAACTATTCTGGAGACCAAGAAACCACTAAGAATTGAAGGAATATTATTTGGATATTTTTAATCCTAAGATTTTGCCCTACAGTTAGGCAGAGTTCAAAAACTGACCATGGTACATGCCCAAGTAAATTCCCAAAAGGCAGAATTGATGGTTTTATCTGCTGTGCATTCACTGTCACGTGAGGAGAACAACAGAAACGTATTCTCTTGTTCTGTCAGTTGCATACCAGCAATAAAACTGTGTTATGAAATGGAGGCTGCGTTTAGAGACCTTGAAAATCCAAAGCGATTGTTTAATTGTACAGCACCGAAGGGCTTTATGTTACAGTATTCTTTATTCCTGTCTAGTAGGCTATTTATTGTATCCCCTTAGGTAAACTTATTTATTTATGCTATTTTGCTTTATTTTTTAAGGACAAGATCAGGATAGCTTTGGTGAAGGTAGGGTCATATTAATATGATGATGATGTGATGTGCAACCAAATTGTACTTCCTGCAGGGAGCTATGGGGTACATTCCTTGATTTCCAGGATAGTTTGCCAGTAGGAAAGCAATAATGGCAATAGTTCTCAAATGGGCTAGGTCTTTTTTATATCAAAGCAATAATTCCATTTTTACCTTTTGAAATTTTAATTTTTTGATTTTTGATGTTTGGTACAAATAGAACTATATATATTTAGGTAAAATAGATCTATAGTGTTTAAAACCAAAGAAATCAATGAAACCCTTGCACAAAAAAGTGTGATAAATATTTTTAAATAAAAACTTAATACAAATGTAATTTGTTAATAATGTTTTATGTGTAGATCTAATAGCTGAACTGATTCAAACTGTAATAAGCTCATCAATTTCATTTCTATGAAAATGTGCTCTATTGTCACAGGATGTTTCTGTTGATTTTATTCATTTCCTGGGAATTGGTAAACATGTGCCTAATGATAACCCAATAGCAAAAACATTTGTACTGAATGGTACAAGCCTTGGGGACTGAAAAAAAAAAAAAAAAAACAAGATTAAAACCATTAAAAAGAAACTCATTTTTACAGTGAATGAACATTTGTATGATTGCATTGGGACCAGTCATTTCCTAAGCTACATATGGCCATCTTGCCAGTGTTTATTCTTTTGTGTGTTTAATTATTATGTGTAAATCATAAAGACAAATAAATTTCACTGTGCCACCAGCACATTTCATTTCTGTATCTTTTTTAAAACTCATGACCTGGACTCTCTGCATTTGTCAAGCAAGGGAGGTATATTAGTTAGGACAGGCTAGATTATGCAGTGCTGACAACCCTCACCCTTCAGCAGCTTCACATAATACAGGTTATTCCTCACTCTTGCTCCAGACCCAACCCATGTTGGCAGGGCGCCCTGCTCTTGTCATTCACACCCAGGGACCCACTGACAGGGCCTCAACCATCTGAGACATCTGTGGTCACCGCAATAAGGAGAAGGGGAGCTGGAGAGTTTCACACTAGTCCCAGCCAGCAGTGACACATGTCAGGTTGGCTACAACCCAGTATTCAGAATTAGTCACATGGCCACTCCTAATTAACTTCGAGGGAGTCAGGAAGAGAAGCGTCACCATATAGCTGGAGGGGAGAGAAAGGAAAAGCTGATGAGTTCACTGATGTCTGTCACAGAAGGTATACTGTCTGTGGAAACCTTCCATTCCTTTTAAAATGGTATTTGTACCCTAGGTAATGCCTTGAAGTATCATTTGTCTCTACTTTGTGGAGTCCTTACAAATAATAAATTGGATAATTGGATAAAAATTACAAGATTATAAAGAGGGATAAGTATGAAACATATAAATAAATTAAAAATGAAGACTGAATTTCCAATATATGCCTCAGCGAAGCTATGCTGGAGTCTATTGAGGACAGTTGTGTGAGTTGATCAACTTCTTTTCCTAATTGTTTTTCTTTTTACTAACCTGTTTGATACCTTGCCTGACTTGATGGAATCAAATGACTGATTTGCTGTCATCCAGGCAAAACCACCTACATGACATGGACAAGAAACGTATGAAGATGATTTCCCTTCAGTTTGCTAAATAAGAAACTGTATGCAAATTAATTCAATGAGGCCTGTTAACCACTCTTAATTCAATCTCAGCAAGAGTCCTCCTTTTAATATGTCAAGTGTTCTAATGACATTGTAATTTTTCTGCAGTTACACTTTATACACTATCTATCTATTTAAGTATATGTACACAAATACACACATATATTTAAGAGAATTAAGAGCAATGGACATTGTTTTTAGAGCCCTAGGAAAACTCCAAAACATTTTAGGATGATATACTTTAAAATTTTTCCTATCTTTTTACTCTTTTCCCCTACCAGTCAAAAAAGGGAATTTAAGATAAGTTTCGAAGAACCGAAAGTCATGAAAGAAATCTTCAAGTCTAGCTGAGTGCGGTGGCTCATGTCTGTAATCCCAGCATTTGGGGGGGCTAAGGTCAGTGGATCACTTGGGGTCAGGAGTTCAAGTGAAGGAGTTCAAGGCTGAGGCCAGTGGATCACTTGGGGTCAGGAGTTCAAGCCTGGCCAACATGGCGAAACCCTGTCTCTACTAAAAATACAAAAATTAGCCCAGCATGGTAGCAGGTACCTGTAATCCCAGCTGCTTGGGAGGCTGAGGCAGGAGAGTCACTTGAATCCAGAAGGCAGAGGTTACAGTGAGCCAAGATCACACCACTGCACTCCAGCCCAGGTGACAGAATATGACTCTCAAAAAAAAAAAAGAAAAAAAGAAAAACAAATCTTCAAGCCTAGTTAAGCCCTGATTAATCATGATGCTTAGGAAAGAGAGTTTTCTAGTTATTTTAATGAGTTTAAGAAGAAATCTCTTATTTTAACCCTGGTTGCTGGGAACTTTCCAAAAATAGGTACGTGTACTTTTCTGCACACCCCCATCCTTTAATAAATTACAGTCTCATGAATGTAACTGAAGCTAGTGAGTCAGGGTTTCATCTTGCTGAAAAGCTAGCATCATTGTATATATTGTCCTGCAGATGAGAAAGTTTTTTCTTTGGTGTAATGAACTTAGATGACTCATTTCTACAGGCTTACAATACACTTAGCTTATTTTAGCAGAAATAGTTTTATGTTCAAAGTATGAGCTAATTTGGCAAATACAAATTGGAGATGAAAGTGTATTCAAATGGATTTCTAAATAAGAACACCTGTTATTTGGGGTGCTTACTATATGTCAGACACTTTGATAAACAACCTTAAATACATTACTTGCCTGCTGTTACATTTTTCATCTGCTTCTTTACTGAATCACTCCCCAGTGTTCAAAATCACACTCTACTCACTGAAGGATATGTAGTTCTTTAACAGAAATTATATAATACATTAATAAGATGTCTAACTTAGTCACAGGAAATCTTTTCAAATTACTGATTAGCATTCAAAAGGATTGCTATTTTCATTTTGTATCCTGTATGTTAAAGATTAATGATTAAAATAAATCCTGAAAATACTAATGACATTCTAAGTAGAATATCATTTAAGAAAAATAATTGGAGTTATATTGCATTACTAAACAGTTATTAGGCATAGGCATTTAATTAGATATTTCATCAAAATGCTATTTTAGAGTACCAGGTATTCTTTTTTTGTTTGTTTTTCTCGACTAGGAGCCTAGAATCAAAGAGAACTATTTTTCTTTGCTGTCTGGGCAACATGGTGAGACCTGTACCCAAAAAGTTTTACAGATCCTGGTTGGAAAGTCGGATGTCACTGAGTGGTGACTTTCCCTCCAGGGAGTCAGTCAGTTTTGCCCTGTTCCATACAAACGACCTTCAACCTCAGCCAACTACTTTCTACTTTTAGGGTCCCAGAAAGACGCCAAGAGGGAAAGCAGAGGACCAGCTCATTTCTTCCACCAACGTTGGAAAAACAACTACAACTTCATGCTCTTCTCACACTGGACCACGTCATTAGCCAGACCCCTTCGTACCACTTTCTTCACTTGATGAAGCTACCTAAATAAAAATTAGGATTTTTTTTTTCATTGCTTTTCTGCTCACAGAATTTTGCCAAGCTGAGAATGAACTCTGTCTCCTGGCATTCAAGACCTGCAAGAGCCCTCAACTGACGTTTACGACCTTATCTCCCATTATTGTTTTATTTGAGCCCTTTCTGCCAACAAACTGAACTGCTTCCAAACTCCATAAATTATTTTATGTATGGGTTATAAAGTTCCTGAAGGCAGATAGTTGGTGTTTCATCCATCTTGTTTCCCCACAATGCATGCCAGTATATTAGATACAATTTGGTATTAAAGTTTCACTGAACACAGCTCAAAAAACAAAATTCATTAATCATACAGGCTGTCTTTCTCCTTGGCATCCACATACTCACCATAACAACAATAATAACCATTTTTTGAGCATCTACTAAGACATGAAGTTTAGATACACCATCTCAAACCTCCACAACAAGATGCATATTCCTTTCAGTGAAAAAGAGAGGACTGAAAAGAGAGTTGGAGAGATTAAGTGAGGTCACATAGCTAGTTAATGCCAGTAGCAGCCCTAAACTCCCATCTGTGTCTAAAATCTTTGCATTTCCACTAGACCACGTAGCCTAATAAACAGGAGGTCTCGCTTTAGAATGTTAGACAGGGTTGCTGAGCCTGCTTGCTGATGGCTTTTCAGTTACAACTTAGGACAAGACCACTGTTGACCTCTTTCACATTTCAATGGAGTCTACATTTTCGGAAATGACATCCCTCCAACACGTAGCAAAAAGATGCAGTGTGCATGTGTTCAAGCTTCCAAGATGAGCTGTATAAGAAGATGTTTTTATTATTTTAGGATGTATGTGGAGCTCTTGTGCCTTGCAATCTATGTTTTGTTGTAAATGATAATGTATTCTCTCCCTTATCAGTCTTTCTTTGATAATGATTACTTTGGAGAGAACATTAATCAGCATGGTGGAAGAACCCAGAAATGATCTGGGTTCAAATCACAGTTCTTCTTTTGCACCATTGTTATCCTGGGCAAAAATGACTATTTAATCATTCTGTGTTTCAATATCTTCATCTGCAATAATGCAGCAATTGAGAAGATCAAATGTTCTAGGACCTAGCAAAGTTCTTGACATATGATGCAAATATTAACTTAAAAAATGAACTTTTAACCCTTTTCAGTTTAGTGCCATGTTTTTGCAAGAATGAAGAAAAGGGCTCTGTTCCTTGATGAGCAAGCTGATTGTTACTTCCAAAGTGAATTAGAGTCACCTAGAACCCAGTTAGGCCTATCTCTTACAGGCCTGATCTACTCTCTGGTGGTGATTTGCACTGAGGAAAATCTATCATGCTCAATTTTTAAAAGTATTTTCTTTATACACAGAGCAAAGAAAGTTATATGTCTTAGTCCATTTTGTGTTGCTATAATGGAGTACTTGAGACTGGGTAATTGATTGAATACCTGAGACTGGGTAATTTAAAGAAAATAGTTGTATTTGGCTTATGACTCCAGAGGCTGGGAACCTCAAGAACCATGATGCTGGCATCTGGTTGGCTTCTGGTGAGAGCCTCATACTGTGTTACAATGGACACAGAGAAACAAAAGTTAAAGTGGGCGTATTTGAAAAGGGGTAAACGTGAGAAGAGGTATTTCTTTAGAACAGCCCATTCACACAGAGACTCGTCGATTCCTAGGAGAACTAACACAGTTTCTAGAGAAAGGCATTCATCTATTTTAACATCCTAATCACCTCCTAAAGGCACCGCCTCCCACCACTGTACATTGGCAATTGAATTTCAACATGAGTTTTGGCAGGACCAAACACATTCAAATCATAACATCATGTTATACCAAACTTTCCTCCTTCTCTTTAAGATGACTATTGTAAGGATATTGTTAAGGCCAGCATTGGTTGCCCCATTTGTGATGACCCATCCGGAAATACCAAATTTATGTCTCTAAAGTTTTGTTTTGCTGAAGTTTCATCATTCTTGGTCCTTACAAATATGAACCATGTCATTGACATAGCCCCAATTTGCTTTGGTCCCAGGAATTTCAAAATTAAGTTTATATTTTAATAGTTTGTAGGATTCTATGATATATATCTACATTTCCCTGATCCTATATTTATAACAACTGAAAATGTCTTTTAAAGGGAAATATCTGGAGGCACAGGTTCTTCCACTTAAAAACACCTGATCAATTGCATGTAATCTTTACATCTTCTCATAGGTTTTTCTGAGTATCAAATATGGGGTTGTAGTTCAGTTGCTGAAATCTTCTATATGGGAGTATTACCACCTAGGAGGAAGGGGAACTGTAGAATATAAGGTTCCCAGAGACTGAGATAACTTCTGTTCTTCCTCTTCTGGAAGGAGCCGAGACACAGAACATCACAGTGCCCCTGGCCCTTGCACTCCTGTCCTCACGACCTGTTTTCAAATCACACTGACACAAAAACTGATTGAGGCTTACCAGGCAAGCACCTTTCAGTCTTCAGGTCAGCCAGCAGGTCAGAAAGAATTTCTTATAGGGATTTCTGCCAAGGTGGCCAAATAGGAACAGCTCCGGTTCACAGTTCCTAGCAAAAGTGACTCAGAAGGCCAGTGGTCTCCGCATTTCCACCTGAGGTACCAGATTCATCTCACTGGGACTGGTTAGACAGTGGTGCAGCCCAAAGAAGGAGAGCCAAAGCAAGGTGAGGGGTCACCTCACCCGGGAAGTCCAAGGTATTGGAGGACTCCCTCTCTTAGCCAAGGGAAGCCATTAGGGACTTTTCCCGACACTCTAGCACTCTGGCTCAGATACTGCGCTTTCCCCACGGTCTTCACAACCCACAAACCAGGAGATTCCCTCCAGTGCCTACAGCATCAGCAACCTGGATTTCCAGCACAGAACTGGGCAGCTGTTTTAGCCACAGCAGTTTTTTTTTTTTTCTCATACCCCAGTGGCACCTGGAATACCAGCGAGAGAGAACCACACATTCCCCTAAAAACAGGGCTGAAGCCAGGGAGCCAAGTGATCTGGTCCTACTCCCACGAAGACAAGCAAGCTAAGATCCACTGGTTTTAAATTTTCACAGCCAGCACAGCAGTCTGAGCTCAACCTGGGACGTTCAAGCTCCTGGGGAAAGGGGTGTCCACCATTGCTGAGGCTTAGGTAGGTGGTTTTTAACCTTGCCTGTGTAAACAAAGTTGCCAGGAAGTTTACAGAGCAACTGAGCCAAGCCCACGGCAGCGCAATAAGGCCTCTGCAGGCAGCCTGTCACTACACTCCGTTCTTCCTGGGCAGCACATCTCTGAAAGGCAGCAGCCCATCGGGCACTTAAAAATAAAGCCCCCACCTTCTTGAGACAGAGCATGTGGGCAAAGGGACTGTTGTGGGTTCAGCTCCAGCCAACTTAAATGTCCCTACCCAGCAGCTCTGAAGGGAGCAATGAATCTCCCAGCACA